>NC_047628.2:21539088-21850296 GCF_009650485.2 Drosophila albomicans | reverse complement strand
GGTCGCCCATTTTAAGAATAAAATGTTGAAGTAAGTGCTATAAATTATATAGTCAAATGAATCGTATTTTTCGTTTTTAACCATAAACTTTTTAGCCAGGTTCAAGCAACAACACAACTGTCAGTCAGTCAGCGTTGATGCGCCAATTCCATTTGAAGCATTTCAGTGAACAGTTTTCCGGTTACAAGGCTGAAAAGTGCGGAGCAACCTCGTTGCCTCGCTGCCATGGTTAAAAATGCCCCAATCAAATGCATCACCATGGCCCAGACTCTGAAATGCGGGCACATAATGAAAGTGCTGACAATGTGCTTTGTGCCGCATTTCGGGGCAGCAGCAGCATCAACAGCAACCAGAATGTGAACGTTAACGACGGCAAGCTGCAATCAGAGTCCACCTTTTACGCGATCCAATTTTGGCAGTTGCCACAACTCTCAGCTGCTGTTTAGGCGCAGAAGGCGGAACCAAGCAGAACAGAAGCCCGCATTCATGGAATTTAAATCCCCCAAAAACCAGGCAAACTCCACAAGCTATCACAGAAGGGCGGGAATTGGATGGGATGGGATTTTGCAAAACAAGCGAGCAGAAAATTAAAACATCATTAAATTTTCAACAACGAAATTCGCGTAGTTTAAATTGTAGTTTCGTTTTAGAAACTAACACCAAATCGAATTGTTTGATGTCATGACGATCATATAATTTAACATCCATTTTATTGGCACTGCAGTGTAACAGCAGAAATCAGTGTCATTGTCGTCGTTGGCAACGATTGACCCAGAAAGCGTCACCCTCACAATAACAGTCGCAAATAAAATAAATTGAGAAATCAATAACAAGACAATATTTGCGGGGCCAAGTGGATATTGAGGTATTGGAGGACGATTGGAAGGGAGGTCGGATTGTCTGTGTTGTGTTGCTGCACCATGACATCAACAGCTGCTGTAGTTACACGTATTTGTTGCCTGGCAACATGTTGCAAGGCCCGTTGTTGGCAACATTTACAACGCTCTCGGGCTTACAATGCTCTCAGATAAATGGTGTAAAAAGCTTCTCTCAATTGTGTGCGTTTCCAGCTTTGCCATAAATTCGTCTTGGGATGCGACAGTCGCATTCAGAATCAATTTGAGGGAGGTCATCTGTTTGCCACGGTGTCAGGTTTCAGGTTTCAGGGATTCAGGGTCTCAAAGACACCCATTAAATTGAAATGCGAATGTAAACAATTCGTTCTGCGCTTTTGTTTTTGTTTACTCCAATAATAAAATTGTTTGCATTACCCAAATTACATAAAGCAAAAAAAATAGCAATCAGAATTGCGCAACAGCACCAAAAATAAAGCGAATTGAGTCAATAATCAATCACTAATTCAATAAGATACTTGGTTAGATTTGTGCCTCAATAGCAAACTGATTTATCATCTCATTTCAATGGGGTTTCCTTTAATCTCTTAATTTTATAAATCGTAGTAGAACAAAGATATACTAGAGAGACGGATTGGTTGAATACATTAAATAAGGATATATTGATTGGTTACTATTATAATCAAAGAACTCTTATAGCAAAACCAACTAAATGTTTAAAGTTCATTCTACAATCCTCCCTTTCTACTTGATAAAGAAAGAACCCGTGCAAATTATAGCAATATGCAGTCTCAAAGCTACAAAGCAGCAATGTAGAAAACAACTTTGTAGTCAGAACAACTTTGTGTGGCTGAGAGAAACCCAGCAGAAGACATCCTCTTAGTGCATTCCTCTTTACACCTGCTTCAAAGTGTTGCACAGGTTATCACAGAATAATAATACCCGCAGTCAATGCGCTTGTAAAGCAAGCAAGCAGCTGTGGAACAGAATATATTTTCTATTTCCTCAACACTTTTGGCCTGAGTAAGTGCTTTGAGTGTTTTCACGTTGCTTTTCACTCGCACTTTGCAAGAACGAGAGCGCGATGAATACTTGTGTAATTATAAAATGTAAGCAAAGTGAATGCAAATGTTTATGCAGAGCACAAAAAGATGAGAAAATGGGTTTGTTAGTGTGATTTACTTAGCATAGGCGACCTTTCAATGAGGTGCTAATTGAGTGGAGCAACTATGGTAACTATGAAAAGCAAAGATTTTTCTTTACTTTGACACGCACATACTTTAATATTAACACAAGAGACAGGCGACATAACATAAAAGACTCTGGCAGCAGGCAGCAGGCAGCAGGCAGTGATTGCGCTGCCATATCCTGGCGAAACGCACTCCAGATTTTCAGCTAGGAATCTCAACTTACGTGGAAGCCGAAAGGGTTTGTCTCACACCTGCCAACGGTTGCCACTTCACCCCCAACCTTAGCCCCTCATCCGCAGACAAGCGACGACGCGCTGTAATTGCCGAGCATGTTGAGAGCTTGGATTACAGGCACAGAGAGAGAGAGTGAGAGAGAGAGAGCAGAAGAGGAGACAGTGGGCTGCATTGTTGTTCGACTCGTTTTGTGGGTAGTAAGTGGGCTTTAAGTGCGTTCGGCGACGAAACAGATTCAGTTGTAAAAATAAAACTCAACAAAAGGAAGCCAAAATTAAAGCAAGCTTGCTTCCCACACACACATATACATGAACACACACAGCGAGATAAACTCGCGCACACACTCACAAAAAGAAATGCCCCAAAGGACGAGGGAGAAAATGTGTATGAGTGTGTGTGTATGGAAAATGAGGAAACTTGAATTAAGTTATGAGGCAGAGGCTGAAATAAATTTGAAAGAATAAAAATGTAAATAATGCGGAACGTATCCGCCATAAACCACATTTGTCTGCGATGAATGAATCTTTATATGCACGACGATGTGTGTGTGTGTGGGCGTGTGTGCGTGTCTTTATTAACGCATATGTGCGAGTGTATTCGTGTACTTATATCTCACATTTAATGCGCGCTGTTCTTTTTCTCGTTGTATTTCTGGCCATTTACACGGCACTTGAACATTTCGAGGCGACAGAGCGGCATCTTCAAATTCGCTACTTTTGTTGTTGTTGTTGAGCGAAAAATACTCCCTCGCGCTTATTTAACATAATTCTCGTAGCCGAAAACTGTATAGAATGGTAAATGTGTTTTTCTTTTTCTTCGACCAAAAAGTTTTCTCATCATTTCGAGTAATTGTGCGGTGAAAGTTTTCCAAAAATTTGTCTGCGGTTTCTTTGGCCGCCGGAATTATGTTTCCACCTCCAACGCTTCCTCCTCCTCTAACGGTTTCAACTTATAAAACTAGCTAAATTTACCCGTAGGCCAAAAGTTAATACGTTGACAATCTGCCAAGGTGAACTCCGAGACCAGTCTAGGACTCATTCTTCGAAGTCCTGCTGCAGTCTTTAATCACCGTCTGCTGCCGCTTCTATTGCTGTTGCTGCTGCGGTTGCTTTACAAATTTGAATTTTAGTTTTTAATAAGCTTAAGTGTTTCAATTTCTTGTGTCGGGGCAGCACCACAAAACTTTCAAAATTAACCCAAGTATATTTGCAACGACTCGACAAAACGGAATGCTGATCAAGTAAGCTGGCTGGCACAGTAGAGCAGCAAGCAGGCAGGCAGTATTTTTATGCATACTTAAGCAGGTGTAATGAATGGAAAATACGCTTCGTTTAGCTGCTAAATGGAAGCATGACAAAAGACTTAGAGGTAAGCACGATGATGATGGCACAACAGAAGCATAAAACATAAATAAAACTACTTATGGAAATGGAGCTTACCGTGTATCCCACAAGTCGGGCATGCTCGCCTGTCTTCCTTTGAGCCTAGGCGGCTTACGAGAGCCACATTACTTGTACTGATATATTTTTGGCCACAAGCCAAAACAAACAGCATTTATAATTTGCCTGCCCAAAAATGAATTAAATTGGCAAAGCTCACCATGCATATGACTTTCGATGCTATTATATAAAACGCTTATATGTTATGTTGTGTGTACTCTCAGCTTCTTTTGCATCTTTTAGAGTAAAATCTAGACTTATTTTCCAAGTTGAAATGCGGTATAAATGTCAACGTACCATTTCCATTCCAAGTTGCCAATATTAATATCTGTCTTGGCCTTCTATAGTATATCCTATTGCCAGCCAAAAAAAAAGTGCCTATAGCCTTCACTTATGCAAAAATTTCGTAGTTTCAGTTTTTGTGTTTTATTTTTCGTTTTTTTTTTCCTGTCTTTTCTTTGTTTTGTGTTGGCTCGCCGCGTTTGCCAAAAAATGTTTTACGGGCCATCGGCAATACAGCGGCTGCTACGTGAGCAACAGCAGCCAAATACAAGCAGACAACAATTGAATTCGTCGATATGTAACAGCCGTGAATACTCTAACCCAAGCGGAGAGTCTGTCTGTTCAATGCTGCATTGAGGGTATTTATTTTATTTCTAGCAAATTAAACGACAAGCATGCAATGCCCCAATAAAAAGTATGTGTGCTCTTGGCATATTGACAGTACATGCGCATGCAGTACGAGTATCTGAAGCGAAACAAGATATTCCCTTGGCGAATTAGACCAACAACATAACCCAAAGGGGCTCCTCCACAGACACAGGCACACACTGCGTGTCTGTGTCTGCCAATCGTTGTAAAAGGAGAGGAGACAGCCTAGGAGCAGGCACGAAGAACGAAAGCAGACGCATTGGAGCACGTACGTTGCTCCACTCGATGATGATAATGATGATCAGGATGAGGATGCTGATGTGGTTAAGGTCGTCAGAGGTATGTGCACAGGATTCATTAGTATTTTGAATTGAGCTCAATTGAGCAAGCCAAATGTTTTATTTCATTTCATTCTCTCACATGCTGCACAGCCGCGTAATTAAAAATAGTTCCTTATGTGGTTTTCATTTAAATAGTTTACGAAAAGCAATACTTAAAGAGTTCAACTCTTTATCGACTCCTTCGCTGCCCTATAAATTTGAGCTTGATCACGTATAAATCGTTGAACAAAGCCCAAAAAACTGTCGATGCCAATGCGATTAGTCAAATGCTCTGTGTGCGATAATTTAAGATCCGAGCAGAGTGCTTTGCACATCTTGTCCAGTTTCGTTGGCAAGTTTAGTTTTATGGCAGCTGCCTATGGGGAGCAAACACTCTTTTCCCCCTCTCCTCTCTCTTCTCACCATCTCATTTTTGCCAGCCAGCCAACAAGATAGGTAAATTTGTGCAGCACACTAAATTTCAAGCGGAAGTGACACTCTAATTGAGAGCAACGAGCCAACTGGGAAATACTGTGGTAAACATGCACCAGACAGGACAACCAGGGGCAGGCAACAACCCTGCAGGACACAGGAAAAAAGAAGGTAAACTCGTTAATTGCTAAGTGCAAAACCATAAAATGTTAGCTGAAAGGGGATTACAGAGAGCGAAGTTTCACTTGAAGTTGCATTGTAAACTTAATTTACAGGGTATTCCTCAATGGGGTAAAGACTCCACTCATAGCTTGTTCAATTTTACGATTGTCATTTGCTCCGTTTTACGACTCGTTTTTAACGTCGCTGCTGTCCCAAAAGTTACTTTAAAATTTATGTCAAGTTGTAAAGGAAAAGCGAACCAATGCTCTCTCAATATTTTCCCCCCAACCAAACACTCGCCATGTGGAACTAGCTTTGAAATGTAGATTTTATAGTAGAGGCGTTGCCTAATAAATTGCAGTCAATTTTCAAATGAACTGCACAACAATTCGAGCTGATAAAGTGCCAAATTAATTACACAAAACGAATATAAAGCGGGCATAATTTAGTGAAGACAGACTGACAGTTTGATTAAGGTTTCAAATTGAGGCAGAGATGCTTACCTCTGAATGGAATTCGCTCTGTGCTCGGCAAACTCATTTCAGTCTAGGCATATTTATATTCAGCAGTGTAATCTGCACTCTTAGTTGCTATTACACATACTATTTGCAGACATCATTTCCCAAACTGCTAATGTTTGTTGAGTTTGGTCAGCTTAGCAGCATATTCTTGCTCTCTGCATCTGCCTCTCTAGCCAATTTCCTGCTAATTCCCATTGCCGTGATTTGCAAACACTTTAAATATGCGAGTGAGTGCAGTTATTGACAGCCAGAGCTAGCATAGAGTATGAGTATGAGTGTGAGTGTGAGTACTCGCCACACACATGCGCTCACATAGGTCCAGTTGCGGTTCATGCGGTTTGCTGGCAAATTATTCACCAGCCGGTTTTGTAGGCCGAGTCTCGTAACCAGTCAAGGATGAAGCGAGAGAGAGAGAGAGAGAGCGCCCGCCAGGACTATGAGGACTCTGGTTAGCATGGACAGAACGAGGCCACCACTGCAGTAGCAGTAGCAACAGCAACATTGCATTAATATTCATAACCATTTCAATATTTGCATTCCTGCATCATTTTTATACCCACAAAGTGCATACATAAAAACGAAATATTATTTGTAACGTATTCGCAAAGCGGGTCAAGATTTAAAAGCATAAAATGCAAACAAACATAAAATTAACTTTTTCCCCATTTAGACACTTGCGTTAAATTTCATTTCATTTCACTTTAAATACAATTCTGACTTCTCGCTCTTCTCCTGCCTCTTGCATAATTCAAATGTAAGTAAATGTAATGTAAATTGTAGTCGTGTACATCTTGGCTGCCTTCTCTCCCTCACATCCTACTTCTGCACTTGCTTCGCTTGTGTTTTTATTTTTCTGTTCCTTTATTTTTCAATCAGGTCAAGTAAAACGCTTAAGAAGTTTGCCAGCTCGCACAAACATCAGAGAAACTCAAAAAGAACATTGTGCACAACATAAAAGAAAGCTGGACAAACTTTAAGCAGATTTCCTTAGCAGCTGCTTTCAAGTTGCCTCTACAACTTGCATACAATTTAAGCAAAAGTTATTCAATAATCAACTTTATATGAGAAATCTCTTTATATATTGGAATGACCCCTCGTTGTGATTGAAAATAAGTTGTGCATCAACAAAAAATATAAAGCACTTTTATCATATATATTATTAAAAAGACTTTCTTGTAATTTAAATAATTTATTAATTATATGATAAAAATATATATATTTTAATAATCAATTTGACTTACTTCCTGCTCAATTTTTGAGGCTTATTGCAAGTGAATGAAATCGATATTTTTTCATATATTGTTCATTACAAAAATTAAATCATTGTTGATAAGCCGCTTTCGTCGATACTACAAACAATAATAAGAAAAAAAATCAGCCATCTTATAATCCCATCAGCTTCCAATTGAATATCCAAACAGCATCGCATCCCTTTTTTTTACTCCACCCAGCTTTTTATATTATTAGTACAACCAAAGGGGGTTGGAGCTGGGGCAGGCAATTGGTCTCCCTAGTCCCCAATCGCCAATCCCCCAATCTCCCAATAAATAACATAATCCATGCGATGTAATAAAAATGAAAGAAAAGAAAATAACTCGCGCATTTTGTTGGCAAGTGCATTTTGTGCTCTACTTGGCAGCATTTCCGTTTCGATTTGCATTCGGATTCAGACTCAGATTCACGTTCACACTCACATTCACATTCACATTCGCAGATGCATTCCCAATCCCAATTTACAATTCGCATTTTGCATTTCGGTTTTTCATTTCGATTATTCAGTTCGCATATTTGCACAAATAAGCCCAATGTAACGAGTGTTACGAAGGCTTGTCTTTGCTTTTGCCAGTTTACCCAGACGGACATTTTTATTTCCCACATTTATATTCAAATTCATTGAGGAGCAATAAATAAATACGCCGCATAAATCATTTTAACACAAAGTTTCTCCCATCGCAGACACAAAAGCAAACGCAAAAGCATTCCAGCTTTGCCGGAAATTTTGCAGCTAGCTATCGTATCTCTCTCTGACCCACAGCATCCACTTAACACTTTTGCAACTCGCCAGAAATTCGCAAAAAAAAAAAAACATAAAAGCAACGAAAAAAACAGAGCATGAAAGAAGATAGCTCTAAAGACACCTTGGGGAGGAATTAAGACAATTGTCGTTTGCAGCATCTGCCATAAAACCATGAAATGGGTTGAAAAACAAACTGCTAATTGGCCGGATCAAGTTTAAAGTTTCTTTCAATGGAGAGTCAATGCATAAAGCACATTTCGAATCTGAAAAGACTGAGTAGAAATTCACCCCGAGGTGGTAATTAGTCAGTCCAAGGTTACTTCATACATTTGTTAGAGTATCCGCCAGTTGCACACACTTGACTAGACTCGACTCAGTCGCTGTTTTCCCTGAAGAGAACGAAAGCTGCTTTAATCCTAAAAACGTTCCCGCTGGCGAGTGGGTTAAAAGTAGGAGCAAACTACAAGCTGCATAAGCAGCTTATGCCATTAGTTTTGAATCAGGCTGAAAAACGTTGAGTGGGAAGCTGTAAAATGGAGCTAAGTAGTCCAGGGTTGAGTTATTTTTTTGTGGCATCCATAGAAACTTTGCTTCAGTTATGTACATTAGAATGCGCAAACATTTCGCCATTTCATAATTTATGAGGATGAGCATTAATTGCGAAAAGCGCTTGAGTAATTGTGATGATCAAAGAGGAGAGCACACATAATAACCAAATGCAACACGAATCTCATTCTCTTGCGCTCTGTCGACAATTAGTATAAATTGATTTATGAAGCATCTCAAAAATAAAAATGAAGCTTAAACAAATGTTGGACATTAATCCATCATCCATCCAACGGCCCTCTTACCAAAGTGTGAAAACAAATTGAGTGCAAGCAATTTGGCATATTGCTCATACGCCACGTGTGCGAGTGTATGTGAGTGAGGGTGCCCTTGCGCTTGCTTGCCGTCTCATTAGCGTTTGTTTCTCGCTGCGGCACTTAATTTAAATAAATGAACAGGCAGCTTTTCAGCGGTGAGCAGCACCTTCAGCTAACCTCATGCTATTCACCAGCATTCAAACAGCCTTCAGATTACCTCACCTCTATCCTGCTTTATCTGACACTCAAAAGCCGTCAATTTTAATTAACTTAATTGAGAGCATTGTGGAAAATTCAACACAGAGAGAGAGAACGAGAGAGTGAGGTGAACATCTAATTTTGCAACAAGTTATTATTATTTTACCCTTACATAACTAATAAGGGATGACTTTACATTAATTAAAGTACGAATGTATTTAGGCAGTCGACTGCCACTGCCAAAGCTGGCTGAAACTTTAATAACAAACTCGCCGCAAGTGCAAAGTGAAACCGCCCTACGTTACAACATGTTGACCAAGTCCTTTGTCAGAGTTATGAACGATTCTAATAAGTAGATATATCTGTGTGTTTGTGGTTCGTTGTCTGTGTATGTATGGGTGTGGGTTTGGGTGTGTGTGTGTGCGTAATTTGGTTCAAAAGTTCGCCTGTCTGTGGTTTAGTCTGTCGCTCAAAATTAGTTTCTTTTTATAATTAACTTGGGGGAGGGAACTTGGATGGATGCAAAGCAAAAGATAAACCAAATATTTGGTTGACTCTCTGTGTGCTCATTTTGGGTCTACGTGGTTGCCCACACCCTCCGCCCTCCGCCCTCGATTGCCCTTTGCTCTTTGCCCCCGAGTTGAGTCGAGCAACAATGGCAGACAATTTTCGCAGTTAAAGTAACAATATGGAACAAAGCCAGGCAAACAATTGTCGACATGACGACCGAAAGTCAAAGCCAAAGCCAAAGCAAACGTATTATGGTTGACATCAAATGGAGATTTAACTGGTAATTTAACACAAACAGTGTGATATTATTATCTATGTATTCCAAATATAGCAATGTTTTGAATAAGAGAAGATTGTGCTCAAATTATTAATGCATTATCTATTTTCGGAATAAGTGTTTCAAAGTGTTTAGATTTCCTATTAGCATATTTAATGTATAAACCAAACATGCAACTGCATAAGCGAAGGAAATTATACTATAATTACAAATGCATATTTCAATTTTCAAATTTGGATTTTAAAAGTATGAAATTCAATTTACTCGTTAAACTAAACGTTTGTAGGAAATAATACATAAATTGTTCAAATTCTCCAAACATTAATTGCTGCTTTGAACACAAAAATGAAACAACATATTGTTTATTAGTTAAACATCCTTTTGTGAAATACAAATTTGTATTAATGAATATTGTGGTTTTGTATATGTGTGGAACATAAATTACTAAACGAGCCAAATATGCTAGGTGTATGAAATATCGACTGGCATCCATTTGTATAATAATTAAGTTCAATTTATGAGCAATTGCCTGTCATGTGGCATTCATTTTAATGTTTTACGTGCCACATACGAGTACGAGTTTGCCGCAAATTGAACGGAACGACTCATTAAATGCAGAGCAGAGCAAAGTAAATACTACAGTCATTGCCATAACTGCTTGGGTTGGTCGACGGTCGTTCGTTTT
This sequence comes from Drosophila albomicans, assembly GCF_009650485.2. Lineage (NCBI taxonomy): Eukaryota > Metazoa > Arthropoda > Insecta > Diptera > Drosophilidae > Drosophila > Drosophila albomicans. The sequence continues at coordinate 21,839,943 of NC_047628.2, read as the reverse complement.
GGTAGTTGGCAGTTTGGTAGTTGCGCATCTGGCAGATTGGGAGATTGGAGGTCTCGGCGAACGTGCCTAATTGCCTGAGTTGGGCCTGAACTTGGTCTAGACTCGCCTGGCTGGTTTGGCTGTTGGTTGGCTGTTTGTCGTTGTTGACTTAAACAAATGCGTTTTGCGCTTCATGCGACACAAACAATTAGTTTTTCAATTTGCGCTAAAATTTTTGGCAAATAATGAAATCACAACCTAACCAGAATTTCCATCGTTTTTTTGGAATCTCAACTATCCAATTATCATGACAGCAAGAATCGCGTTGCACACTGCAATTTTATCTTTTGACAAACTTTGCGCAAGTTTCTGCCACAAATTTATTCTTCTTGACTATTTTTCTTGCCACTTGCCACTTGCCACGCTCTCGCCAAAGTTAATTTAATTAGTTTTCATTTATCCAAAGTACACGCTTCATTACATAATTTAACAATTCATTGCATTTCGACAGTCCTCGAGGACGCGTTTGCGGACTCTCGTCGCGGTAATTGAAAAGCACGACACGTCGACGAAATCCTTCTCCTTTACCTAACTGATGTAACGTTGTCCTTTTCATTCTCTATATTCCCTCATTTCTCCTTTCTCTCTCTTGCGCATTCGCTCATCTGCTCGCTTTGTTATTACCGCCGCCAGACAATTGCTAATGGTCGCTGTAATTATCATTAAATGCCTGAATTAAGCTTTAGATTGCTTTCCTTTATCAAAATAGGAAAAGCGTGCCATTTAGCTGCATGACGATAAAAATGTAACCGACTCTGCGCTCTGGCAAACAGATGCCAACGATTTAAGTGCATCCATTTAACACTACTTGATTTCTTGCTAGTTCTCAATTCTCAGTTCATACTACTTAATTCTCAATGCTCTGCTCCGTGGTCAGCTTAACAGTAATTCACTTTAGCTGCCTTTACTTAAGTTGATCAAATCCCGTTGGGTGTAAAGTTTCAATGCAATTGATGCCTGCATTTGGTATTCTCTTCAGATCTTTACAAATTTATTTACACCTGTGATAAGCAAACATTATCGTATTCTATTATTTTAAACTCTATTTGAAACACATATTTTATACAAGTTTGACAGTAATACTTATCAATAATGAAGACAGCATCTTTTTGTCAGGGAAAACTTTTTTGGTGTTTTGCCAACTTGTTTGTTATTGTCGCAGGTTATCGACGCTCAGCTATTCTAAATAAATGAAAACAAAAAACAAGCAAATTATTTTCGAAACTCGAGCTTATAAGCCATCAGATCCAAACTTAAGTTAAGCTAAAGAATACCCAGAGAATTTTATTATGTAAACAAAGCGAAGACCAATTTGCTGATGTTCTTTCCGAGCCATTTGCGAACGTAGCATAAAAGCAATAAATCAAATATATATATTGGTCCACGCTTTGTTGTCTGACGTGAAAGACAGAACAACGAACAGGCACAACGTGGAAATTGCCGAAAAACTTTGGTTAGTAAGCAAACAGCTAAGTGGTCGAGTGGCCAGAGAAGAGGACGGGCAGAACGATACACAAAGTGGGGGGATAAGTGCGGATTTTTATTCACAGGATAATAAAAATCAATTTACGCACTTGCGCCAAAAAAAAAGAAGGAAACAATAACAACAAAAACAAACAGAATACCTTGTATTGCCATTGTTGTTGTCGATTTGGCTTTGTCTTCGCAATAATCGAACATAATGGAGCCCCTTCAGGGCAGCCTGAAAGCAGCACTCGACTGTCATTGACAGCGGCCTGTGAGGCCTGTACAGTAAGCACTTTGTGCAGAGAATGCAGAGAGGTTTTATGGCTGCGTAAGATTTATATATTTTCGCCACAGAATCTTTATTAGTTTTGCCTTAAAGTTCGCCATCGAAGTGCTTATTTTGCGGCTAATAATAATAATTTATGCCTTAATTGTGCTCGTAACTTGTTTTGTGCAGCAATTGAAATTGCAGTCAGCAAGAAAAACTGTTGAAATTAAAGAATAAACTGTGCAATTTTTTGCCATTTTATAGTTTGGTATTATTATTCCATGCTGCCCTGCAATCCCGACTCTTAGTTGCAAATTCCGTACTTCCGATGCATATAGTTTTGTTAAACAACCCAGAAAGCAGAAATGCCTTCAATTGTTCGCTTTCATTATGCATGCTCTCTCTCTCTTCCTACCTCTCTTTTCCCTTTTGACTCCCTTTCTTTTATGCACTCTCTCTCTCTCTTGCTGACTCGCTCTGTCTCTTTTTGTAGCTTAGCCTCATTTGGCGGACTTACTCTTTGGCTGCAGCTTATTTCCCTTGCGCCCGAAGGGTTTGTGTATGTTCTACTTGAATGCAACAACGTTGAAAATGGAGATGGCGACGACGATGGCTATGGCGATGGCTGCGTGGCCATGTTCCTATTCGTAGTTTTAAATCCCCACTTGAAATAGGGACAACAAGCTATTCACTGTGCACCCATTATATTCGAAGTTCTTTCATCCTTTGCACTTACCTTAAAAGACTCGGACTCGGGCTCATCTGCTGTTTATATATCAACTATGTTAAAAGTCGACTTTGTATGCAACAGCAACAGCTGAGAGCTGCAGCATAAAAGCGTTTCTTTGCGAGTATAAATTGACTTTCAATTGCCCCAATCTCCATCAAACTAATTGGCATGCTTTACTTTCATTTAGCTTTTGCTGTTTTTGTATAGGTTACACATGGTTTCCACAACTTTTAATTTGTATCGATGTGCTCAAAATAAGCGCATTAAGGGAAGCAAAAGATAATCTTCATTTTTTCTGCTAATTGGAAACGAAAGAAAAATCCATCTTACACTTCTCCCGTTGCACTTATTCACCTGACAATGAACGCAATAAGAAACAATTGAACGGAACAACAATAAAAATTGAATTTAAAGCGCATACTCTTTATCGTGCATTATTGTTTTTCTGCTGGGTTCGAAGCAAAGTTGAAAAATGTACGAAATTCAATCAGAGGAAAGGTGAAGAGGGGGGAAATTAGTTTTGATGCAGTCAAGTAAATGGCAAATTTCGTACGAAAATTGAAAATTTATTGGCCAAAGAAAAGTCGTTAGGAGTTTTCCATTACAGAGCCTGTACTTGGCAGCTGTTTGTAGGTGAAGGTGTAGGTGTAGCTGCTACCCAGAGTGCGACACTGGGGTTTGGGGCTTGCTGTCTGCTCTCTGTCACCTCCCACTCTCGCCCTCTCCATTGCCTTTGCTGGCAACCTTTTTTGAGACATTAAAAATTAGTTTTCTGTTTACTTGCTGATTTCAGTATACTTCTAGCGACTTTGAGGGTACCAACCTAAAAAAATATATATATATGTACGTATATAAAACCAACCTCAGTCGATAAGTCAGCTTACCACGTGAAAAATGCAACACATGCAGCTGAAAGTTGCCGCAAAAAGTTTTCTTTTGGGTTGCCTTGGCAAGCCATAATAAGTTTCCATCTTACTTAGTCTCGATAACTTTGTGTTTTTACTCTGTTTACTCCCTCAATAGAGCCACCTTAAGAAAGTTTTGTGTATTCAAAATATGTTATTGCTCTTATGGACCGCATTGATTTCTGCTTGATTTTACCCTCGCTGTCGCTAAATGTGAATTAAATGCTTCTAAAATACTTTGCAGCTAATAAAAAAACATCAAGAGGGAAATGTGGCAAGAAATTTATGCGTTGTGAATGCTCGTAAATATTCAATGTCGACGAGATAAAAATCAACTGCGAACTCCTAAGGACAAAATAGAAATGCGCGCATATAAATGTATTGTTGTTACGTGCCGGAAAACTTTTATTCCATTGAAAAAGTTGCTGATCTATTTGGAAAGTGATAAAATTGCAGAATAGATGAAGACAATAAATCGACTGTTGCGTTCGTTGTATATACGAGCATATCTAATTGAATGTTAAGTTCATTTTGGCAGCAAAATTAATCAATCAACATTGCATTTCAGCAGACTCGTTATCTAATTCGAAAATTTCATTATATTCGCATAATAAACACAAAAGTCATTCAAGGAGAATAGACAACGCAGTGCAGACAAAACGTACAGCTGCTGGCGCCATCTATCGTTCGTTGGCTTGGCACGTGATTAATAGAGTGTGTGCAAAATGCTTGTTGGGGTATATCGAAGCAGTCTCTTGAAACTTAGTCGAAGCTAACCATGAAAGCTATGAGACCCTCGCATAGCCAATTGCCAACTACAGGGTATAAGGTCGTTTCATAAAAAAGAAAAGCGTAAATAAATTAAATTTAATTGCCTGCAGCTAGCAGAGCAATAGAAGGAACGACAATGCCCGATAAACAATGGGAGAGACTGTGCTCGGGTCAGCACTAAAAATTCACATAAACGAGGGTAGAATTGTTATTTCAAAAATAAACTTAAGCATTACGAACCAAAAAAAAAAGAGCAAGAAAAGAAAATGTGGAAATTAAGGCTGTCTGAGTTATTAAAAACGCTTACATTTGACATAAAGCAAAATCACAGAGACTTTTTGTTTGCAATTCCTAGAGCACGTTGAGCCTTTGCAGTCCTCAACAGCAACAGCATGAGCAGGAGCAGGAGCAGCACAGGCATTCATTCCTTCACACCCGCCTTAATTGTTTGTAGTTGGCAGGTTTTGGGACATGGACACGAACACGCCAAGCGAACGGAAGGGAAGGGGATGACAAGAGGCATGTGTGTGTCCTGAAAATATGTGAACAATTAACTTTTGCTTTTTGCTGCTAGCCGCAAGCGGAAATTTGTAAGGCTTTTTTCTGTGTTATTGTTGCTGTTGTTGTTGTTGTTGTGGAGAGCATTTCATTTAAAATGGAATTCATTATGCAACTCTTTATAGCCGAGTGAGCAACAAAAGGGTCCAGCATGCAAATTACTCATTATGTTTTTCTAAATAAGCAAAACTACTTTACATTCACAATTCCACAATGAATCATCTTAATGTGGGGGTTAGTTGGGGTCAGGTTTAGCAGGCAGAATCAAAATAATTGAGAATGGACAAAGATATAAACTATCAAGATATACATAGATTATTTAGATAGATACTTGCACAATATATCAATCTCTATAAAGTGTGCTATCAATGTCTTAGCATGCCATGAAAGCGTAATGCAGTTAGGTTTGTCTGCTGTCAATTCACTAGATATTCTATCTGTATTTGACTATTCGAGCGTGTTGACATCAAGTCCATAAAAATATCTACCATAATTGCAGTCGAGTCAGCAAATATTGACTTCCTCTTCCCCTCATGTCAAGTCAGTGGTGTGTCAGTTGAGTTGAGTTGAGTTTCTGTCTCCCATTCACTTTTCTTGTGTCGAGAACTTGTTTTTCTTATATGTACCCAAGTATGTGTGTATGTGTATGTGTGTGTAGCCACAGTCAGAGCACCACTTTCATCCTGGTTCCGTTCTGTCCGCTTCCACTCTTGGTTAAATATAAAATGAAAGGATTCATAAAAGCATCGTGGGCTGTAAACTTTTATGTGCTGGCTGTGCCAAGAATGGCGAAGCAACTCAGCTCAGCGTCTCAGCGGCGGAGTAGGAGAAGGGGGCAAAGAGTGTATTAGGAGGTGGTGCAAGTACACTAAGTTTTACGCTCTCACATTCCACTGATGTTGTTCAATGTAGCAAACAGCGAATGGAGTCGAAACAAACTATTTTGTCTATGTGTGTGTATGAGTGTGGTGTTTGCCTTTCAGAAGCATTGAAGCTTCCAAACACACACACACACACACACACACTTTTAAGGACTTTGCCACAACGACCTATTTCAATGTTACACGAAATACCTTCGAATAGCAGCAAAACTTTGATGTTGCCAACATAACTATATATACAAGTAAACGCTACTGACGGTAATAGGATTCATTGGAAAAACAAGTCGAAATATTGCAGTCAACTGCTAAATACCCTAACAAAAAGCATCCTTTCAACGGCAACTGCAACACAACTTGAAGTAGCAACTTTACTTTACGAATGAATGATATTCCTTGCTGGGCGGCAATAACAACTTGTCGCCATCTATTGACATCGCGAACTTCTCTCTGTCTGTGGCACATTATTTAAATGTGGGGCGTTGTTGATTACAGCTGAATTTGTGCAGACAAACCGACAGACATGCTCGTAAAGAGGAGGAGAAACTAAAACATGTATAAACCCCCTTTCCCATCAGTATCCTGCTTTCTTTTGGCACTTTGTTTTTAGTTTCTGTCAGTTTTGTATCGCCCTCTTTTTGTACTGCAAAACTATGCTTTGTTTTGCAACAAATTGCGGCAACTTCACATTTATTTTATACCCGCTTTTTATCTCTCCTTTTTTTGCTGGTCGAAAGCTAAAAATGTTTGCCTTGGGTAAAAAGGGTGGCATTCTAACAATGTGTAAAATGTCTGTAATGGGCAGCAAAGACAATGCTCTAAGCCATTAGAATGTCTTTAAAATAACTTGAGATTTACCTTTGAATACCAAGAAAGTAAAACGATTAAAATAGAAATTTTACTCTCTAATTTTACTGCATTTATTAATGATTGTAATTTTATGTTGCATACTTTGCTGTGCAGTTCACTTCATTTACTCAACACAGTTTGATGAGTTAGCAAATCAATTGAATACCAATTGCATTCCTCTTCAGACAGCTTAACAAATTAAAGTGCCCAGCCATTGCACAATAAACAGCAACAGTTTTCATAAACTTCCACAATTCTCTTTTCCTGCTGTTGGTCTTGTGTTATGGCCTCTTTTATTGCTCTATGCCTTTTATATTCGACCATCCATCACGTCTCAGTTGCAAATGAAATTATAAAACATGGCAAAAGAACTCAGTTTGCCGTTTTGATATATGTCTTGGGCTTTAAGTTCGCGCCATTTATCAAGGTGCTTCCACTGAAAAGAAAACAACTAGCAGAGTTCACTGTGTGCACAGACTTAATTCAATTAGAGTTACGCTAAAAAGAGCAAAAATATGACCCCTCCAATGCGTTTGTATTGTGGTGTGTTTATTAACATCTTTATGCACACCTCAATGCGCACTCACTGAAGCATTTGCCTCAAAACGAAGATGAAGACCAAATATAGAATCAAGAGAAGTGCGTCGAGTAGGATGCAAATTGAAAATCTCACTTTCCGCATAATACCTGCATTAATTTCCAACTTCATTGACCTCTCTGCCACTCGGGAGTAATGCATTCGCCACATCTAAGACTTCCTCCTCCTCTCCCACACACACATATTCACTATTAACCTTCGACACGCTTTGAATTTTGTATTTCACTTGAGTGCTCGACGTGACTTTGAAGCTCAATACAATGCGACATCTCTCTTTGACCCACAATACAAAATTAAGCAGTACATTTTGTCTACAATGTTTGGCATTAGCATTTCAAATAGCGACCACAGGACTATACAACTACACAGAATTGCAGGCGACGCCACAACCAGGCAGCACAGACAAAACAAGTTTAAACTTGTCATGCATTTGGATCACGAACAAGCCAAGCCAAAAGAAAAACTTAAGCATGCAAAACATAAGCCAGGGCGAAGACCGACAAAAAAACCAAAAAAGAAAAAAACGAGAGAAAAAAAGAGAGGGCGAAGGTCTTGGCAAGGTTTTACCTGTTTTGTGTAATGCGTTGGAAGTTGTCACCCAGAGAGAAGTAGTTTCTATTACACACACACAAACACATTACTGCATACATACGTACATGCCTTCATTTGCATAACTTAAGGCTAAGGGAATATGCAGCACCCGTTCTCTGAGAGTGTTGGCATTGTTCAAAATGCGTAGCTCAAATGAAAAAATTAAGCAATGCGAACTGTGTGCTTCAATGTTGCACAATCGGAACTCACACTTTTATTCAATTCGGTTGGCGATACATACATACATATATACATATATCTCAAGGCGACATTTATACCAGCTCCTATGTTTAATGTTAGTAAAATGAAAGCGAAAGTGTTCCCATTCAATTGAAAACGACATTTACATTTAAGTGTCCTACTACAAGTATTAAATAGGGAAATTCATTCTACATACGTTTCAATTATCTATAATTTTTTTTTACTTTAGCTTTAGTTTAAAAAAATAAAAATATTCACACACTTTACTACATTGGAAAGATAACTAATTATAAATTTGAATCAGAAAAAAACATACTAAAATACCTAAGAAAGCTTTAGTTGAGTGTACTCGACTGTAAGAAACTCGCTACCCATTTTGAATAAAAGCACAAAAGTGCGATGCAAGTTCTAAAATTTAAAATATTAATATACGGAAAATATACTACAAATATACCAAATGCTAAAATTGGTATATTTATGTAGTACTACATTTCATAGAGGCTCAAAGGCACACTCTTCTAACTTATTGGTAGCGGGTATAAATACTATAAATATATAATATATACAGAGATATATTTACTAAATACTAAAAATCCTATTAAATATAAATTAAATGGGGAACTTTGTACAAATTTGCACTCTTTATAAAATTCGCTTTGCCAAAAACAAATGAACTATTCAAAATTCCATAGATTAAGTGTTGTTTAATTTCATACTATTCAGAATAAAAAATTTCATTACTTTAAAAGCTGAGAGAGGAACGGGTAAATTAGACAAAAGAAAAAATGTTGTTTGTCATTAGGTCGCGACATGTATTTTTGTTCAACTATTTTGACTTCACTATGCATGGAAAAATGTGCTAATCAACCGGCACAGCCACGCCCTGTCCAGAAATGCGGACCCATAATGAAGGTGCAGAGAACGTGCATTGTGTCTGGTCAGCAAATTACGTTCAACACCCAGGAATCTCTTCGAAACAACGTCAGCATTGCTGCAACCTGATGCAAGAACGAGGCAAGCAGATGCCTGCGTGCACGGAATTTAAAATGCCTGACGAAATCGGGCCAGTCATCTGGCGTTCCAGTTGGGAGATGAAAAAGTGAAGCTTTGTAATCGCCTTCAGCAATTTTAAGCTGCAGCGACAGCAAATTTGCCAAATATTTGTAAAACCAAAATTTAAACAATTGAGAGATTACTAGAAGAATGGATGAGTCCAATGGGATCCAAGAGGTTTATTGAACTGCCAAACACAAAAAATATGTGAGATTTTCTTAAGAAAGTAGAGTAGGTATTATTTGTGAAGCATCCTCAATACACTAAAGTTTTGCAGTCATGTAGTCTTGCCAAAATAAAGTTGCCAAGAGCATAAGGAAATTGCAGCAAGCTCTTATGAAATGTGTGGCACTTGCCACGCCCCCTTGCCGACACTTTGCAAACTCGCAAAGGAAAAAGGAAAAAACTAACAAGTGAAGCGAGAAATCAATAACAGGACCTCGTAATTTCAGCCACGTGGCAGCGATGCTGTGGCAACATGGCAAGTTGGCAACATACTCGTTGTTGGCACAGCCTGCAGCAACATTTTTGAGTTCTCTCTGTGTGTTTCACCGAGTGAGATAAAGTTGAGCAAAGCTCTGCTAAATATTGTTAGCACACAGTTTTATTGAGCCAATTTCAGTTGCTATAAAATCGTAAAACGCGTTTCGGTAATCTCAAGTGTGGCCACAGATATTTCTGTTTTCAGCGTTAATCAAGGTTTCGCACGATTAAGTCCCTATAATATACAACTCATAAAGTGATCTAGATTATCGAGGATTTATCGTCTGTCGAAGGTAGAACTACGTTTAGCATACTCACTTCAAGTTTCATTCAAGATAAGTCAACAAATTTTCTAAAGCTGATGTTGTTCTTCTTTAAATTGCGTTTTCTATGAGTCTTGGAAAAGTTTCAATTAATTTGGTCCGCTTTCCTGTCGCTTTCGATCCACAAAGTGATGCTGAACATTTCCAATTATTTGTTTGTTTGCCAATCGCGATGGAGCGAAATCAAGAATTAAACAAACAGACGAGAACAATTAACTTTGGGTTTGCTTGTCGAACACCCTGACTAGACCCATATTTTTTTTCTCTCTGTTTTTGTTTTTGTTGTATTTTTTTTGGGTAAACATAGCACTAAAGATTGTATCCCTTAAAGCGCAATAAAAGTTGAGTTGTTAGCCTAAACATATTCATTGGCTTAAAAGTTATGAAACTTTTAGTCTACTTAATGCATGTAGATGCCTTTCGCTTCCGTTTCGCCTCAACACTTGTCAAATCCTTCAATCCTCCCTCCTTCCAGCTACTATGAATATTTTCGAGCACTTGAATCCATTGAAGTCCATTCACAACAATTTTATGACCTGAAGTCCGCCATTTGGGCAACGAATTATGCAAATTTTATGAGCTGGCAACAATTAGTGTTTGGGATATTAACTGGCCTGAGCCTTAGCCTGGGTCTGAATCAATTTGTGGCCAAGAAATATGAAAATGTTTTACACAAGGCCGTAATAATTCAATTGCCATAAATTTACGTCTGCTCGCAAATACTTAAGTGTATTAAATATTACCGCAACATTAGGACCCAAATAATTAATCATACTTTAAGCCCACTTTTATCTGGTATACAAATCACAAATACGTATATAAATATTTGCTTTCTTTTTGCAAAACTTTTAATTAATACACCACAAATCAAATGACTTCCGCGATTCCCAAAAAAAATGTACGAAACTTGTGTGAAATAAGCCAAACATAAACAGAAAGTTTTAAGACATTTTTTTAATTAAAGCGAAAAAACCAAACGATAAATTTTTGTCGCCCCCACAGCGAGAGGTCCGCAAGAGTGTTGGGGAAGAAATTAATAAAAATGTCACAGCTGAGCTGAACGCAAGGACTCTCTCTGTGTGTGAGCTTGCTTCTTCCAAGGACCCTCTGTGCAACTCTCACGATAATTATGAATTTGAGTAATTTTTTCAGCTGTCACTTGGCCAACTTTCTCTTTTGCTGTCGACCAGCGAGACGCCTGTTGGTCTCAAAGTATTTTCTTTTAGTATTTCTCAACTTGTTAAAGGGGACTGCGCAAAAAAGTATATTAAAATTTACACATGTTGCCTTGAAAGCTTTTCCACATCCGCGTATCAAGGAAATTGGATAAATTTTAATAGACAAACGTGCTGTCAATTATTGGAAGCTCTGCCCGTCGACCCAACTCAATTATTCATAAATCTGCTGAGCATTTTTTGACGTTATAAAATGCTATGCTAATCCAATTTTGTAAAAACTGTGGGGCATATTAGTTGGAGTATAAACTATAGTTGGCATCGATTTGTTGACTTGCATTGTAGTTTAACTTTCAATTTTGTTGCCTTGACATGTAATGCAAATGTTTTGGGCTTTAGACGCCAACCAGGTTGCCTTTACTTTGCTGCCATTTTGGCAACCAGGTCAAGTGAAAGGCTCCACAACTTTCCATCACATACACAAGTGCACGAGGAACTCTCACAAAGAACACTCCAGCAAGCACACGACATGGGAGAAAGGAAAAACGTTGACCCGATTTTCTTTGCAAAACGGCCCAGAAAGCCGCCGCCAACAACAACAGAAACAACAACAATGAAGCCAAACGATGGCGACGATGGCAACGTTAGAACGAGACGCTGCCACTCGGACACGTTTTGGTGGGTGCCACATAGTCAAGATTTATGTATTGTATAGCGACATACCCTTATCACCTTTATTTCCGACCTGCCTGACGCCCACACTGCCACGCCTACGAAGCTCGCCTGATTTAGGCCCATAAAAGTAGCGGCAATGTATCAGGAAATTGAAGCAGAATTATTTATTTAATTTGCCATCTTTGCAATGATAATTTGACAAATGCTGGCAATTAATTTCCACACACATTTTCGTAACTGAGCCCTGACCACCGCTCGTCTGTCACTTTGGATTTTGCTTGCTCCTCCTCCTCCTCCTCGTCTTCCTTCTTCCTTCAAAAGGTGTTCTCACATGTCGGCCGTGTCCTGCCACTTTGATTTGGATTCCAAACATTGGCCACTGGGATTTCGTCTTAAACGCTTCTCATTTATTTTAACGCCTCAAGAGCCCGTCGAATGGCATAACCGTAATAGAAAACGGTTTGCTGGCATCTTTTCTACTTTTCGGCATTGCCCAAAAATATCTTGATACGCCTCCGGCCATTTCTGACTCAGACTCCGACTCTGACGCCGACGCTGACAAAGGAAAGTCAGCAAAAGCAAAATGGCCAAAATAACCTTAACACATTTTGTGGGCCAAGAGCAGCAGCAAGCAGCAACAGAGGCATTTGTGGCCATAGCATGCCGGACTGTGTCGAGTCTCGTTTGGATTGAGGGCAGTAAACTGCAACTTATTGCTGGGAATTGTTTCCATTGATCCCCGCATAACACAATTTGGTATGTGTCTGCGTGTATATGTGTGTGTGCGCTTTTGACTTTTGCCAGCCCGAAATTTCATTTGGAACATTAATGTCGCCAATATGGCGAGCACGTAAAGTCAGCAAACAGTTGTTGTTCTGGGTCGAATATCAATATTTCAAATAAAGATACCAATTGGCAGGTAAGCGTATTGACTATGAAAAAACAAAGTGACATGCCGAAAACTTTGGGATTGTAAATCAACAAAATTGGACAGGCAAAGTTTAGAGTATTAAATTGAGATTCTAGAGAAGTACTTAAAATGGGGAAAAGTAAACTAATTTATAATGCATTGATAGGGTTAAATTAACTAAATGCTGTTGGAACTTTAGAGAATTTATAATAAAGTAGTGTAAAATCTATATTAAAAGATAATAGCAAATAACTACTGCTGAATATCCAATATATAACTTTAAGAGTATTTAAAATAGTTTAAAATTGATAATTGAAAATGCTGGTGCTAAAAAATGTATTTAAATTCATTTAATTTTGAAATATCACATTAATACACTTAGACAGCTATTATACTTCGATACCAAACAAGCAGCTATTAAAAATGTTAGCCCAAAATAATTTAGAAAATCAACCCAACTCTAGGTTCAGGAAAACTGCATAAAGTCACAAGAGATTAAATGGTGAACAGCAAACAAAACTACATAACATGGTCATACATATTATGTGTATCATGCATATTTGATGTGCTGTAATTAATCGCATGTTAGATTCGGCTAAATATGTGCGACAATATGTCATATGCAATTAGACAGTCAATTCCAGTTCACCAAGGGGGGTAGAGAGCGGTGAAATGTGTCGGTTTGTTTATATAGACCGCGTGTATGGATCTAGTTGAGGACGTGACATTTGAAATGTGAAACGTGCAACGTGACTAGTTGCAAAGTATCATTGGGTAACTAGTTTACGATATGCTCCCAAAAGGGGGGTGAAAAGAGGTTCATAAGTGGGGTGCGCGGCATATTTAAATTAGCCGCTGTTGGAGCTATCTGCGCGTGATAATCAAATTGCAGAAAATTTAACAAAAAGAGCGCGCAAGTTTGTGGAAGTGGAAGTGAAAACCACAACACAAAATGCCAGGCGAAAGCATTTTCACCATTTTCACAACTGTCATTGAAATGTCAACATAAATCTACTGACAGCCTGTCCCCAAAGCCATCTCCCCGTCCCCAGCTACGCCCCCCTCCCCCTCCCTCTCGACACCATCTCTCCAGCCATCTCTCTCTCTCCCATGTGTTGTGCTTGAGCTTTGGCTTCAGCCGCATTCTCATCCTCAGCCTTTTTCGCGCGCTGCGTGACGTAAATGCTGATGAATATTTCTCATCTGTTATGTGTGCTGCTGTAGCAATAGAGAAGGGGGCGAACAAGGGGGGCTAACCGCCATGCAGTTTTGTTAAAACGTGGATTTGTCCCGTCGCGTGCTGCCTTCTCAGTCCTCACTCCTCAGTTCCCAGTCTTCTTCAAACCGAAATGGGCTTGTCAGTTTTGATGAACTATCTATGGTGCTCCCCATAGGATGCTGATGCTGCTGCTGATGCTGATGCTGATGCTAATGCTAATGCCTCTGACAGAGATCTATGTGCGGTCTGATTCATTCAAGTCTCCGCCAAGATGGCCAGCACCCAGGCACATTCAGACACAACTCAGATGAGGTCACGTACAATCCGTGTCAACGTTCCCTTCGTTGGCTTATTAAATGTTAGTTGCTTTTATTTGTTATGTGTTATTTGTTGATTCAACTGCTGCTTCTGCTGCTGCTCCTGCCGAGCTGCCATGTATTAAGTATTAATCCTGCTTAAATGTGATTAATGCTCCTCAAAAGGTTCTCAACCTGGACATTCATCTGGCTAATGAAAGCAACACAAAGCCACTATTGTTTAGCTATGGATAACAGGTACTTAGCTGCATATATATTTTAATTATCCTTATGAATAATACCATTAAATAATCTTTGTACTACGAGTCAATTGAGCTGTATGTGTCGTCCTCGTCCCCTGTTCTTAATCAATTTATCTCGGCATTTTAAAATGAACATTTTTGGTATGAATATTCAGCCTTTAGTTCTGCAGCATTCCCTGGAGTATTAACAATGTGCTTCCATTGTGTTTGACTATGAATTAGTGCATCCTTCTACACGTCACACATCCTGCATCCTTTGAGCCTATTCTCTCTGTATCTCAGATTATTTCCCATGACCAAATTTGCATAACAGGCGAATAGTACACACACACACACTTGATTAGACGACAGAAGGGAAGAGAGGAAAGTATCTTCATGTATACATTTGTGTGTTAGTTAACCTAAAGATACATTCACAAAATCATGTTTCTAGACTAGGCATTCTGCTCAAAAAATAGATTTCAATTTAAGCTCGATTTCTTAGGGAAATTTAAAACATGTCTCCTAGCTTTCATTTTATGTTAAGAATGATTTAGAAAATACATAACAAGTGTCTAAGTTTTCAATTAAAAAAAAAATATCTATCATATTAATTAAACTATTAAAATGACTTGATATTAGAATATTTTAAAAATGAATTACAAAACAAATCTTAAGAAAATTACATGGTTTCGATCACTTCTGTGCTGTATGCAAATATAATAATATAATATTGAAAAGAATAATAATATTGAAAATGAAGTTATAATAATGAAGAATAATGAAGTTATCCACTTAATACATTTATTTTCTACAACTCTCCTCATTTGATAAGATGTCTGGAGTGCGTGTTTAGAGGAGGTCAGCGTATGTTGCAAGATATCATATGATATAGGATATGCAAATGAAGTTGCTGTTCGGCGTTTGCTCTTTCAACAACTTGACTACAAACAGAACACACTATCTGTCATAACTGTCATGCGGCACTGTCATTGCAAAAGGCAAAGCGCAAAGCGTTGTGGCCATCAATCACAGAAGTTGTGCAAATGGATATGTAGACATTAGATGCCTTCGTGTTTGCCGTCAGCATTGAGTTCAGCTCAAATCAGATGGTTGTTCTTGTTCTTGTTGTTGTTACTATTGTTGGAAGCAAAGCAATGCACAGCTCAACTTTGACCTATTGATGACACTTGAAACTTCAAAGTGCATGCTGTTAGCTATCTTGTGTCCATTTCGAGCTTAAATTGATGTGTCTATAAACTTTATCGACTAACAAATGAATGGCAGCACTTCAGCAGAGAAACAAATGCACATCAATTTGTTACAAATTAGCAGTTTGCAGACTTGACAATCCACAGCAAACTCCGTTCAAATCATGCTCCTCACGCTATCCCAATTCTTAACCCTCGCCCCATTCTACTTTTTGTTTGTTTTGGGCCAAAAGCCATTCGCAGCACTGCAGCTAAAAGCTTTTCGGGTCGAAGAGATTCCCGACGATTATTTATGTACTTAATGCAGATAAAGTTCTATTTTGGGAGCTAGCCTCGCAGTCCAGGCACAAAGCGCTCCGTGGCTTCGCCGACTGAAATAAAATTTTTTTTACTACAAACAAACGCCGGGGAAAAAATCAGTCACGTCTGTGCAAATGGAAATGGCGCGGAATTCGGGGCCAACGAAAAAAATATAAAAAAAAGGGCACAAACAGCGAATGGGAAAAACTGCGGCAGGATATATAGTATACTATGTTTGCGTATAGAGGTGAAAGACTTTTAATACTCCCGTAGTCAATACCTGAAAAGGGGTATATTATTGCTCCTGTAGATACCCTAGATTGCCCGAAAGTGTTCCCACCTCAATTAATAAAGTTTGCATGCTGATAGCAGACATTTAACTTAAAACTGACGACTGAAAACTTACTATAAATTATTAAAAACTTAGTTTCACACAAAGTGCAGCTCCCATGCTCAGAGCAACACATCACGCTGCCCTCAGGAGAGCCACAATTCAAGAAGACTTTTAAGCTTTTCCGGTTGCCTTTTTTATACACCAACGAAAACACACACCTGCATAGAGTATTATAATTTGGAATGCACATGCATGTGAAGGTCAAAGCAAAACAGCTAGCCTGAGCGATTATGGTGTGTGAAAAGAAGACAACAAATGGGAGACATGCTAGCGCTCGACAAGCAGTTGTACGTTTGCACTGCTTGTAATGCAAGCAGTTTGTGTGCTTAATGTTTACTGAGTAACTGCGCGTCGAGTTGGGCTCAAATAATAATGTGCAACTCTTAAGAGATGGCGAAATATGAAACGGGGTAGGAATCGTGGATTGCCAAAACTGCTGTATAATGAAGCCAGATTCTTGTTGTTGCGGCTAAGCGAGAAAAAATGACAAAATGTTGCGCTGGCGGCGCAAATTTTGAGCCTTGCGCCGGGTCAAAAGTTAACTTGGATAGGATGATGGGTTGCTTAAAATGTGGAAAGGGGGCAGAAAATGTCACAGAGTTTCGTTGTCGTTGTCGTGGCTGACTTTGCCAGCGTCTGCAGTTTGCTGAGCCGACTATCATATTCCAGACTTTTGCGTTTTTACGAGTTTTTATAATCTTTATGATTTCAGCGTTTTTACAGCTCAAGAAGTTGAGAAACCGATGTCGACACTTAAATGTGCAATTTAAATTCAAAGCCGCTTAAAATATCAAAATTTTTGGGTGAGCGCATAACTTCCACTCACTTGACTCAATTTTCGTAAAATTTTATATTTATGACAAGCAATTTAACTTTTCCCTAATTGCGCGACATGCGAAATTGAAGCTAACAAGCTCAAAGCGCAGACTACAGGATGTCGAGACTGGGTTAAATGCTTCATTAAATGCAACTTTTGCCAGTCGGAAGCGAGCGATGCAAAAGTTTGCCTAGATGCTACTGTACTATATCCAGGGCCACACAGGAGTCAGGGATAGGGGATTTGGGTACAAAACTGCAGCCGCGAAGCAAATAAAATGCCTCATTAAGATGTGCTAGTGCAGGTTATTGGATTAGTTTAATGGTGTCTCTGCAGCAAGCATCCAAACAGAAAGCGGCAAGCGGATGTGATGCTAGTTAAACTAGCAGGAAGGTAAAATCTTTCACATGCCAAGCCCCATTTGCTGTAATTTAAATATGAAATGTGCACATGAATTCCAAATGACAACAGCGAAGCCACATTCACATAGAAAGTTTAGAGCTGCATAAAAATGTTTACGATATTTAAACTTACCTTCTACTCAAACTTGATGAAATCATGGTAACAGCCAAGTTAACATAATATATCCAGGTTAAGGAGCTCTCGAGCAGGGTTGTTAGCACTGTTAAATAGCAGACGTAACCTCAAATTTGCGCGCGATCTATGCGCGCACACACACACAGAAGAGTGCTAAGATTAGTTTTCCCTAACGTGTAACGGTAACTCACATTTTCACTCACGGAATTCGCAACACGACAATCATTATTACCACTCAATATTATGGTAAAAGTGCTGGCAGCAGCCACACACACAAACACAGAAAGTGACACTGCACATTTGCATACATACATGTACATATGTATGTATGGTTGTATGTGTTGCCCGCAGGAGCACACTTTTTTCCGCTATCCATATATCGAGATGGCATGACAATAAATTGCATAGACACGTTGCACTTTAGCTCACACTTATCACCATATACACAATACAAAAAAAAAATAATAAAAAAAAAACATCACATCAACAATAAAACATTGGTTATTTAATAAAACTCGTTAAACTGCGCAGACTGCACGCAAGCAAACTTTTAACTGCACTTACAACTTTAAAGACAGGGTTGTTATAATGCATGACAAAAGCTGCATGCGATCGTCTACAGACACACTCACCCATATTGTAGAAACAAATTGTCCGCACAAAATATAACGGATTTTCTTGGATCAAATGTACCAAATATAACAATAGTGAAGTTTATGTTATTGAGATTATTGAGAATGCGGAGCAACTTTGTGTTAGACAATTAATAGAGCTTTTTGATTACCGCAGATAGTTAATGTGTTCCACAGCAGCTGTTTATTGCTGCCAGCTGCAAGCATGTTGTTGGCAATTACGCTCTTTGTGTTGGCTTAATTAATGCTGGGAAAGCTCCTCCTTCTGCGACTACGACTACGACGATGGCATTGCCGAGGGCAAAAAGAGATGACTGGGAACTCAATTACACTAATTGGGTTATCATATGACAAGGCAAGTTTGTCTCCGAATATCCTTCTTGTTGTACTGAGTGTCAACTAAACATGATTTAACCCAGATTTGAGCAGCCATTAATCGAGAGTGGTTGAAGTAAGAGTAACTTTAATTAATTTACAACATTGTGGGTGCATATGATGTACATTAAAGACGTACGGCTGGCTCAAAGTGAATTAGTTCGGAATTTTCGTTAGATGTGCTGTTTGACATCATCTCTTCCAGCATGCGATTCAATGACTCGGAACCAAGCTCACAATCCTTCTCAATATTATTTATGATCCTCGGACGCATTGCAGCGTTGTGCTCATCGCTACTTAGAATCTGCTGCAAAGCTGCACTTATCTGTTCTGACCCCATAATATAGGGAAGATCTGCCGATTCGGATCCACTTTGAACTGCTGACGAGTACATGCAATGCGCACAATAATATTCATTGTCTTCATTGGCCACCTTCACCATGCGAATGGTTTGTGTCCCCGCTAAAAGGCCAGCTGTAATGCTTACAAGCCATCGAGCGATCGGTTTCATTGCGTACGAAATTTCTTTCAGATGTTTGTGCTTAATTTTTCAGTGCATATTTAATACCAAAATACAAATATGTTGACATATTTTTCAATGAATAACTTAAGTTTGTGCTCATGAGTTTATTTTTTAAAATGGCCGTTACGTGCTTAGTAAGCACTGCTTACAGAGTAAACAGCTGTTAACTAACAGATGAAACAGAAATAATTTGGTATTTTCGGTATTAATACCTCAGTCGTCTGCATTTTAAGCAGAAGAATATACAACCGTTTATAATTATACTCAATAATTGCTTAGTTAATAAGAAGTTATAAATAATAAATAATTATTAACAACTTAAGAATACCGCAATTAAAATAAGCAGTATATTTGTAATTTGAGCCTGCGATTTTGCCAGTTACTAAACTGGTCACACTGGCTGCACGACAAATAAACATAAACGTAAAATGCTACCTGGCGTTGGCGTATTTGGAACGGGTGAAATTGCCAATGTGCTGGTGCCACTGCTACGAGAAAAAGGCTTTGAGGTGCGCGCCATCTGGGGCCGCACCCTCAAGGAGGCCAAGGAGACGGCGAGCGCACAGAATGTCGCCTTCCACACCAACGTCATAGACGAGGTGTTGCTGCGCAAAGACGTCGATCTGGTGTTCATAGTGTGTCAGCCTTTTTTACACGCTGAGATCTCGGTAAAAGCACTGGGCATTGGCAAACATGTGGTTTGCGACAAACCTGCTGGACTACATCAGATGGACGCATTGAAAATGGTGCGGGCATCACAATACTATCCAACACTCATATCGCTGGTGAATCATCCGTTGCGGTTTTTGCCCGCCTTTACACAAATGCGTCGCTGCCTGCAGGAGGAGCTGATTGGGCCGCTGGCGGCCGTCGTGCTGATGGATGTACGCGTCCAGCTGGGCACACTCTTTCCAGAGAAGTACAACTGGATGTGTGACGCACAGATGGGCGGTGGAGCCCTCAATCTGGTAGGCAGCGTTGTGGATCTAGTTAGCTATCTACTGCAACAGCAAGCGGTGCGTGTGCATGGCGTGCTCAGATCGTACACGAAGACAACGGGTGCCATCAATGGCATACGGCAAATTACAGCGCCGGATTTCTGCAATTTCCAAATGGAACTGGCCAGTGGAACACTGGTCACAGTGGCGCTGCACAGTCACACTGTGCCCGCTAAAACGTTCTCGCAGGAGGTGCTCGTTTATGGTAGCAAAGGACATCTGGTGGTGCGTGGCGGCGATTTATTTGTGCTGAAGGAGGGACAACCGAAGGAGGAAGCAGTGTATGTAGATGTGCAGGATTTGCATTTCTCCACAAACAACTCTTTGCTGCCACGTCCCTACATCAAGGGACTGTGCAAAATGGTCGGCGCACTAAAGGAAGCCTTCGGCAGCAAGGAGTCCAGCTGGATTAAGGCACCCGTTTCCACAGCAGCCACGTTTGAGGATGGTCTTTATGTTCAAGCTGTCGTCGAGGCGATACGAAAATCAAACGAGACGCGTCAGTGGCAACGTGTCCAACTGTCCACGGATTCGCCTCTCAATCACGATCAGATCATAAGATATGGCTATGCACGCATGTCCACAATGTGAAGCACATACATAGATAGATATATATACTACTATATAGGTATTAACTCATTGGCCGACTTACTAAACAAAGCACTTCACTAATCGGCGTCAACCGTAAATGTATTTAACTTATTGTATTAGCATTTATATTCGTGCATTAACAAAGCGTAATTGTTTTTGTTTAGACCGTAAGTTTAACTTAAATCGAATAAGCAAGTTTGATATATATAATATATATATTTTTCCAAATTTTGTATAAATTAACCAGACAAATCTGTAGATTATTCCCCCATGTCAAGTGCTCTCCGATTTGTATTTAACTGTGCAATCAAAATCATTCTAAAAATACAACTAAACACATTCGAAATTATGCAGCAACTCAAGTACTATATTGTTAAGTTTGATTTGCCATAACTAATTGAAGATATACGTATTTTAATATGTAGATTTCCAAACGCATTTGTAAGAAAACACTAATTCCAATTACAAATTTACCATTTTATTTAATCAAATAAAAAAGCCACAAAAATTAGAATCCCTTAAGTGTGCTAAATTGCTTAAACTAAAACTTACACTAACTAAAAACATGAATATTCAAAATTTAATGATCACAATGTATCTTTGTTTATTGACCTTAAAAGTGGAATCTGGTTGTTCTGTGTAGTTTCTGCCACGAATCCAAAGATACTCTATAGTACATAATGTTGGCAAGCTCTTCATTTGGCTATGAAAATTTGTGTGCTTGAATATTGTGACAGCAATCAATTCCATTTCGTTGATTGTGCGTGATTCTTGCTCATTTGTTTTTGTATTTTATGTTTTTCCTTCTTTTTTGTGTTTTTGGTATATCAGCGTAAAAGATTAAATTAAAACTACATACTACCTTAATATGGGTGAGAATAAGTGTTTAAAATGCTACCCTAAAGCCTTTTCTGAACAATTTGGTTAAAGTTATGCAACAAAAT
This sequence comes from Drosophila albomicans, assembly GCF_009650485.2. Lineage (NCBI taxonomy): Eukaryota > Metazoa > Arthropoda > Insecta > Diptera > Drosophilidae > Drosophila > Drosophila albomicans. The sequence goes on along the minus strand of NC_047628.2, from coordinate 21,818,390 downwards.
CGAATGAATGTCTTTAACTTAATGCTAAATAAATAGTATAATTAAATAATAAATGAAATTGAAAAATCAAAACGAAAAAAAACAAAGAAATAGACACCTAAATATATACAAAAATCGTAACTAACTAAGTCTAGTCTAGGTCTATGACGATGCTCTATCGTTTGTTCAGCTTGCGCCACAGCGTGATCACCGTCAGCAGATGCATCACACCAATCACAGTGCCCATGAGCAGTATACAGTCGGACATGTGAACATCGGAGATCATCATGTACTTGAGAAAGACTTTGGGACTGCGAAAATGACAGTACATGACATTGTCGGGACAGTTGAGGAATTGGCGATCCATGCCATAGATGGCATTGAGCGCTCCATGGAAACCAGCACGGAAATAGCTCAGATGCCACATCCAACGAAATATCGGCGTTATGTCGATGTAACGTGTGCAGAAGCCAAAAACGGAGAACAATACAGCCAAAATAGGTCCGATGAAGACGGCAAGCTACAGGCATAAAAATATTATGATTAGAGATATTAATAATTGCGACAAAAAATATGCGAATTTGAAGTACCTTAGTTGGCAGCGTGGCGCCCACAAATAAGCCCCACGCTTGAGCGCTGAGCGTGGCCATAATGGCCAAGAGCATAAAGTAATAGATTCGGAAAGATTCAGAGCTATCGTTATCCGTCAATCGCACACTAATAACGATATAGAGAGCGGCACACAAACTCTGCAAGATTGATTCATTTATTAAATTCTCAATTCATTAATCATTTATCATTTAATTAACTTACTTGAAAGGGTATCTCGAAGCTGATCAGCGACAAGAAATACGGTCCCAACTTGTACCAACGATTGAAGTGTTCCCTCGTCAGCATATCGATCTCCAAGGGAACTGCAAGTAACCACAACAACAAAGATCAAGAGTCATTAATGAGCTGGCAAAAAAGTTAATAATAAACTTATGATAAAGGCAGGCCCGCCCCTGTCAACAACATATTATTATATAGGTCAGGTCAGTAGACCGAAAACGACAGTTTTGCGATGTCAAAAACCGGTTTCAAAGCCACACAAAATCAATACAACAAAATTAAATAATAAAAAAAAACTGAGAAAGTTTCGAGGATATAAAAATGAGTCTCATATTACGCATCTCCAAAGTTAGTGGAAAAAAGTTTGGTTAACAAGTTTGATTAATGACCGAAAATGTATTTAAATCAAATTAAATTATAGAAGAGTTGTGTAAATTGTAGAACAGTTAAATGCTTTGCTCTTTGCTTAATCGATTTAATTACCGGTTTCACCTTCATCAAATGTTTATAGCTTTTTTGTTGGGTTTCTTTGTTAGCATTGATCTTTCAGCCAATAGAATTGGCCACTTCAGCGTAGGAGATCTTTGCGAACAAGAGACATAAATAAGCAAATATCGTTGGCAAACATAAACTGCAGCTGCATACAAAAAACTCCTGACTCTCAAGTTTTTATTTTTGCTTTTGTACTCGTATGTGCAAATAGTATTCACAAAGTGTTGAGGTCAGCATTGCATAAGTCTATGAACACGAGTAACACCAACTTAGGACGTCAACAGTTTACATTTTGCTTCATGTTGTGGTGTTGTTGTACTTTAAACTTGTATCTTTATGCTACTTACATGTCAATACCACTGCCATTTTGCCGGTGTAGACCAAGAGGAGGGTGGTGCCATACAGATAGACGTAGTTGCCCAGCACTGAGTGCGCGCTGTTGCCGACATTCATATACAGGTAGCCGAATATCACGCCAATGACTATGTGCGATATGATGCGGGCCAAGAGCAGAAACTGCAAAATAGCAAATAGAAGACATCAATATATCTATAAATCTAAAGAAAATGTAAGATAAGCGAAGCCGCCAGCGCATGGAAGCATTGCATTTATCTATGTGAAGGTTGCCGTCGAGTCGAGTCGAGTCGCGTCGCTTCGATTGGCTTTTTGAGTTATATTTACAATTGAGTGGTTTTCGCATACTTCAATTCTCAATAGCCACAAACAAGCCCACATCCATCTACAGCATGTTTCGATGTTTGTGCACAAAGTAGAACAACAAATTAATTCACAAGACGCTAAAAAGCACTCGCTGTCAATGGCAAACGAATAAATATGAAAAAATCCAAATATTCATGTAAAACACACTTGTACTACGCGAGCAGATCTCAAGTAACTAAAGCGAAGCTACATTTCAATGTCTCAAACATAAGCAGCTAATATCGCTCATACGCAAATATTACGTATACGCAGTGTGATACATTAGATTTAATTACGCTTGTAATTTTGTATTGATATTAATAAATATCAGTAAAAATGTGATTCAATCAATATTAATTAGAAACATTGCCAGCTTTGTTTCATTTTTTTAAAACAAGTCAATAAAAATCTGTGTTGCGTAGCTATAAATTATATCAGGTGTTAATTACATCTTATCTAAATAGTCGTCGGATATTAAAAATTAATAATGAAATAGGTGTAGCAATTACATCTGCTTTTGGCCTGCTGACCTCAGTTTAACACCTTGTGGAGATCTTGATTTAAGATTGTAGTCGAGTGAATTTTAATTGTCAGCACACCTTAGCACTGATTGGCGTAAAACCGAGAAATTGCTCGATAATTTCTATTTAGTTACATTGTAAAAAGTGCAAGTCGTAAAGAGAAGTGTTTTTACTTGTAGTTGCTGCAAAGTGCAGAATAGTTCATGCAATAATGCGACGTGTTCAATGGCATAACAAGGCAATAATTGCCATGAACATTTAATAATCATTACCGTCAAGCTCAAAAATGATGGCAACGATTACTTAAGAGCAAATCGCGTGTAAGTACACAGTTTATTAAATAAAGAAAAAGGTCAAATATTATTATTTTATGAACACACACAAACATATTTCAGACGTTTCGCAAAATGCGTCGAAACAGAAAGCGTATCCAATGCCCAGATAAAGATAGAGGGAAACATGGACTGTGCTAGTTGTAATTATGAAGTAGGTACAGGGCAATTAAATATAAAAAAAAAAAAACAAATACAAGACGCATACTTAGATATTAAATATAGTATAATGCAACGCACTCAACTTTAACCAAAAAATTACTAGACCATTAAAGATGAACAACACAAAAATGGTGAAAAAAGTATAAAAGCTTGAAACTTGAAATGAACAGCAGCTAGTACACAAAAATATATAATGTTTAACATTTCAAATGGGTCATACAATTTTTGGGGGAATCGCTTAAAAACCTGAATATAACAATAAGTAAATACTTAGCTTGCCTTACTTAATGGATAAAACGCCGTAAATTGCAACGAATTACCAAATCAACTTGACTGGCAATCAAAGTCAAGTTGTCAACTCGCCGCGTTGCGAGTTGCCAAGTTGCCACTTACGAGTTGCGATTGCGATTGGCGAGTTGCACTGCCCTAAACCGGCATGAGCACGACCTTGTTTCATTAACAAGTACGAATTATACTATATATATATATATTGTATATATACGTTGTATCTTATCATCATCGTATACTCACATAGTTACGACGGGCGCAGACCAAAATGCGTTTCATCAGGAGAAGATATTGCATGAGGAACGAGGCCGATTCGATCTTCTCAGATGTCTCCAATTCTGTGCTTCTCACATTGACAATCTCTACATCATTATCATTATCGTCATCGTTGTTCTGTGGTCGAGCATTGATTTCCTTTAGCGGCAACTCTTGGTAGCCAGACTTCGCATAGTCAAAGCTGGCGAATTGTGTGATCGCCAGCGTTGAGAGCTCTTGGGCCGAGCTGCTCAACTTCTTGCCGCCAATGTTCTCTGTAATGTTGTAATGCAAATGAACATTGAGTATACATACATAAAGTATATATTTAAGTAGCCACACGCCATTCAAACAAATACAAGTACTCTATGGCTATGCTATCGTGCTTATTATTCACGAATCCGAATGACGCAACTACGAGTATTCAATGTGATGTAATTCTTTGATTCACGATATAATGTTGCGCAATAAGAAACTTTCTTTAAGCAATTGCATAATTAAACACGAGTATTTAATAGTGTATGATAGTAAAAAATCATATTCATATTCTAACCAGTTTTTAATTCATAACTTGTTTCAACTTGAATCCATTTATTAACTTTGATATTAAAAATTGCAAGAAAATTATAATTCTTGAATTGAAATAGTATCCTAATCTATTGGAATATTCTTTAAAAGCTACATGTTTGCAATTATTACATAAATGATATCAATCAACTCTCTCACCTTTTATCGTTGATATAATGCGCGACATATCGTCGGTATTAACGTAGGGATAACGACTGGCATCCTCGTAATACTTCTGTTTCGCAGCTTCTATCAGATTGCTAATGTCGCGTTGATGTTCGCCAACTGCCACCTCCAGCACTGTGCACAGATATAGATGCAAAGATATATAACTTATTGCAGATACAATCATGAGCATATACTGAGCAAATACTTACGGTAATCGGCTGGATTGTGATAGCTGGGACAGATGAGCTGCTGATCGGCTAAGAAGGGCACCAGCTCCTTCACCCTGCCCTGATACATGCAATGACCATCGGCGACAGTGTAGAGCTTATCGAACATCTCGAAGATCAGAGCACTCGGCTGATGGATGGTGCAGACAATCGTGTGACCCTGCGAGGCAAGTTTCTTAAGCAGGGCAACGCATGAGCTGCACGAGGAGCTGTCAAGGCCGCTGTGAAAAAGTTCAAGGAAAGATGCTTCAATTATAGATGTTGATAACGAATGATTCAACTAATACATAACATAAAGGCAATAAACACAATCAGCGCACTTTCTTCGGTAATCATATTCGAGCACTCAACCCAACGGAAAAACACCAAATCATTATTTCAGCATCACAAATCTATCACATGATCAGAGCATAGACGATGCAAGGGGATCGATTTGTAGTTACCCTGGAATCAGTTTCTGTTTGTATATACTATATAGTGCTAATTCTTAAAAGACAATATACCCTATGGAGGCTTGATAATTCCCTGTGAAGCTTTTAACTTTATAATCCCTTGTTAATTCGACAGACAATCAAAATGTTGCCAAAGTTCGTTTTGGCGACTCACACATCCAAGTTAATGCTCTTTGAGTTCATTACACACTCTTTGTTTATAGCATTGTACGTAAAAATAACCGGTCATATAATAAACTAAGATATGATTCTTATTTTTGGATTCTACTTTGTATACGAGACTACAAATAGAAAGCGCATTTTTTGTGAACTCGTAGTTAATGAATTTATTCATAGTATGTCTAGAGCGGGTCATTAGACTCTAGCTTTAGAGCTTCAATTTGCAAGTCATTATTCGTAATGGCCATAAAGTTGTAGACATCCATAAATTCCCCCCATTCGGGCCTATGATCGAGTTTTTTCACAGCAATTCTCTATCATAAGTAGCTGAACAATTGAATACTATGCAAATGGAAAATTACAATGGAAAATTTTGTGGAAAACAATTAATGATATTGGGTAGAGAATGCACAATTAAAATTTAAATTTCAAATTCTTTGCATTCTATAGTAGTTACTTAGGTTTAGATGTGCGAATATTTTTTTATGAATTTTCTTTATTTTATCGCACTTTTCCATTTACTTGAAACAAATTTTAGATACTTTTTTATGAATCCAGTTATTAGTTACTTTTTGAATTGTACGAATAAATTTTTGTCTATTTTAATACAATTTTTAAGATATTTGAATTATTAATCTGTTGCTCCTAACGATGTTCTATTATTTCTTATTTAATTTTAAATTATAGTTTTGTTTATTCGCAATTTATTTGTTCTGCTTTATTTTATAGGTGTGAGGGGGCGTCAATTAAAACTAAGTTCAAAGCACTTTCTGTTCTTGGCGAAGTGTTCGCAATATTTATTTAGTTATCACTACGTCTTGTTACTCACGTCGTTGGCTCATCCAGATAGAGAACCGGCGGGTTGCTTATCAGCTCCAGGGCAATGGCAAGACGCTTCTTCTGTCCGCCCGACAGTTTTCCTGTGTGCACATTGAAGCGATGCTCCAGGCCCAACAGCGATAAGATGTGTTTGATCTATGCAAAATCAAAGCAAAGCATTGAGAAGAATGTTTTAATTATAGCATGATTATTTCCAAAATGATTATTTACCAAATTAAGCTTGTAGCCTTTGGTCACTTTGAAGCCGAGCTTCAAGTGCGCTGCCATCATCATTATCTCGCCAACCATCAGCTGGGGACGCAACAGATCATCCTGGTGAATGTAGCACGACAGCCGGCGAAATCGCTCCGAGCTTGTGGCCATGGGTTTGCCATTGACGCGAATGTTGCCACTGACTCCGGAGGCGCTACATGAAATAAAAAACAAAAAAGAAAATAAAATAAGGGACGCCGCAATTAAAACAAATTCTGTAAACAAAGTCAAGATGCGAGCAAAATTGTGGCGGGTTACGAATGCGACTTTAAGTTGCCGTCTGTGAGTGTGAGAATGAGTGTGAGTACGAGTGTGAGTACGAGTCTGAATACTTGTAAGCGTATTCATTTCAAGTTCGTAGTTTATTGACCGATAAGCGACATTATGGCGACATGTGTAATAATTTTCTGAACTCTAGTCTAAAGCAAAATTGCTGAGTTGCTTAATATATTATATTATAATAAGACTCATTAAGTTTTAAAAAGTAAAACGATTACCTAACAAAGAAGATTAATTGATGATAAGCATCGAGAACGAATACTTTAGGAATCCAACTTTTCTTAGATCTTATTATTTAATGCTGTTATTTATATTAATCAAAAACAAATTTGTAAAGAATGTATCTGCAAGATAATTCTAATGAATAGAATCTTCTTCAAATTTCAATTTCAAATTCAATTTGCCTATATTACAAAACTTTGGAATTCGCATCGCATTATGTAAAAGTTTAGAGATAGGAAGGTTATCAGTAATCACTTAATTGGTGGGTAAATACCTTTGTAAATTAATTAGAATATACTTTTTTTGTGGGATGTCTGTCTCGACAGTTGTTACCTAACCAGGAATAGTAACTTGGCATAAGATTAAATTGGTTTTGCAATAGGCAACGTAACATTTTAATGCAATAGTATAGAGCAGTATAGAGATCCGCTCGTGTGTGGACTTTGCCAGGGTCTTTCATAGAGCAGAGGCTGATGCTGTTGCTGTCGTTGAAAATGAATCTGCTGATAGCTGATAGCGTGTGTCTTTGACAGTCAGTGACAGTTCCGACATAGATTATTAGTCTCTCATATATATAACTCCTGTTAGCAGCCTCAATAGGCTGTCGATTGTTCCAGTTTTAATTGAATCTCGTTGAAAGCATTTGCAAGCAAAAATTGCAGTTATGCAAATGCTCGTTCGTCACAGCAATTATGACTCAGGCATTCGCTATAGTCGATTTCATTATCGCTCCGAGGTTCTACTTAGACATGCAACAAAATACCCAGTGTCTGTTCTAATGTTCAGACTTGCATATACTGTAAATAGATATAGATATGTTGGTCGTACGATCTTTGAAGTCTTGTGGCGTCACATTGCAACTGGACTTTGTAGCAACTATATATAGAACGCAATTCTTTATTTAGTAGGATATCGCTAAAGAGAAAGGCATTATTTACTAGAGATACAATAAATTCGCCAAAATAATATAAAAATAGCCGCTAAATACAATAAATCAATGCTAATTTATTTTTAAGACTGTAGTCTGGTTTTTAAAATATGCAAATGTCGTGATAATTGTATACAAAAACATATTAATTGAAAGCGTAAATCGAATAGCTTACCAAAATCCCGACATGACATTCAATAGTGTGCTCTTGCCTGCACCCGAAGGACCCATGATGGCTGTTAGTTCACCTGACTTAAAGTTGCCTTGCAGACCATGCAGGATCTCCTTAGTAACTGCCGATGGACAAACAACAGTCAGTACACTTTAAATTATTTCAGACACCTTTGAGTACTTACCAAACTTGCGTTCGGCAAAGGAAAACTTGCGAACCTCATAGCGTACATCGGAGAATTCAATGTCGATGGGTTCGCAGGCGGCAAAATTGGCATGAGCCACAGCTTCGTGGTAATTGAATGTGCGAAACTCGTTGAGATTATTGTTGACCTTATTCGTCGTTGCCGACGAAGTCGATGATTTCTCATCGATGGACAACTCTGAGCTCGCCGCCGAGGTGCAACAATTCATGCCCAGGCAATCGCTTTTCCCATGATGAAGATGATGATGCTGTTGCTCCTTGAGGCTGCCACTCGTGCTTGCCTCGCTGTTGCTGCTGGTGTCGCCTCCACCCACGCAACAGGCGGCGTCGGTGGCCTTAATGTCTGGCAAGATAGTCATTTCACTTTATCGAATAACGCGGCTCCACTTTTGATATGTTTATGGCTTTAGGCTGTAAAGGAAATTTACAAAAAACATTAGCGAAAATATCCATCATATATCTGAGTAACATTCTAGAGAGCGGTTGAATCATTAATTTGACATGCTTCCAGATGAATACATTAAGCGATGCCAATTAACTGTGGCACCTCTCTGAAAAATGGTTTCGTGTTAATACAATGAATAATTGCCAGACAGAATGACAAGCTGATTGACAGACTGACTTACTGACTGCTGGAATTGAGTATTATGCCTTCCATTAATAGTGTCAACCAAAAAGGGGATTGTTTAATAGAGCCTTAACCCCAACAAATAATCATGGTAAACACTTTAATAGCAGTTCTTATTGCTCATTACTCAAAGATCAGAGCTCCATTTAAATTAAATGAGAAAGTTTATTTTATAAATTTCAATTGTCTTTCACAAATATATAAAACAGTGACTTGAAAATAGCAAAAGCACAAAATCAGATATATAATAAATAATTAATTTATGCATCAGCAAATTCCAGTTCAATTGTTTTGTATTCTCAGTATCGATAATTTGCGTCAAAAGGAGTATAATATTTAATCAGAATCAACAATATTTGGCATAAAAGACAGTTTTTTGCTGACACAAAACTTACTGTAATACGAGTTTTAAAAGATAAGTACGTTTGCACTAACAGTAAGAGTAAGAAGTGCACTAACAGTTGAATTGATTGATTCAATGAATTGATTCAATTAAGAAGTTCTAGACAAATTTGCAAAATGCTGATGTCAATTGCTGCGGTCAAATTTATTTGGAGAGAATCTTTCGCTTAAATCTGTTGTTTTTAGATACAACGTATGAATACGTAAAAAGTTTTCAACTTTTATGAGTTATTGTTTACAATAATTATGTGCAATGTTTGCTCTGACCCCAGAGAACAATTCGCGAATTGTTTTCGACATTTTTAGCGCAATTGAAATATTTTTAGAATGCCTTCTACTTATTTGATTTTCAGCTCAAACTTGTTAATTGCAATCATTATTGTGCACACAGTTCACGTAGGCGAAGCGGCGATTATTTAGTAAACACAAATTGCATTTTTAACCGGGAGTGAGTAATGCGATACGATTAGTAAAGTAAACATTGTAGATTTGGGTAACGCCTCCAATTAGCACGAGTTTAAATGCGCACTCTATAATTAATTCAATGAGCATTATTATCAAACAATAGCATATAATATAGCCATAGTTAAATCATACATCTTGGCAATTAAGCACGTTTGCTTAATCAACAGAATATGCGCATACATAAATATGCTAAGTTGATCTGTCAGAGAGAAAGGGTATTACCTCTCACTTATTTTGCACATACATACGTCATCGTTCTATGGGGAAGTCAATTCAGAGATTGGGGAACACGTTTAGAAAAAAGATAAGTTATTTTAAGAAGTGGAATTTCAAAAATGTCTCACTATTTGTACTTAAAATAAAGTCATTGCGAATAGTGCAAGCGAGTCTTAAGCCCATTTCAATTACAGTCACGATCTTGCCATTTTTTATAAAGTCAAAACGTGTAAGCGAGAGTCAGAGAGGGAACGAGGGAAAGACAGATTGAAAGACTGAAAGAGAGACACACACACACGCACACATACAATTACGATTTGGGAATGTGGGGTATAAGAGTTGACAGAAAGCGGCAGGCATGATAAAATAAATAAACAAAATAAATACAACAACAACAAAGTAATAAAAAACCAAACAACAGAAGAACAAGCAAAACAAACTTAGCATGAGAAACATTATGTATTCGACCCTTAGAATCACATTTGCGATAAAGAAAAGTGCCATCGACAAGGTCAGCACGTGGCGATCGGCTTAGAAATCTACTGAATGTGAGCGCTTTGTGTGGGTTCAGGGACAGGGTCAAGGGGGAAATATGCGCAAATAGGCAAACACAACATACTATAACACACATTTTCAGGTTCGACAGTCAGATAACTTAGCGCGAAATTCGTATTTCACAGTCTGTGAGTTCCGGATGTTTTAAATACCTTTCTAGGAAAGTATTACCAGCTCTAAAATTGAACTTGTTTTCGAAAAAAAAACACAGATGCTATTATGAGAATTGGATTTATTTTATTATTATTTTTTATTCTTCAGAAAAACTATAATTTATCCTGATAGACAATAAAATAATAAACTATTTTGACATGATGCGTATCAATACGCAATGTAATTGTTTTTAAGAACTTTGTATTTCCTTGCATTGAATAAACTACGATATTATGATAAGTATTCCAGAACCAGAATCATACGTAATTGATCTGGTAATCCACAATGGTAAACAGTTTAGCAAAAAAAAATATTAGCACCTATCGTTAATTGGTTACGTACCAAGTTGCGTAAAAACTATACTGAACTAGATCATAAATATTAAAAACACATCATTAAATATGATATTTATAGAGTTGATCAGGAAAGAAATAACGCAACAGAGTACTTTTGCAATTGTTTTTGTGTGATGTGCTTATAATCTATTTACTCATAAATATGTATATGGCTGCAAGAGATAGGCGAAGAGAATGAAACGAGTGTTACGATGGCTGAAAGAACGGCTGGAACTTCCAGACTGGAAGAGCCACGACGCATTATCAAAACAACAGACAAGCACAGAGAGACAACATAGATAAATAGTCAGAGAGACGCCACTGGCCTACTTTTGAGTTGTGCTGCTCCCGCTGCTCTTGCGACTGAGACTGAGATTGAGACTGATGCTGATGCTGGTGATGCTTATGCTAGAAACGAACCAGAACCCGATAATAATCACAGCATGGAAGGCGAAAGCTTCTCAGAAGCAAACAAGCAAAAAAAACATTTTTGACTAGAAACGGAATGTTTATAAATACGCATTAACTACACATGAAGAAAAACTCAATCGAAAATTAACATATCTATATATAGGTGTGTATTAATATGAATTAATTAGGAAACCAATTTAAAATTTGCTAATTATATTTATGTACTAGGAAGTTAATTATATATTTGTTTATAAAATCAAGTAATATTTTTCAACTTGCATTTATATTGAAACTTATTTTCTGTGTATTTTCAGTCGTCTTTGGACTTCTACTCTCTCTCCTTTTCTCACTCTCTCTCTGTTTTGGGCAATCGCCCACCCACCCCAACCTAAAAACAACTCTCACTCACTGCCGCTCTCGCTCTTTCTTCACTCGCTGCACGTGAACTGCATGCAGTGTCGTCGACTCCATCGCACTCACCTTTATTTGGCCGCCAGCTGAGCTTTATTCTTGGGTGCAGTTCTTTGCCTTGTATTGTTGTTCTGCTCTCACACGCTAATGATTTGTATTGTTTGGGTGACACAGTTTGTTTTTGTTTGTTGTACTCAGTTGAAAAATCGCGCGCGCACGTGAACTAAAACGATATGATGCAAATATTTATAATAACACAAAATAAATAACGTCTTTCATGAATGAAATATATTGCATCTGCATTGCCTGTGTATGTGTATCTCAATCGTATTATGTATACGTTAATATGGAAGACGTATATAGCACAAAATTGTGTAAATATTTCTTTGCATAAGCATTGACAGTTGTTATCATCACACAAAACACGCGATCGCAGTAGTTTCGAATAATAAGTTTGTTATTGAATTCGCTCGCGTTAAGAACTTTTGTAATTTTAATGGCAATTCTATTGTTTGCGATTTCCGCTTGCACACAAATTTCAGTAAATTAATGGAAAGAACGAACACATGAGCTTTGTTTTGAAAGATGAGCTGCAACTTCAGCACACACAGATACACAGACACACATGCACACATATGTACATACGTATGTATAGGTTTTCTTTTAGTATTTGTACTTGTATCAAATGCAATTGCTGTTGTTGTCATTCGCTGTCGCTTTCTACGCTTTGTGGCCCGTTCTTCATTGAACTTATGCAGATCAACCGAAAGACAGAAAGACGGACAGACGGACAGAACAGCACGTAATTAATTTTAATTGTACGTCGATGTCGTTTTGTGTTGTGTCTTGTCTTCTTTCACTATGTGTTTGTGCTGCTATTATACACCACACACATGCACATTATTTACTTCTTTCTGCGCTTTTCACTTTGACGCGTTTCGTCTCCTTTTTATATCGCCCGCTTTACACAATTCGTTGATGCGCGTGTTCCATTTGCGCCGCTGGCTGCCGTTGAACTAAAGAATGCGCTCTCAACGGCTTGTTATTATAGCATACTCAAGTCAGATGCCCGCTCAGCTGTGTTGCCGGCAACACACATATACAGTGGACGTGGAGCCTTAGTTCTTCACACATATACTTCATATAGATTTTGTGGTAAACAATTACGTAGCGACAAAGTCTAGCAGTTGTTTTAATCAATTAACAAATTATAAATCAACAAATATACAAAATTTATAGCGATCTTTCGAATTCTTTCTCTCGTAAAAATATATTATGTTGTTTACCGTGTAAACAATTACATGCATTAAGGTAGCACTTGATTTAATGAATTAACGTATTGTGCTTCAACAAATTTAAACAATTGTAAATAGATTCTTCTCTTAAAAGATGTTCTTAGTTTCATTATTATCAAATAATGTAAAAAATAATCAAATTACATTTTTTGTTAAATACATCTGTATAAATGTTTAAATATTTAAGTGGAAAAAGTCTAATGACCTCGTAATGCACATATACAGTATTTTAATTCTTAATAAAGAAAGTATTAAATATGATCAAATATTATATAGAGCTCTAGAACACTTGTCCAATTTAAAGGTTTTAAGCATTTAACCCCACAGTGCAATTAGCATGGTGATCAGTAGCTTCAATTGACTCTCTGCTCTCTCGCAATTATTCTCGCTCACTCTCTCGCTCTCTATAAAGCCGACCTCTTGTAACGTTTAACGTTACGTGGAGAGCATTACGTTATGCTTTAAATAACTTTTCACATGATAATTTAATGTTTGCGGTTAATGTGTTTAACCATTGTGCGTATGCGTAATTATCCCAACTACTATATGGCAATTTTAAGTCTGTTTAATAGTTATAAATAAATAGACATATACGTAAATACATTTATGAGCACTCAATGGGTAAAGCTTGGGTAATTCTCCATTGCGTTTTTTCCAATTCTCGCTCTGAGGGTGTGCAATAATTATAAGTCACACTTTCTGCTCGCAGAGTCTTCACCTGACGATTTTCCCAAGTATTGTGAAATTTTCGTTGATTACCACGGATTAATTATAATTTGTAATTTTTCTAAAGTTTTTTTTTTATTATTTTAAATAAAGATTTAAAGTAATAATAATAGAAAAATCCATTTTTATGAATTTTATATTCATTCATTCATTAATTAATTTTTTTAATTATGCATTTTATAGAAATGTTTTTTCCAAAACAAAATTAAAAACTAAATAAACTCTATTGCAATTATTTTTTCTATTTATAAAAATCATTTTAAAATTTCACTCTTACACAACAAAAACTAGATTTAAATGATCATATTATCAGTTATAATCTTGTCAACGTGGTCAGCGAACTGTATGGCGACCTTAGCTTAATCTGATGTATAACGTATGTTATGTAACATATAGAAGGGATAACGATTATTTAACTTGCAATTAGTTTAGATCAAAGTGCCAACTACTTATTGTATTATAGATTATCGTTAAAGTTGGACAATTTCAATTAACGTTACGTGAATTCGATTAAAGTCAACAAGATACGCATAAGCAAATATAATAAAGCCACCTCAAAAATCGCATTACCTATTGGATTGCAGATAATTATGGTTATTTGCCCGTGTGCCAAGTCATGATCCGAAAATCTAGCTAGAAAATGACGCAGAATAGTTGGCAAATGAATTGCGAACTTGAATTGAATGAAGCGTGCTTGAATCTGAAGTACTTAGCAAAGCTTGAATGTAATTAAATTAGATGCTTGTGGAAACAATTATTTAAATTTTTTATATTTAAAAATTTAACAATATTTCGAACTATCATTAATTAAATTAAATTTTAATTGTAACTTTTATATATTAATGGAAATATAGTTATTATATTACGATTTTAAGGTGCTCTATTTGTTGTATTACATTGCTAAAGACAATAATGATAGCGTTCGGTCATTTGTTGAGTTTGCACTTTAATTAGCAATGAAATAAAATCGCATTAAAAATAAAAGTCGGCTGACAACGCCAAATGTTTGCTAATGGCCACAAAATCCCGAATAGAGTCAATGGAACTGCATGTCTTTTTGGCTAATAATTTAAATATGTAAGTATGTACGTTATTTCGAATGAGTGTTGGCAAGTGAATTAAATTGGCATGCTGAGTGCATTACTCGCTAACTGATGAATGAAGCGAATCAAGCGAGTACTTAGTATTTTGATCGGACTCTGAACTGTGCCTGCTGAGCGTACCTGATGAGCCCCAATAACTGACTGCGTAAGCAAACAATATAAAATCGCGACTCCTGAGTGAAATTTTAAGCACTGAAATACTGGGAGTGCCATTTACGTAGAAAATGCAAAAAACGCCGGTTGAGTAAGAATGATAGAGTTGCCTTTTGATGAAATTATCTCGCTTCAATCAGTCTGTAAATGAACTTGCTTGACTTTCACTGGCCTAATGACTAGGCAAATGTGTCCGGCTGCCAAATGAATACATCGGCATCGCACCACCGGAAACCCAGGCAAGCAGGCAGCCAAGCAGCCAGGCTTTGACGTAAGATTCCACTAATTCCGTATGCAGAACATGCAGAACCTAACTGGTTGAATAAGCAACAAATACCATATATGAAGCAGTTATGATGTGGAGAGGAATACCGCTTTTGAAAAGTGCCAAAAGTGTTAATATGGCAGAGAGTTAAGAATCAAGCATAAAGAAAAGCTATCTTAAGTTTGCTGATCAAGTATGTTAGAACTGTGCGAACCCACTGAATGGACAATATCCGATAACTACAATTACGGTGTTGCCCTTCTCCTGGTTTCATTGGGTTCGCTGTCGAACTGAGAGAATAACAAGCTTGCCAACCAAAGTATAAATGTGAAAAAATACGTATTCTATTAGAAAATGCAATTGCAATAGTCATGCTGATAGAGAGTACGTATTTCATTTGTTATCCAGGGGCAACCTTGATGGATTGAGAGCAAGTGTGCAGTTTTATCGCCACAAGTGGCAAGTGCAACTTGGCAAATGCGTCACAAACGAAAGTGCTCGCAACTAAGTTGCGTTCTTCACAATATACATCAAAGTAGTGCTAATCAGAACGATAAGCCGACAGTTGGATTAAGAGTGCAATAAAGGAATGCACTACTATCATTCAAGCCATAAAAACTGCACCCAATAACAATAAAATATAATTCACCAATGTAGTAACACATGCTCAAGTGCCCAGAAACCCAGAAATATACGAGTATGTACCATATGTATGAAAATGCAACAAAAGCTAGGTAATCGTATGTACATATATACAGTATACATTAAAATGCACATATACACATGTGTACATTGTCTATTATTGTCGCGTATATAGGGAATGTACAGAGCCGCGGGTTATGCCCTTTGAGCAATGTAAAACCAAGTGAATCATGGTAAAAATAAAAAACAATAGTCACACTTGAAATGCAAACAATATCAACACAATATTTACATGTGCTTTGAATTCACTCACACACAACGTCTTTTAAAAACTATATAACTTGATAAATGCGCAGTTGAATTGACAAAAGTATCGCCGGCAGATACAACCAAAACAAAACTAAACCATTGGAACCAGGAAAATGCAGAAAAGAGGGTGAAAACCCATGTAAGGTGGTTGAAAACACATACGCACGCAACAAATTGTGCGCGCCAAGTTTTGAAATATTTAAATTTAAAGAGTGCTGCAAAACGTAGAAATTGTGCAAGTTGAGTTAGCAGCGCTGTTTCAGTATACATCAAACTGTACCGTTCATTGTTAATTGGTAATTAGTTGTCATCGCTTGTCGTAGACCTGCAAAGTTTGTAAATTAGAAATTTCACCCAAAGTAGTTTTTATTATTATTTATTCATTAATTATAATTATATATAATTTTTGTCTGCCACTAAAAATGATTGAATAATTGACGTTTATCCAACACTACGGCTATTTTGCTTTATCAGCTGATGGTCACACTGCTGGCTCGGCGTGTTTTGCTTTCTGTGTTGCCCAAAGAAGTTATTTGTTTATTTCTAGTTAAACGATGAAAATCTCGCGCTTTAAAAAGTCACACAAAACCCTGGTGTTTTTCGCCAGCAACTTTGATTATCGGGAGCCCTATCAGGTGCTCGTCGACGCCACATTCTGCCAAGCAGCACTGCAGGTGAAGCAAGCCAGTGAAATTGCAAAACAAGTTTTATAACAATTTCTGTTTGCAGCACAAAATTGGCATAGAAGAGCAGATACGCAAATACTTTCAGTGCAATGTGAAGCTGCTAACCACACAGTGTGTAATATTGGAGGCAGAGGCTTTGGGTGCACCTCTAACAGGTGCCACAACAATTGTGAAACAATTCCACGTGCACAAATGTGGACACGAGGGGAAACCTGTTGCGGCTGCGGAGTGCATCAAATCAATGGTTAGTGAATGGTGTTAAAAGAGTGCATTATTAAACATACTTGCTTTGTAGACCAAGGATAATCGATACGTGGTCGCCTCACAGGATCGTTTGTTACAGGCAAGTCTTCGCAAGATTCCCGGACGTTGTCTTCTCTACTTGCACAAAGCGACGCCCGTGCTCGAAGCTCCCTCGGCAGCATCCAAGAAATGGGTGCTAAAGCGTGCCAAAAATCTGATGCTGGGGAAGCAGGCAGACAAAATCGATTATATGAAGCAGCAGCAGGGGATAAAACCAACAGAGCCAGCTGTGAAAAAGAAACAACAACGTGGTCCAAAGAATCCGAATCCTTTGTCCTGCAAGAAGAGCAAGAAACAAAAGGCAGCGCCACAAGGCGTGCAACAGACAACTACAACGATAGCAAAGGCGAAGCGGAAACGCGTCAAGATCTCTGCACACATCAAAGAATTAATCAATTAAAAAATCAGTTTAATAATTATTACATGTATAATTATCTTGTACAATGGCACACAAGTGATGTTCCTTTAGAGTTTGCCCTCGCGTATCTTGTTAAGCGTCTTCTCCGTCATAAACTGACCCAAGATCTTGGTGAGCGTCGCATTGCGTGCGCAATACGCCATCAGATTGACGGGGAACAGTCCACACCATGTGAGATCCATTTTGTTGGCCAGCGCCACCGCAAAGAGTTCTCCACAACGCTCGGCCGTCAGACGCTTCTGGTTGGCGGTGCTCTGACCCACTTTGCCGCCCTGTGAGCCCGTAAATGCCTCCAGCAGGAAATCGGTGGCTATGGGACCCGGTGCAAAAATTGTCACATCCAATTTACGCAGCTCAGTCTTCAAAGCCATCAGATAAGCATTCAGCGCATGCTTGGCAGCACAATAAGTGGCCGAGAAGGGCACTGGACTGAAGCCAGCAATGCTTGAGGTGGCCGCAATGTGACCACGTCCGCCATTCTGCTCGAGGAAGTAGCGCACCACTAACCGAGAGAGATGGACCACAGCAAAGACATCCAGCTCAAAGAGTTCACGATCCACCTGAATCTCAATGTCGGTCCAGTTGGCGCGTTGCGAGCGTCCCGCATTGTTGACCAGCACATCCAGACGCTCGAAATGATTGAGTACCGTGTAGAGAGCTGTCTGATGCTTGTCTAGCTGCAGCATATCCAAGGGCAGGATGAGCACATCCTTCTGCGCCAGCAGACCGCGTGCCACTTGCAGGCATTCGGCTTGCACTTGCTCCAATTGCTCCTGACGTCGAGCACTGAGCACAAGTCGAACACCGTGGCGGGCCAGGCTTACGGCCAAAGCACGTCCAATGCCGCTGGAGGCACCGGTTATCCAGACCACCTGCCCACGCATTGTGGAGAGCGAGACACCGAAACGAGATTTATACCACAGGGCAACATTGCAGTCAAGCACAATCCAGAGCACCACATAGACTACATAGTAGAGCACGAGAAGCAGAAGCAAAAATTCGAGGAACGTCATTTTATTTTGACGACACCTTTGGACTCGCTCTCTTTGCCGTAAACGTAACCGTAACCAGCTGTGACTTTCTCTATTCTGGAAAGTCGCCGCTGACACCTGCACTTGCTTCTGTGTTTGCGGCTGATAACGACAATCAGCTGTTTAACTAAGTGAGGAGTGAGTGTTGTGTGCGTGTGTGAGAGCTGATCAGACTTTCAGTATATACCAACTTATGGGTCACACTGTTGGGAGAGAGCAAAAAAGGAACGAGCAAAATACTGATCATAATACAATAACAGCTGGTAGTCTCATCTGCAAAATCTGGTACCTCTTCAATCATAACAATGAGTGGGAGTGAAAGGCACTCAGTGTACATATGTACATACTACATGTAAACCGAGCGAAACGACAGTGTGTGTATTAACCCTTAAAAGATGCAATGGGATTAAAGTTGCCAGTTAGAAAAAAAGAGAAATTAATTTCAAATAAGAATTTTATTATTGTTTTTTTGCATAGACAATCTTTTATTTACTAGTCCTTAATCTTCGTCGTCCGTGAGTTCAATGGCAACATCAAGTTTATCCGCTTCAACTGGGTTTTCTGCTAACCACCTATATAATGTGGTTCGACTCGGCAAAGGAAAGCCTTTCTTGTATAAATGTTTATACGCACGAGGCCCTGCTGTATGTAGACAAATTGCAGCAGAAATGTCTGTAGATTTGAATTGCGTTCGCTTTCCTCCATTCTTTAGTATTTTTATTTGGGTCTCCGTGAAAATTTTGCTAAGAGACATATCCAACTGCGTATGTTCCTCCAGCTCCTGGCGTAAAAAATTAATTTCCCTCTCCATCTCACGATTCATTTTTTTAAGACTGTTGTTTTCTTTACGCATTGTAGATTCTATTATCTCGTCCCTATAATAAAAATGCATTATTGTTTGCCTAGAGTTTTGACTTATTGTAACATGTTCAACTTACTCTGTTTGAGTGCCAGAATTGGCGTATCCTAATTTTGTAAGTTTAGGTTCTCTCAGTGGAACAGCATCATCTTTCAACCGCCTTCTTTTTGTGGTCGACGACTTCCACTGTCCCTCCCTAAAATGCGTTTCGCAAATTTTGGAGTGATCACCAAGTTCGCATTCCAACGATTCCTCCCACAATTTTCTTTTCATCGAACACTTGGGCGCTGCGATAAATTTTACACCATTCACGTGTCTACGGCAAACAGTGCAATATGTCATTTTGCATAAAGAATTATTAAAAAAAAATCGTCAGCACACAAGCTTTAACTTCAACATTCTTGCGGACGAGACTAGCTGCTGTTATTATAGCATTGTACTAATTGTATAATAGTGTGACCATATTTTATATTAAGCAATCCATATTTCAGTATTTATATATTTCAAGTATATATGGACTTTAAACAGCCATTTTTAAAATCCCTTTTCTAAGGCACAGTTTTCTCTCTATGGAGAAGGATGATAAGCAAAGCTGCATTTATAGAAAGTGCAGTACAAACAGGACGGATAAGTACTGATCATAATACAATAACAGCAAGTAGTCTCCTCCGTAAAATCTGGTACCTCTTCAATCATAACAATGAGTGCGAGCGAAACGACAGTATGTGGATTAACCCTTAAAAGATGCAATGGGATTAAATTTGCCATTTGAGATTTGTTTAACCATTTAATTTTTAATAATTTTGAATTTGAAAGGCGTTATTTTTGTTTTCACATAGACAATCTTTTATTTACTGTATTAATCCTTAGTCTTCGTCGTCCGTGAGTTCAATGGCAACATCCAGTTTATCCGCTTCAACTGGGTTTTCTGCTAAC
The DNA here is from genome assembly GCF_009650485.2 of Drosophila albomicans. Lineage (NCBI taxonomy): Eukaryota > Metazoa > Arthropoda > Insecta > Diptera > Drosophilidae > Drosophila > Drosophila albomicans. Next base: position 21,798,059 of record NC_047628.2, on the reverse strand, counting down.
CACCTATATAACGTGGCTCGACTCGGCAAAGGAAAGCCTTTCTTGTATAAATGTTTATACGCACGAGGCCCCGCTGTATGTAGACAAATTGCAGCAGAAATGTCTGTAGATTTGAATTGCGTTCGCTTTCCTCCATTCTTTAGTATTTTTATTTGGGTCTCCGTGAAAATTTTGCTAAGAGACATATCCAACTGCGTATGTTCCTCCAGCTCCTGGCGTAAAAAATTAATTTCCCTCTCCATCTCACGATTCATTTTTTTAAGTCTGTTGTTTTCTTTACGCATTGTAGATTCTATTATCTCGTCCCTATAATAAAAATGCATTATTGTTTGCCTAAAAGTTTTGACTTATTGTAACTTACTCTGTTTGAGTGCCCGAATTGGCGTAGCCTAATTTTGTAAGTTTAGGTTCTCTCACTGGAACAGCATCTTCGTTCAACCGCCTTCTTTTTGTGTTTGACTTCCACTGTCCCTTCCTAAAATGCGTTTCGCAGATTTTGGAGTAATCACCTAGTTTGCATTCCAACGATTCCTCCCACAATTTTCTTTTCACCGAACACTTGGGCGCCTTTACAAATTTTACACCATTCACGTGTCTACGGCAAACAATGCAATATGTCATTTTGCATAAGGGTTAATTAAAAAAAAATCGTCAGCACACAACCTTTAATGTCAACAATCTCGCGGACGAGACTAGCTGCTGTTATTGTAGCATTGTACTAATTGTAATAATAGTGTGACCAAGTTTTATATTAAGCAATCTATATTTCAGTATTTATATATTTTAAGTATATATGGACTTTAAACAACCATTTTTAAAATCCCTTTTCCAAGGCGAAATTTTTAAAAAAAAAATTCCCCATTTCTCTATGGAGAAGGATGATAAGCAAAGCTGCATTTATAGAAAGTGCAGTACAAACAGGACGGATAAGTACTGATCATAATACAATAACATCAAGTAGTCTCCTCCGTAAAATCTGATACAATGAGTGCGAGTGAAAGGCACTCAGTGTATGTAGTAAACCGAGCGAAACGACAGTATGTGGATTAACCCTTAAAAGATGCAATGGGATTAAATTTGCCATTTGAGATTTGTTTAACCATTTAATTTTTAATAATTTTGAATTTGAAAGGCGTTATTTTTGTTTTCACATAGACAATCTTTTATTTACTAGTCCTTAATCTTCGTCGTCCGTGAGTTCAATGGCAACATCAAGTTTATCCGCTTCAACTGGGTTTTCTGCTAACCACCTATATAACGTGGCTCGACTCGGCAAAGGAAAGCCTTTCTTGTATAAATGTTTATACGCACGAGGCCCCGCTGTATGTAGACAAATTGCAGCAGAAATGTCTGTAGATTTGAATTGCGTTCGCTTTCCTCCATTCTTTAGTATTTTTATTTGGGTCTCCGTGAAAATTTTGCTAAGAGACATATCCAACTGCGTATGTTCCTCCAGCTCCTGGCGTAAAAAATGAATTTCCTTCTCCATCTGACGATTCATTTTTTTGAGTCTCTTGTTTTCTTTACGCATTGTAGATTCTAGTATGACGTCCCTTCAATAAAAATGCATTATTGTTTGCCTAAAAGTTTTGACTTATTGTAACTTGTTGAACTTACTCTGTTTGTGTGCCAGACTCCGAGTAGCCTAATTTTAAAATTTTTGGGCTGGGCTCCGTGTCTTTGTGAGGGACAGCATCATTAATTAATCGTCTTCTTTTGTAAATATTTCCTTTGTTTGGTGCCGCCTTCCATTGCGAAGAATCAAAATGAGTTTCGCAAAGCTTGGAGTTTTCACCAAGTTTGCAGCCAAGGATTTGCTGCCACAGTGTCCTCCTCTTCAAACATTTTGGTGCATTTATAAATTTTACACCGTCCACGCGCTTTCGGCATAAATTGCAATATGTCATTTTAACACAAGGGTTAATCTTCACAAAAAAATCGTCCGCGCACAAACTTTCGCTTCAACAAGCACGAGCGCACTGACGATACCGACTCGAAGCCGAACGTTAAGGCACGCGACGAGACTACCTTGTGTTATTGTATCATGGACGAGACTAGCTGCTGTTATTGTAGCATTGTACTAATTGTATAATAGTGTGACCATATTTTATATTAAGCAATCTATATTTCAGTATTTATATATTTCAAGTATATATGGACTTTAAACAACCATTTTTAAAATCCCTTTTCTAAGGCGCAGTTTTTAAAAAACGTTTCTCCATTTCTCTAAGGAGAAGGATGATGAGCAAAGCTGCATTTATTGAAAGTGCAGTACAAACGGGACGGATAACAATAACGCACGTCGGCTGGAAATTAGCCAACGATATGCCAATAATATATCTCAAGTCACCCCCACCACTCGCAAGAAACATCACGTTATCAGAATATTTCCAATGAGTTTGAGACTTGCGCGCAGGCGACTCAATGCAGTCCACACTCAAGCACAGCCATGGCCAGTTACATAGTTCCATTTGGCCAATGAAATCTAGAGCTGTCAAAGTTAAAAATTAAGGTGAATAAAAATAAAAGTTTTACATTAAAGGAAAATGCGAACTTGAAAAGGTTAGTAACTCTAATAAAGCGTCGTTTATTCACTACGCCTGCAATACATCGCCAAGGTTATCACACACTTTGTCGATCTCAGAGTGTCCCGCCTGTTCCAATGACAAAATGGCATTCGCCAGTCCCACAGTTTCGGCTGCCGAGTGAGCTTTCACCCAGATGCGACCGTTAACGCCAACGGCAATTTCATAGGGCAGTTTTTCGGTAAGCGCTTTCAGGGCTGGACAATTCTCGCGCAGCAGCAAACGTCCCAAATTAAGGCTGCACTTGAAGAAGAAACCATCCTGCAGTAATCCCAGCTTGCCGCGCTTTCCATTGGAATTGACGCACACTAATTCCGGTTCAATGTCTGGACTGGCATTCAGAACACGTGCATAGAGCAAATCACCAGGATTGAGATCGGGACGATTTTTTTTTGTGGCCGCCTCAAAGGCCAAATATGAAATGGAAGCCGAGTCTGCTGAGCCAATATCCACACGATACACATCACCAGACTTGGCTTTGATAATGCCAATGATCAGATCTCCTCGCGCCGGAACATAACGTCGCTGATAGTTGTCCACCCAGAATGTGTTTGGTTCCCGGTGTTTCAGTGGACCTGCTTTGCTGGCCACAACTGTGTCGTTGACTCGTCGCAGACCAGGGCCCAATATGATTCGCTTGCCCTTTGCGACATCCTCGACAGCCGTGATGCGCTCGCCGGGCATAACAATGTTCAATGCGCTGGACATAATTCTTGCAAAATAAACAATATAAACAAACTTGAGAGCGTGCCGCGTGCTGAATGCGTGCGCAGTGTGACCAATACTTGCAATAGAAAATATAATCAGTAAATTTTCCCCATCTTGCTCCACACCGCCAGTGCTGTAAAACATGTGTAGTTAGTAACTAAGTACAAATTGCTTTCTATATAAGTTTTGTTAGCATAATATTTATTACTAATATTTAAAGTAAACATTTAAAATTATGTGTTTGCAGCTGTGTGAAATTAAGTAGTCATATGTGGATGCCATTAGGCCTAACCTTGTCCGAAGGTCAATTCAAACATTTAGCCCCTTACTGAGAAAGCCGGCAGTCGGTAGTCCAGTGTACGCCTACAACAAGCCAGAAAGAGCCCCCACCTGGAAGCACACTCTCACTTCCACTCAGTACCACGCATCGGCAAGAATTTACGATCCACAAACGACAACAACAACATGGCGCACATTGTATTTGTATCGCGCGCTCTCCGATTCTGCCCAACGTTGCATTCGTCGTCAGCGCAAAAAATCAGCCAAAGTAGAAAATTTGTCGTCTGCTCATCGAGTTGGTCGAACGTAGCTTTCAGTAGCAAATCAGTCGGACAAGCCGGAAGCTCGCTAGAGTCGCTCTCGTCTGGATTTCAATTTCTCAAATTTAAAAGTTCTTGGTATGTATCACAAATATTAGATATATAGTATATAAAAGTGAGAGTGTGTGTAATAATAATTAATATTCAAACACTTTATTCAATTGCAAAAATTGTTTGCTGCTGATAAGCGCATAAATAACTAAACGCTACGATTATCTAACAAATTAGACGACAGACATATATATGTAATCTATATATACAATTTTTCGCTTACATTTGATGATTGCGAATTACACATTTCCATCGATATTGTTCTTAAAATACAGCAAATATTACAAATTAAGCAGCTTTGATGTAATATTCTATGTGACATTGTGCAATTTACTTTCTTTCCGGCAAATTTTCCTCATTACTTTTGCTATGACCTTAAACGCGGCGTAGAGGTCATTCGTACAAATCGCACTGCGGTCGCTGCTCTCCCGCATTGCTTCTTTGCAGTAAAAGTGTTTTTTTTTTTTGCGAATTACTGTTCGTTTACATCATATTTGTTAATTCTGCTAGGACAACAAATTGAGCTACGTTAATTTAAATATTAAGTTATTTTTTACTTATTTGCTCTACGTGTTTTTCTATCAATGAACACAAGTTTGTCAGCTAAACATTAATATTTAAAAAGCTCGGTAAATTGGATAATTTCATTTGTGTATTTTATTTAAGCTGTAAATACTATTAATTTAACTTAAAAATTATATGTATATGTGTATATTTGTTGGCTTCCTTGATGAAATCTTTGACTTCCCAATTGAAATTATTTCGTTCTTCTTATTTAATTGGATTAACTCATTTTAATGTCATTTGAGACACGCACACACATAGAAATATACATATGTACATATAAATTTTCAGAAATACATGCACTCATTTGTAAAAATGCGTGTATACTATATATAAAAAACTCACTATTTTCTGGATCTGGAAACAATTTGAATTCTATTTATGTGGTCGCGCAAAAAAAGAAAATCGTTAAAAAATATATATGTATATTAATTTTACTTACATTTAATATGATATATTTATTGCGAATACTTCATATGTATATATGTATATATATATGTATATATATATATATATATATATGCATGTGTATATTACATATACATATATTCTTCTATGACAATCTATAATACATAGATCATCTCCGGGTCTTATCTGCCACTATAAAATTGTTTTTATTTTCACGGTCCGAATAACATATTTAATTTAAATTTGGAAATCATTTAACAAATTTAATAAAAGTTACAAAGTACAACACATGCTTTTAGAATTTTTTAGATTCTTAAGTACTTAAAATATTTGCATATACATTTTTTTATATCACCTTTCTAGATTTTTTATCCATTTATAAAATAAATATAACAAATATTTCGGTGAATTTTTCTATTATCTTTTTGTGTGTTTAAATATAATTTTATTCGTTTGCACCTGTCTACTATATCATCTGAGATATTAGATAGTTTACAACATAGTACTAATCTTTCAACCAATCTTCTCATTTGTTTGCAGTACAAACGAAAACAATATGACCATCAAGTCGATCAAGGCCCGTCAAATCTACGACTCGCGTGGCAACCCCACCGTCGAGGTCGATCTGACCACCGATCTGGGTCTGTTCCGTGCCGCTGTCCCCTCGGGTGCATCGACCGGTGTGCATGAGGCTTTGGAGCTGCGCGATGGTGACAAGGCCAACTATCACGGCAAGTCTGTGCTGAAGGCCGTTGGCCATGTGAACAACACTCTCGCTCCCGAGCTGATCAAGGCCAATCTGGATGTCACAGATCAGTCTGCCATCGATAACTTCATGATCAAGCTGGACGGCACTGAGAACAAGAGCAAGTTCGGTGCCAACGCCATTCTGGGCGTGTCTCTGGCCGTTGCCAAGGCTGGCGCTGCCAAGAAGAATGTGCCATTGTACAAACACATTGCTGATCTCGCTGGCAACACTGATATCATTCTGCCCGTGCCCGCATTCAATGTGATCAACGGCGGCAGCCACGCTGGCAACAAGCTGGCTATGCAGGAATTCATGATCCTGCCAACTGGCGCCACCAGCTTCACTGAAGCCATGAAGATGGGCTCTGAGGTCTACCATCATCTGAAGAATGTCATCAAGGCCAAGTTCGGTCTGGATGCCACCGCTGTGGGTGATGAGGGTGGCTTTGCCCCCAACATTCAGTCCAACAAGGAGGCTCTCTGCCTGATCAGCGATGCCATCGCCAAGGCTGGCTACACTGGCAAGGTACACGATAAATCTCTTCAACATCTATGGCATTGTTTAACTTTTATCGTTTTTACAGATCGAAATCGGCATGGATGTTGCTGCCTCTGAGTTCTTCAGGGATGGCCAGTACGATCTGGACTTCAAGAACCCACAGAGCGACAAGGCCCAATGGCTGTCGCCCGAGAAGTTGGCCAACTTGTACCAGGAGTTCATCAAGGACTTCCCCATTGTGTCCATTGAGGATCCCTTCGATCAGGATCACTGGGATGCCTGGACCAACCTGACCTCCAACACCAAAATCCAGATTGTCGGCGACGATTTGACTGTCACCAACCCCAAGCGCATTGCCACCGCTGTGGAGAAGGGCGCCTGCAACTGCTTGCTGCTGAAGGTCAACCAGATCGGCACAGTCACCGAGTCCATTCAGGCCCATTTGTTGGCCAAGAAGAACGGCTGGGGCACCATGGTCTCTCACCGTTCCGGTGAAACCGAGGACTCCTTCATCGGTGACTTGGTCGTCGGTCTGTCTACCGGCCAGATCAAGACTGGCGCTCCATGCCGCTCGGAGCGTCTGGCCAAATACAACCAGATTCTGCGCATTGAGGAGGAGATCGGCGCGGGCGTCAAGTTCGCTGGCAAGAACTTTAGGAAACCACAGTAAACGTTGACACTTAAAAATTCCAAACACACCGAGCACACTCACCTCTCACGCTAAAAACAAAAATAAACGAATTGAAAAAGTAAAAAGAAACCAACCAACAAAATGAACACAAGTGTCGCATTTGGTGTAACGTTTTTTGTCAACCTCTTATTTGGGTTTGTGACTGGCGCACAAAGCAACCGATCTATACTATTACCCACACTTTGCTTCGTTATTAGACATTATGATTAACGTTACGATTAGTATGATCCTTCTCCACTCATCTTATGCTGCTCGACAGAGGCACAAATATCATTGTATAACCATAATATGGTACGGATTCATCTATGTTCAATGCTGCCCCGATCAACAATAAAGATAAAATACAATTACATACTTGTTATAAGCATCATAATTGTTCGACTCGATCAGTTAGCGAGTATATATTGTTAACACGCTATAAACAAAAGACGAATCCATTATACTCTTATTCAAAGTGTTACTAGATGTCAAATAAATATGGTTGAAAAAAAAAAAACAAATATGAAATATTTTCTTATGCATTACAAAATCGCAATGGAAAATTATAAAAAACACATAATCCTGGATATCTCAAGAACCGACAGGTCGATTGGGACGACCTTTGGTCAGTCGATAGTCCTTACTAAAGGGAGTTGCTTGACACAGGATTTGCCAGGATCGGCAAGGATGCAGCTGAGTTATAGCTTATTTTCTCCATACAAAAAAGTCCTTATATTTTACGTATTTGAAGGATGTTTGTCCTTTTGCCAATGTCAATCTGTTTCTAATAATCAGAGCTATTTATGTGCCAAAGGACATCCCAATAGTCCTTCAAATGGCCGAGATATGGTGGTCCTTCCGATTTTTTGCCATTTTTCCTATACCCACCCCTTGAAAAAATTTGAGGTGAGAATTTTTTAAATATCCTGAAAATCCTTGAATGTCAATCGATAGTCCTTGACCTTCTGATCACAAAAATATATATCCTCACGAGATCTTTAAGGATTTGGCCAATTTGGAGTTGGTTATGGCTAAAAAAAAGAATGTCCTTTTTCGAAAATAAGCTATATTTCCGTCATATCCTGCTGGAATTTCAAAGGACACGTATTGTTAGGATCGCAAGTATTAACTCTATCGATCGTCATCAAAAAAATGTGGGGTCATCTAAGAATCCAACACTTGTAATTTTTCGTCCTTGGCTGCAAAGAAAAATGTGAAAACTACAAAATCCTGGATATCTCGAGAACCGGCAGGACGATTAGGATGTCCTTTGGCCAGTTGATAGGCCTTACTAAAAGCAGTTGTTTGACACAGGATTCGCCACGATCGGTAAGGATATGGCTGAGTTATAGCCTATTTTCTCTATACAAGAAAGTCCTTGAAACTTGGCTGTTTGAAGGACTTTCGTCCTTTTGATTTTAGAATCCGATATTGTGCAACAAAAAAGTTCTATGGTCCAAAGGACATCGCGATAGTCCTTCAAATAACCGAGATACTGAGGATTTTATGATTTTTTGTCAAATTTCCTAGGGGTACCCCTTGAAAAATTTTCAACATTTTTTTTGTAAATAATTGGGATGATTTTAAATGCCAATTAATAGATTTATATTTATTAGTGTAAAAATGAATGTGGATTGACTGTAATTGTTGCTGGTGTGAAATTTTTTAAATTTGCATTTGACATTTATCCGTTAAATTTAAAAAAGTTTCCTCATCAATTTGGTCATGATTGAAACAGTCTTGTTTATAAATATCATCAAAATCGATGTCGATTTATTGTGGCATAACGTTTATCTAACTAAACTAAACTACTTACACACTAACAATTAACAAAATTAAAAGTTTGTCATTCTATAACTATGTGAAGTTTGTTCAAAGTTTTTAAAATAGCATGAGTGTTTGTAATAAATTCTTTGCTTATGAAGTTTTAACGAAAATGGTAGCACAATTATTAAAAAAAAATGTGAAAACTTAAAGAGAATTAAAATTATAGACTAAGGCACCGAGTTGGTAGCGATAGCAATGGGCCAAGTTGTTGGCCCCTTTAATACGATATCCTCGAGAGCATGTTTGATCTTAATGAAGCGACGCTTGAACTCCAAGCCGCATCCCTTTGACAGTCGGAAGTCCACAAGTATTTTGCCATCCATTTCGATAATGTGCGCCTTGAACACGAGACGCAGTTTGCGCCTATCGATGGTGGACACAGTGACGACGCCCTCGTCGCTCACCTTGCATGTGTAGCCACCGAGTCGTTCAATGGTGCTAACCAAACGCTTGATGGTGTCATCCCAGCGTGTGGTCACAAAGAAACGAGTCATGCGACGCACCAAGCGCTGGAAATAGTTCTGTGATGCGCTCTGTGTCTGATTCATTTGCGTGGCCAGCAGCAAATCATCCAGCATGGCGGGCTGCGAGAAGCAATAGGTCAGACGTGCCTCCTGCACCAAGGCCTGTCGATCGCCATCCGCCTGGTTATTGCCACAATCCTTGTCATTGAACTCATCATCGCTGCGAAGCGTGGGCATCGGTTGTGAGCAATAGTTGCGGGAAATTGAGTCATCCAGATTGGTGCTGAGATGTGCGCTCGACTGCAGCCGTTGTCGCTTGGCCTTGGGCGAACAAATCTCCAGGGCAGCTGCCGAATCGACCAGATCATACGAGCGATCTGTAAAATGGAGAAAAATGCTTTGTAAAATGACCGTAATAAAAGTCAGCATTCAGCAAGACGGTTGTGCAATACAAAAATGAACGTAAGCAAAGCAAATAAATAGGAAACGAAAGCAGTGCAAAAACCATTTGGTATTTGGTAATAAAGCTCTATGGAATACGCTCGCACCATACAGCTAAAATCACCAAAGAGCAAATAATATGCAAACAAAAAGTTTAATAAATAATAAGTGTAATGCATTAATAATTAGTTCACTTTGTAATTCGTTGGTCTGGTCGCATCCGCCAATGCTTTGGTAATCTAGCTTTATGAAGTATTCAAATCTATCATACAGCTAAAGCGCCAAAGCAATGGCAGTGCAACAAACGCTGTCAACACTTGATGATCACATTCTCTATAACTCTTTCACATTTAGGTAATCGTTGTATTGTCACATACGCGGTACAGGCACAGAGCGACCCTCAAAATATGCAAGGCACAAATGTGATTGAGAGTCACTAAGTACCTGGGCAGCAGCATGCGCATTCTATCGAAACTCAGCACTTGGATTTCAAACTTAACTCTTGGCACTTTCTCTTCTTACCATGTTCGGCAAACTGCATGTTGCTCCACTTGTGATCGAGTATCTTCTCGAGCGTCAGACGAGAACCCGGACTACTTGCCAGCACCTTGCGTAGCAATGAGATGGCCAACGTATCCAGTTTGCTCCAAGGTGTCTGGGTTTGCCAATGATCGTTTTCCTTCCAGTTGATGAACTCTGTGCAGGTCGCTGATGGCTGATCCCAAGGTAGCTCTATGAGTAGATAAACATGCTAATTAATACAAGATTTCTTGTAGCATAATGTAGATTGTGATTTTTAGGCCAATTTGAGCCGTGCAATAAACAAGCTATTTACAAAGTTGTCGTGCTCTGAGATTTGCTGACTGTTATTGTCAGTTGTTGCTTCTTATTATTATTATGAATGATTGTTTGATTGATTGATTGTTGGCTGGTTGATTGGTTGGTTGGGCGGGTGCGCTGGCAAGCAATTTAAGCTGGAGCTTTGGTATAAAAGCTTTAGATGATACAAATTATATAAACAATCTACAGCTAGAATACCAAAGAAACAGCAAAAATGATAGTTTAAACAGTAGTTGCAGTATTAAATGGTTAAAGACAACATCAATAACGAGAATAATAAAAACAATTCAAGAACAAAAACACATATTAAACACAATTACATTCAAGTACGATGAACCTTTTAAACGGTGCCTTCATATGGATGCGAAATGTGTGTAGGAAACGATCTTATGCGATATTATTTAATGCGCTATGCCTTAATAGATTTTGCAAAATCGAATCGCGTTGAATAGTGAAAAGTGCATTAAAATAAAATGTTAAATATAAATTGAATATACACATGGCGATAATAATGTTGAATGAAAGTGGTGGGCACACACTAATCAAACATACCTCCCGCTAGCATTGTGACCAGTATGACGCCACAGGACCAAATGTCAGCTGGCTGTGCATGGTAGGGCTTTAGAAGGACCTCGGGTGCCACATAGGGTAATGTGCCGCATCGCTTGTCCAGCAGACGCTCCTTGCCCTTGCATCTAAATACAAATAAAATGATGAAAATTAGAAATTGAAGCATAGAATTTGCAATATAAACGAATAAGGTTTTTTTACAACATTAATTAGATTTTAGTAGTAGTATCTTTGCTTGTACCTAATACCTAAACATTGTGGCCATGCCGAAGTCTGAGATTTTCACATTGTCGTGCTCGTCGAGCAGCAGATTTTCCGGCTTTAAATCACGGTGCGCGATGCCGCGTTGATGCAAATACTGCAGTCCCGACAGTAGTTGTGTGAAGTAGCGTTGTGCCTCATGCTGTGGCATGCCAACGTCAGGTTCTGCAAATAAAGAGAGAGATAAAGAAGTATAATAATAAACAATTTTATAGTAATAATATAAAATTAATATTTTGGAATCAGCAATCTTGAAAAAGAAACCGCAATTTGTACACTATTTTATTTAGAGTACATATGACTTATGATTATTTTTTATTCGTATTCCTATTCTATGATTTTCTATAAATGTTATGGTTTTTAATTTCATTAATACTAATAGCTCTATTTTATTCTTATTAGTGTTAGTGTTTCGACCTCTTTAACTTCTCATCGTCATTTGGAGTAGCAAAATCATCTGCTAAGCCTTGACTTAAACATCTGACGCGCCTAATTTAAAAGCCCTCAGGAGGCAATCAGTGCAGTCCTGTGTAGTGCCGACTAGTTTCATTAGGCAACTGACAAAAACGTTGCACTGTTTGCATCCCACATCTGCCCCCTTATTTGCCATAGCTGCCAGTTCTTGTGTGGTTATCAGACACATTTGCCAAATTGCCATTTGCACGTCGTCGTCCAGTCGAGAGTTCCATGCCGCGCTGTCGTCGTCGTCGTTGTAATCAAGATCTGTAACTTGTCATTTCTGCTTGTCGTCAGATGTTCAAGCTGTTTGATTTGCCCCTTACGCCTCCCTACAGGCGACCCCCCACACAACAGCGATGTCCTTTGCGTCAATGTCAGTTTACGTTTGCTGTGCACACATTTGGTCGAGCTGCGTCAACACAACGAATGCTCTATTTGGCAGTTAAGGAAAATTGGGAGGCTGATTGAGTATACGACCTGTATACCAGGATAATAGTTGATAAGCTGAGCTCTTCACTTACCAATACGATCGAAGAGTTCACCGCCCGCTGCGTATTCCAGGAAGATGTACTCCACGTTGCCTTGCGAACGTTTACCAAAGAAGCGCAGGATGTGCGTATCCTGCAACATCTTCTGTATGCAGACTTCTTTGCGCACCGAGATCACAGCATCGGGATGCTTCTTTAGATCCACCATTTTCATGGCCACCGCCTCGCCCGTCTGCCGATTGATCAGCAATTTGACCCTGCCACAAATGAGGTTGGAAGAAAGGGCATTAGATGTTGACTGTGTATCGAGTGTATTTTTTTTCCTTTTGTTCAATGCTCCTATTCCCAATTCCGACGCAGTGTGGTTGACACATGCGCACAAAATTAAAGCAATAAGACAGGGGAACGAGGTGGAACCGAAGCCGAGTGGCATATGCCGCAAAAAATACGCCGGAAATGTGCGTTTTTCTTGCGCCTCAGAGTGTTTCCGGTTTATTGACTTCTCCGAACATGCACACAGCAGCAAATGCCGCAATGTTGATTTGGCTTGCTACTTACTCGCCATAGGCTCCTTCGCCTAGAGTCTGAGCCAGAGTCCAGCCTTCGACAAATTCACGGCTCGCTGCTGCCGATGCCGTCGTTGCTGTTGTCGCCGTGAGAGCGGTTGCTGCGCTGGCCGCCATCGTATCTTTTGCTGGCACGATTTATGTTTAATATCCTGTTGCCGTATCCTGCGCTAACTGCTCTCGCCATGTGTTGTCCTCATGGACTTGTCGTCATCTGAGATGCTGTTGCTTTTGTTGCGGCCAAAAGCATTGCTGCAAAGACCGTAAGAAACAATTAGCCAAGAGTCAGAAACTATTTTACATTTATGATGTGGGGATGTGACGGAAAGGATTCTTGTGTTCGTTTTCTAACCTCAAATTTCCCAGCACCCACGCACACGCAGACATACACACCCACTACTAAAGTACTACTACGTCGTAGTTGAAATGCATATACACACACACACACACAACCACACACACACACACACGAGGCACATGTACACACTTTGGGGATGTTGCTGTTACTGGTGTACACACACCAAAGCACAAAAAGCAACTTTTGATGGCCTTTTAATATTTCATCCTTTGGCATGGTCATGGTTCGTTCGCTCCGTGCAACCACATTGACATCACACAAGCGTGCCGTCGTCCCCCTCCCCATTTCGATTCCTCTCGCCTAACGCCATCGCATCTCAACTTAGAAACTTTCCGAGATGGCTTTGTGAGCTCTGAGAGAGCACATGCGCTCTCTTCATTCTGAAATTTCGCTTGAATTGAAGCTCTTGAAGTTCACTCTCTCACGCACACAATGACACATTTCAATCTGCATAAATACACATACATATTTACACACGCTATACATACACATTGCAAAGCAGAGACCTTTTCTCGTTTTTAAGGAATGCCATCAATAAATACGCACAATATTAACAAATAAATAAGGTATAAATATTTGTGCGACAGATATTTCAGTTAATCTAACCTCAGTTTTCTATTTATTTTTTTATTTTAGTGTAACGCAACAGCAACGACAACAACTATGACTGCGACAGCGAAAGAGACAGAACAGCATCCATCAAAGACGTTGTCGGCGTCATAAAAATGTATTCCTGCCGTCCATGCGTCCCCATCGTCATTTTCACAATATTGCGTAGGAAAGCTCTCTGCAGCTGCTGCGCTGCTATAGCCACAGACGAATATGACGTCGCGGCTAGAGCTTTGCTTTGCCTAGCGAGGACAGCAGAGACAAAGACAATAACTGCTGTTGCTTCTGCGCTCTTTCACAACGCGACGTTCGCATTGACAGCGACAGCAACTTCTTATTTGCCGGTGCTAAAAAGCTCAATGGCAGGCGTCGACGCTGCTCTTCTCTTTGCTGTTGTTGTTGCTCTGTCGGCTTGTTCAACAGGCCACTATTACGATTTTTTTTATACTCCTTGCATATGCATGTGTGTGTGTGTACTCCATTTACATTCAACAAAGTGGAATTTTTACCTCTCTTTTACACATATATACACGCACTCGCACACATATTTAGAGACTGTGGCACACTCGCTTAATTTTTCTTTTTCTTTCATGTTGCGCTCCCTTTTTAACGCTTTTCATGGCAGCTTCCTCTTCCTTGGCTATTTTTAGGCTAGGTAGAAAGATGGAGATGGAAAAAACGCAAAAAAGGTACATTTTCTTGCCGTAACAATTCGAATTGCGAATACTCTACACGATAATTACGTATACATAATAAATAAGTTAGATTGACGCTTGGAGTATATTCAATATGAGGTCTCTTAGGTCAATGTCCCCTTGATAAAACCCATTTAATTATAATCACAAATATCCTTTCATCATATTTGGCTTCACATTCCCTGAGATCAATGCACTCCTGCGCCATTTAGGGTTGCTAAATGTGTCGTCCTTATGTCCTTCTGTCATTTCTGGTATTTCCACAATGCGCCGCCTTAGGGTAAAGGTCGTAAAAAGCAACGGTTACAATGTCGGAGACCCCGCTCTCTTTTACTCTTTCGGCATCCTTAACAAACAAACGGAAAATACAGACAACAACGGACAGTTTCTGGTGTTGGTAAACACGCTTAGAATGGTGGGGAGACTTGAAAGCTAATGAGACTTTGTTGGCAACACAAGCCGCAATTGTTTGAAGAGTCTTTAGATTTAATGAGCTTGGAGAGCTTGCTCAAGCCCGGAAAATATTTACTATTGAACTTTTGACATCAAATAATTTAATTACCCTGAACTTGAATCCGAATTAAAATTAAATTTAGAAAATGCAGTTCCTTTTTCTAGTCGCAAGCAGTACGACTTCTTTTTGTTTTGTGCGGTTTGTCATGGTATAAAAAATGAAGTCAAGCGCATGGCAACAGTCACGGGATTGCACTGGACATAGACAAAATCGTAGACGGACGAACTGGTTGCTTGGAGTTTTGTGGCAAACGAGTTGTTGACCAATAAAAAAAAAACTATCAAAATCGAAAAGTGATATGTGGATGGTATTCTCATCCAACCACGTTTAATTCAAATTTGAAATTGTTGTAATAATGCGATTTTTGGCCTAGAAGCGACTAGCATTCATAATTTTGGCCAAACTTCATTGAACTTCGAGTGCTGTAATAACTGTGATTATGATGAAAGTCCGGCGTACTGGGAACTCGACTATGAGTTACTTGATGCCTTTCTCTGCAGCGAATCAGCTGATCATAAATATGATTTATACCAAAAGATTTTCAGGCGCTTTAGCATTTGCGGTATATGCAGGGTATAATTACTATAAGTAAAGACATGTTATTTGCTGTGCCGCTTTGCTCAAAACCTTGCCCCTAGCAACAGCAACAGCAACTGTAAGTACCTCGGGGATCGGGGACTGCAGATTGTAAACTCAACTCAACTCAACTGAAGGAAGACTGTTGTCCCTCTCTCTTTCTCTGTCTCTGGTTAAACAACTGACGATAAGGCTCAGCAAATACGAGTTTGGATATGAGCTTCGCCGTTCAAAATAAAAAAAAAAAAACCAGGAATAAACTTGAATATTCCAGGTGAGTGAGATCAACTTGTCAATACCCTATACAGACATATAATAACCAAATGAAAGAAACGAAACTGAAATACTATTAAATACTTTTGAACCTAATCCACAAAAATATAAGTTTAGTTTTTTCTTTCAGTTGGAGTGACTCGTTCCAACCTATTTGCACAGGGTATAGAAATTGATTGTATGGCTAAGATGAAATACACACAACTCTCTCTGGGTGGATGCAAGGACAGCCACCAGATGCGGACTCTCGGGCGAGCGACAGAGACGGAGTCCAGAGAGGGGACATAACAGGCTGCCGCAGACAGAGAGCAGAGGAGAGTTGGCAAAACAAGACCAGACCTGAGCGGCAAGCAGCAAGCAGCAAGTCTTCTCGGCACTTTTCTTCAATTTATACATATCGTGTTTTAGTTTTTTTTTTAGGGAATGGCGGGCTTTGGTCGACAGGAGCCACGTGAACAGAGCAGAGAAAACGCGACGACTAAGTAAAAGTTAATTTCATTAGCATTGCAGGTTTACCTATATGAGTGCTTTGTATTTGATGGTTCAGCCATAACGTAAAGCGGAGACTGAAGAACGATATCTGGTGATAAAGTTGGGGGGTCGTCACTTTTTTTTTATTTTCGACACCGAAACCGAAACGGAGTTTGGGGGACTTGGGAGCGCGCGTCATTGCGAACCGAAAAACCGTCGCGTCGTAATGAGCCCAAAAAATTGTCTCGTTGTCGTCGTCGTCGTCAACTCGGCAATGCGTCGAAGTACTCACGACACAATGGAAAACCCGGCACGGTCCATAGTTTGATGATGGGGCAGCCGTTCCTTGTTTGCCACCTCGTTGCTAACAATGTTGTATTCTCCATTAAAATTCCTTTTTTTTGTTCTGCTCCTGACGTTGTCTAGAGGTGATTCAACTAGTATAGTTTTTTATTCTTTTTTTAGAATAGATGGAGGAAACCGAGAATTTTAGACGCAATCCTGGCGACACACGTTGGTTCGTCCTGGGCCAGCGTTAAAACGAAACTGTGAGCAGCGAAACTGCGACCGATACATGACCATTGTATAATATATATTCGCATACACATACATGCCCATAGGCCAGGCCAGGCTACGAGGCAACGAGGCAACTCGCAAATTGCAGAGAACAACGTCGCGTAGCCAACAAAGAGAGCGATAGAGCGAGCAACACATATAGTTTACATATACAATATATATACATATAAATATCCGTATATATTTATATATCTGTTTAAAGATTTCTGTATGTGTGTGTGTGTGTGGAGAAGGAAAGACGCGCTTGCGCGCGCCAAAAAGGTGGATGCAACACACTGAGGCTCAACACGTTTTCGGTGGTTGCTGCTGCTGCAGCAAAGTCGTCTCTCCGTTTGGACCGTCGACGTCTCTCGCGCTCCAAAGCAGCAAACAGCTTTCAAGTTTAACTTGCCGCTCGCTCTTAAGTTCAATGCGGCAGCTGTGGCGACGTCGGCAGCCGAGACAGAAACTGAGACCAAGACCGAGACAACACCACACACACACACACACACACACACACAGCAGCCAAGCGACACAACGAGGAGCAGGAGGCAGAGCGTTAAGCAAAGGGCTGTTGCTTCATGTTATTCCTCATCGCAACTCGCATTTCATCATACATACAACGTATACTTGTATTTAGCATTGTTGTATTATTGGACAGATGAATAGTCAGTCCACGTTCCCGTTCCCATCTCTGTAAATCACACCTTGACAAAAACCTTTCCAAGTTTCATCGGCATAATTAATGCCAACTTTTTAAGGCAAATTTTTTCTACTCTTTGTTTCGCTGAATAAAAGTAAATTGAATTTTAAAATTTTTTTTTTTTTTTTTTTAGTGTAACAAGGATAACTTATCTTAAATTTAAAACTTTGGTTTTAAAAATATTTAAATATTATTCGAAATCTTTTTTGTTTACAACTCAGTTGGCTGAGCTTTTTTCTCTTTTTTGTTTTGTGGTCTGCCGATTTTGTACGCTCTGTGTATTTATTCCATGTGTATACAAGTATTTATATAAATATATAGCTGCTATAACAAAAATCATGAATAAGAGACACACTGCAGCATCCCACAGTGACTCTTGGCACTAAAAAAAACAAGTAATGAAAAACGACAAGGCGATGTGATAAATATAAAAAAAAAAAAACAAATCGTTTTTAAAGTTCACTGAACTTTACTCTTTTAAATATTTTTAAAATATCTACAGCACGTTTCAAGGATAATTTCTAAGCTCCCGAAAATGTAAGGACTTCATTTTGTAATTTATCATTTCATTACATAAAACAAGAGTATTTAATGTAAAAAGAATTACATATGTGATCAAGTTAATGTCTCTTAGAACGTACTCTTCTATGACATATTCTATAGTTCTCAGAGCAATTTCACTTCATTCAAGTGAATCGGATCACTCCAACAATTGATATTTCTGCATAGCTGCCATCATCCTGGCTGCTGTTGGTGTCATCTATATTCGATTTGGTCGAGAGCTTTGCTCTCCGATCCGATTGAACCATTGGGATCCGTAAAGATGCTGGATGCATTGTCCACATTACTTGGATTTAAAAAATTGTCCAAAGTAATTGGGATCAAAGGGAAACTTTTGCGCCCATTGTCCATAATGATGTGGGCCATGGCATTCGGCAAGTCTCGCATCATAGCAATCCCTTCCTGTTTCTGTCCACCCAATCTGTCGTGGTCGTATGCGCGCCCAACTTTTTAGAGCCGGCAATCTCCTGTATGGGTTCCATCAACTTCAGACTATCGTTTATATTTCTGGTCTTCGTGCTTTTCGAGTTCCTGGTTACGTTTCTCTCCTTCCTTTGGATACTTATACTTATGGTGGTGTATTTTGTTAGTTTTGTTGACGATTATCATTTTCTGTCTATGCATCCATCAACATAACCTTAATTTTTCTGCATGCAGTTGCATTTCTCAGTACGTGAGTGTATGCGTGGAGTTCTGGAAATTCGAGAGCACACACATACACATGAATGCATTCATTCATGCGCCTTGCTGACAAAAAACAATAGCAGCGAATCTTGTCAGGGTCTTGAGATGCGTTCACTATTGCAGCGTAGAATCAACCAACCACTTATAAATGAACTTCACAGGTTCAATTTGACAAATGCTATACGCAAATATGCGTAATGTAAATTCCCAAACAAAAGTCAAATTCACCGCGTTCTATTTCGTATTCGTAATAGAGATGGAAAAATATCTTCCACTATCGCTGTTTTTTGTTCGATAGTCGATAATGTCAATAATGTAGTCGCGTAGAATTTGAATATAGAAAAATCTGTGTATTCAAATTCAAACTCATAACTAAATAAACCGCAAAAAGTTTTTTCAATAAAATTTATAAACGAAACGGTAATACAATTAATTTATCTGATCATCTTGTACGTTAAAACCAGCATCAGATTGATTAATAATTATGCTGCTTCATCATTTGAATTTTTAACATATATTTAGTAAAATGGTCGATATATCGAAAACGTCGTGATTTTCCCAACACTGATGCATAGAGCTGCCACAAGTTCTAAGCCGTTTTATCGATTGTGCCCCAAATTTCATGATTGACTTGCTTGGTTTAATTTAAAAATTGTAATCCAAAAAATTAAATTAGTTTAATATGACTATATTGCAGAAGTAAACATGTTAAAGCCAAAAAAAAAATAAAAAAAAATCTGCAAGTGTATTGAGCAGCTCTGCAGTACACAAGCATGTCTATATCCATCCCGCTCTCACACCTACAATTTTAATGCTGTACGCAATAAAACACCGAAAGAATTGCGCCAAAAAGTCAAACAAAGCAAATATATAAAGGAAAATGCAAAAAGATGATGATGGCAGCAAGCGCTTCGTATCACGCACACGTATCACTGACTTACTAATAAATGCAAATAATTATGCATACATTTTATGGAATGGACTTACCGCTTTCCCACCACTTGCACACAGCGGCGTTTTTTTGCACGCCTTCCCGAAGGTTTCCTCTTTCAATCACTAAACTAAGAAACTCGAAAGCATAAAATATTAAACGATTTACTTTATGTGCTCGCTTGTCAAGTGCTTTTAGCCATACACATTTTATTTATCACAATTAAAATTCCGTTTAATTAAAAATTAAGAGCCGAAGAGGCCGCCTTGTAGATTTGGCAAACAGAGCTGCGTTAGAGGTGGATAAACATCGATGGCACTATCGCTTCATCGATGTTTTGGACATACTTTTAAACATCGATTCTTTATGGAAACCATCGATAACTTTTGAAGAAAATGTTTTTAATTGATAATTATGAATTATTTATTGTTGATTTGTTTGCTTATTTTTAATATTTATTTTAATGCGGAAATGATATAGCAAAATACAAACTCACTTTGTTGTTCCCCACTATTATAAAAATGATTATTGGCGTGCTTATACCGAAAATCGACAGTATATTTACGGTCTCACTGTTCAGTGCAATTTTTAAAATTATCGAAAGCAAAAATACCAAATGTCGATTTGTCAAACGATAATTGCAATAATTTGGCGGTTTTAATTTGAATCAAATATATTTACGGAACCATTGCTTTTTTTTATAAATAAATGTATATTAATTAATTGCTGCAATATTGTGTTTAAAATACACGTTTTCTAATCTCATTATTTGTATCATGTGGAGACAAGGTTCATTGTCCTCGTCTCCTTTACTACTACACACATGCGCGATGCAGCTTAACAGCCGGTCATAGTTTTCATTAATAAATATCCATCGTATTTCGCCCCAAAACTGAAAGTTCTCCACTCGCGATTTCGCCTACGCTGCTGTGAAGAGTCCTTGCATTCGACCAGTTTCCAGTTGCATATCTACAGCGGGCCAAGGCGCACGGAAATTTGGAAATTCGGAAAAATATCAGAGTGTGATGACACATAGTATAACAAACAAATTAATAAAGTGAAGTAACACTTAACAAAACGCCAACAACTAGTGCTTTTTAATTTTTAATACAAAAAAAGGCTTAAATTTGTTTAAAATTTTTGATTTTAAATAATAATTCTATATTCGTAATTGTAAGTGTGTCAACAAATCTTCGTTTTAACTTATTATTCAGGAATAATTCTTTTGTGTTATTTCATAGACCAAGTGTATGAAGTTAAATATATTTCTTTAAATTTCGGATTGTTAAAAAATGTTATTGTGACTGTAATAATTTACGAGGGATGCATTTCTAGGTCATAAACTCAGTTAAAATTGCCCTTTTAAAATGTTCAACTGTAATTGGGGTCACTGTACTTCCGGTTGCAGATGATGTGAAATATACAAATTTTATTTCATAGATTTTCTAATTTGCAAAATATTTTCATAAACTTTTTAAATACATATTTGGAAAAGATTTGCAAAATATTCTGCAAGTATTTATAGAACCATACGAAACGTGTCATAAAACCAAAACAGCAAACCAATCAAAAATCTCGAAATCAAACATCAAAACAATTGGAATTGTTAATTGTTTATAATTGAGAAAGAATCAACGAATAATTGCGAACGTTTTCCACAATTCAATCGGAAAGTAAACAATATTTAAGACAACGAAGTTCTACATAAACATACACTTTTGTTGTTTCACATTAATTCGCGCAGTTTTCTAATTTGATTTTCGAAATCGCGTTCCGATTATTATCAAAACATTGTCGCTGTCGCTGCTGCTGCTGCTGTTGCTGCTGACGCTGTCAACGTCGACGTCGACGTCAATATCAACGCAGATAGTGCACTGGAGGTGCTACGGCAGCAAACTCGTTCGATTGCTGCACTCAAGAGGAAATCTCAACTCAAGGTAACAAGGGGATGCACACTAGATGATGACACTCGCTTTTCACTTTTCATTTTTCCACTGTACACTGTACACTGTTCACTGTTCTAAAGCTGAAGTGCTTCCCCACTTGTGCCAGTTTATCAATTTTATGCAATTTACTTAGTTGGTCATTACAAAAGGGGCACAGAGTTTGTGTAGCACTCGTCAAGTGAGGGAAAACTGAAAGTAGCCAGCTGCAAATACTTGACTTAATTATAGTTAAAACTATCTGAAAGGTATTATTGCTTTCCCTTTAAGTTTCTTTTAAAGTGTTAAGTAAAGCTTCATTTTAAGTTTTCTACTTTTCACATTTTCATATTTCTGTAACTTGCTTACAAGAAATTTAACGGCGAAAACAAGTTAACCTACTTTTTCGCGCAACCGTGTGCGTGTTCACAAACACAAACACAAACACACATATACAATGTGCAGTTTGCATGTTTGAACCCAGCAGACCAAGTAATCATATGCGATATATTTGCTTGCGACAGAGTTAGTGATAGTTTTTTATTTCAATATTTTTTTCATGACGGATTTATAATGTTTTTACTTTTCATGTATTGACAATAAGTTGAACTAAATGTCTTTTTATTTAATTCAATTTTAATATTCATTATACCTTACAAACAATGCGATACTATCGCAAGAGGTTTGTTAATTGGTGTGCTGGGTCACCAAAATGAAACCCAACTCACACACACATAGGGAAATTCGTAAATAACAATACACACACATACAGAAACACAGACGTGTGTCAAGGAGGACGCAATTTAAACAGCTTTTAGCAAAAACAAAACACGGCACACGGCACACGCCGAACGACGAACGAGCCAACAAAAAGTGTTGTCGTTCTTGTTGACGTTGGGGTCTGGGTCGCAGCGGGGGAGATGGGGGATGGGCTGTGCGGTCATCCCGACCGAGTGCAGTGCCCTCAATTAGCAGGCGCTCAAGGACAACAAGAACGACAACCACAAAGGCTGCAACAACAGCAATAACGACAACAACAACAACAACAACTACAGCGGCGACTGTTGCAACTGTGTCCATAGTTACCATTAATTGAATATTAACGTGGCGTATACGTAACATTTCGTTGTGATTTTATTTTATTGCAACCTATTGGTTATGCAAACTCTCATTAGTTAGAAGAGCAAAGCTAGATACTCGCTGGCGATAGGAGGTGATGGCTAATGATGATGAAGATGTCATTCATAGTGTTGCCAGCCTGTTAGAATTTGTAATGCATGTGGTTGCCACTTCGAGTGCACTTAAAGAGCACGCTTGACCTTCTACGCAAGAAAACAAGCCAGAAAACTGCAGTGCACAAACTGTGCGACTTCTATATACCCGATACATAAAGAATCATAAAGTTCGACGGTCTTTAAAATGTCTTGCCTCCTTCTGCTAAATGTTTCATAGCCAGTATGCCCTTTTAGCCATCAACAGCCGGGTATAAGAGCACGTCAACTGCAGGTTTCACAAGTATGTTGTTGTTGTCTTGGCACGCACTTGCCCTCAATTTCTTGCCAAAAAAAACAAAAAAAAAAAAAATTAAAAAAAGAGGTAGAAGCACTGCAAGTTGCATTCCCTTTGAAGAAGGCAGCACTCGACTGATGATTCGTCCGGTTTTTTGCCATGTCCTTCTCCGCTTTGCCGTTGGCTTTGTCTGGAAGCTGTACTAACTGCGTAGCCAAGGACGCACATGTGCATGATGTTGCCAGCAGCTTAAGTTGTTGCCGGCATGCCACCGCAACAAGGACACTTTTGTGGGCGGTCTGTGTCTGTGTGCCTGTGTGTGCGCGCCACATCTTCATTCTCCCGACTGCTCTGAATCGATAGCTCCGCCATCAGAGGCAGCCGGATGTGTGCAACCTTCGTTTGAGGTGAAGCACTGAGCACTGTGGACGTGAACCTGAAGCTGCATCCCCATCAGCATTTGTATATTTTCATATGTGCAGTTGTTTGTGTACGCATGTGTGTAAGTTTTTCGCTTGTGTGGCTGCTGCTGTAAACATGTTTGGTCAGCTGTGAACACCAACAACAATTGCAATGTCAGTCTTGACATTTAATTATCTGCCTGATGTTGCTGCAACTGTTTGTGGTTGTTGTGTTGCTGCTCGGTGTGTCAAGGATTCCACTGTTGCACGGTCAATGTGGTTGTCCTTAACTTTCAAACAGTATTTAGAAGATTATCCAGGTTTTTGTTGATAACTTCATCAACTTAAGTAGATTATTTTGTAGCATACACTTTTCATCGAATCTGCAAGTGCAACAGCCACTGCGCTGAGAAGTATGCTATACTTTTAGAGTGACGAATACTTAATATAACAAGCTTGCACCTAACATTTTAGTTTATTACATTCAATTGTTAATATTGCTCTGAGTCTTAATAAATGTGCTAAGAAAGCACAAACAAACATTATTTTTTTGGTGGTTGTTATTAGTTTATATAGTTCTTTTACTATTTGATTTCATTGTTTATTTGGTTTGCATTATGTGATTTAAGTAAATGTTATATCTAAATGCTTATATTACTAACTGCACTAACCTAATAACTTGCTATGCTTTATCTCTTGTCACAGTTGTCGAAATGGACCGATGCAAAAACTGGAGAGGAAGCCGAAGGTAAATGGCGCGATAACAAAACTTATATACATATGTGAACAATTATAAAGTTTATACAGAAAGTTAACTAAGTACTAAAGAATCTTCAGCAAAAATTGTAAATAACTTAAGCTTACGTTTTACCATTTTCAGAAGCGGAGATTTGTGAGAAAATTCTTTCCTATTAATTGAACTTTTCAAAGTCTTAAGGTCACTGCACCAAAAAGGCAATTTCAAGAATTTTTAATTGCTATTGGGCGAAGTGTTTAGGGGATGTGGTTTGGTGAAGTGGGACAGCTGCAATCGAAGTAGACCCAAATTAGCAAGTGTGGGTGTGTTTGTTTTCAGGTCAATCAATAGTGTTTCAATGGATTGCGATTACAAGTATTTGCCAGCCCTAAAGCTAGCATGTTTCTCTATGCCTGCATGTTTTGTGTGTGTCTGTGTGTGTGTGTGTGTGTGTGTAACACGGCCAGAAAGTGGCAGCAACGACGAGTTTGCCGATGACTGTTGGCCATTTTGTTTTTGCCTCGGAGCATAGCGTGGCAAGTCCTGACCTACGACAAGCTAAAGAAACTGCTCTGAGGTTATGTCCTGCGCAGTCTCATATTCTCGATTGCATACACACGCTTATATTTGTACTTACATGCACACTCGTCTGTCTGTCTGTGTGAAATCAATGAGAGTTCAACGCACGGTGACGATGAACGTGAAAAAGGTAGAAAAATTGTGGCAAACTTGATACTCAGCCGACTTATAAATGTCCAACAGTTTGTCCATTTGGGCAAATGCCAGATACTCTAACTTAGCAGCCAGGATTACCAAAGGATTAACAGTATATTACAAATTTTATATATAAAGCTTAAGAGAGAATAAAGGGTAATATTACCATTGATGTCTAGTTTAGTAATTGTAGTTAATATCTATGAAATAGTAAATTTTAATAATAATAACATAAAATAATAAATAAACGAAATATATATAGAGCAAATAATAAGAGATATATTATAATTTTAAACAAGTACACTTCAGTATACGAATTCTTATTTAAATACAATATGTTGTTCCTTCAAACAAATGATAATTATATTTTAACTTTAAATAATATTCATCAGGAAACTATAACTTTTTTAAACACAATAACATGTTGTTCCTTGTCAGCACTAATGCCCAACTTTATAGCGAAAGAGTATACATGTGATATGTATATGCAAAACAACACGTAGCTTACTTATTTGCGAGCGTGCCGATTGTGTCTATGTCTGTATGGAGAGGAGGGACACAAATACTTTGAAATTCATTGATCTGTTGATGCGCTGAAATGTGCTCAATATTTCAGAATGAGCATAGTAATGAAATTAGTTGGCAAGAGTCACAAAACTGTCGCCTCCTAACTTTGTCCTCATTGCGAATTATAGAAATCTCTGTGGTATTTTATCATCACCAAAATGCTGGAGGGGTGAAAAGGGGGTCTGAGCGGGTGTGCGGGTGTGTGGGTGAGTCTCTGGCTGTCTGTGTGCTGTGTGACTCTGCTTGTGCTAGTGCGAGTGTATTTCCTGTGCATTTAATATATGCAAAATCAAGCAACAATTGACCCAGATTTCTGTTTGACGGCGCATTCTCGCCTACTTTTACTCTATCCATAAAATGCGGCCATAAACGTGTTTGTGTTTCGCTTGAAGAATGCAATTTAAGCTCAATTTCAGATAGCTTACTTTATATTTCGAAATATTTATAAAGGTACTGTTATCAATTCATAAACAAATAACTAGATGAAATATTGGCTACTAGTTTTCATAAATGAAATATTCAAACCAAATGCATTTATCCGTTTATGTTGAAAATAATGGGACTTTGATTTGAAGCAAGGACATGCCACAGACCCCAAACCACCCACATTGTGTCTCCCCCTCGCACTCCCCCGGTATGCCATTTTTGGCCTTGAAACCCTTCGAAATATGCGGTCGTAGCAGAAACCTGCAAAATGGAGTGGGAACTGCAACATTCTGCTGTCTGCCTATTTTTTCACTCAAGGCTGAAATGGGATTGGTTAACTTTGTTATCTGTGCCAGACATACATATATTTATATATATGTTTTTACATAAATTGTGGTATATACTTGGACCTGTGTGATTGCGTTTTGTGTATATGCCAGAGTTATGACTGTCCATTAAAATGCAGACAGTTTTCTTTTTTTTTTTTGTTGCCGCTACTCTTCTCTTGGACAAATGTTGGTATAAGGTTTTTGACTTAATGTAAATAGTTTCTAATAAAAGTTAGCTAGCATTTTAAGTGCTAAATGTTTTAAAATGTTTTCCTATAAGAAAGTCTGCTATATGAAGAATTTAAAAAATACCCTGGCTTTAGTTGGAATAGCTTTAATAATTTTAAATATAAATACTTCCTGAAGAGTTGGCAACTATATAGGTAGAGTAACAATATTTATTGTCATTCACAGATGTCTTTGAAAAGTCAACGAAGATTTTTCAAATAGGCGAGCTAGAGAGACTTTTTTACACAGAAAGTTCCTTAATATAAATATATTTTGTGAATTATCACATTCATAAAATAATTTATAAGGAGGAGTTGATTAATTTCTCTGCAATATAATTTAAATCGTTTTTATTGGCTTACTTATTTTTGTTTGGCAGACGAAGGAAAAAAGCTGCACTTCATAAGTCCGGCGCGTAGGAAATCAGTCTTGGCCCCCATATTGAGTAAGATCAAGAATGGTGCAGATGCCTCGGATGCTGGCGATAAGAAGCTTGGCAGTGAGAGCAGCGGAAGCGGTCATATAGCAGTTCAAATCGAACCAGCTAGACGTGTCAAGGTACGAGATCATTAAAATTGCAGAGCTATCAGACTAAAATGAATCCCTTGCAGCGGCATAGCATACACGGTATGATGGAGGAGGAGAATACTATAAGGCCGCATCAGGAGATCCGACAGCTGACGCTGGAGGAGAAGAAGTTCCTGCTGGCCGTGGAGCGTGGCGATATGGCGGGCACACGGCGAATGCTACAATGGGCCCAGGACACAGACAACATCAATGTGAACTGTGTGGATCCATTGGGCAGAACGGCTCTGCTGATGGCCATCGATAATGAGAACCTGGAGATGGTGGAGCTGCTCATTAACTACAATGTGGACACCAAGGATGCGCTGTTGCACTCCATTTCCGAAGAGTTTGTCGAGGCTGTCGAGGTGTTGCTCGATCACGAGAATGTCACCTTTCAGACCGAGGGCAATCACGTATGTTGCCACAATATTTGCAAAGTGAAAAAGTGTTTCTTGATTTGATCTTCTAGAGCTGGGAGTCCGCTTCGGAGGAAACATCCACTTTTACGCCAGATATCACACCTCTCATCCTGGCCGCACATCGAGACAACTACGAGATCATCAAGATTCTACTCGATCGTGGCGCCGTGTTGCCCATGCCACATGACGTACGCTGTGGCTGCGATGAGTGCGTGCAGTCGCGTCAGGAGGATTCGTTGCGACACTCACGATCTCGGATTAATGCCTATCGTGCGCTGGCCAGTCCCAGTCTCATAGCTCTGTCCTCCAAGGATCCCATACTAACCGCCTTCGAGCTGTCCTGGGAGCTGCGTCGTCTCAGCTTTCTGGAGCATGAATTTAAGGTGAAACGAATATGAATAGTTTGAATTTAAATGAAATGTTTTTGATTTAAATTAGAAACAAAGTGGCACTTATATGCCTCGTTATATGCCTCTCTTATATATCCGATAACAATACTTAAATGCTGATCTTTGCAGAACGAATACCAGGAGCTGCGCAAGCAGTGCCAGGACTTTGCCACAGCTCTACTCGATCACACTCGCACCTCGCACGAGCTGGAGATACTGCTGAACCATGATCCCACTGGACCTGTCTACGAGCACGGCGAACGCATGCATCTCAATCGCCTCAAGCTGGCCATAAAACTGCGCCAAAAGAAGGCAAGTACTCAGCTCGATAACATTCAAGCAATAAAAATTTGATTCTGATTTCTTTCTTCTTAGTTTGTGGCCCACTCGAATGTGCAACAGCTGCTGGCGAGCATTTGGTACGAGGGTTTGCCGGGTTTCAGGCGCAAGAATATGGCATTGCAGGCAGTGGACATCATACGCATTGGCATTTTGTTTCCCATCTTCTCGTTGGCCTACATCCTGGCACCCTACTCCAGCATTGGGCAGACAATGCGCAAACCCTTCATCAAGTTCATTTGCCACAGCGCCTCGTACTTCACATTTCTGTTCCTGCTGATGCTCGCCTCACAGCGCATCGAGAGCTTCATTGGCAGCTGGTTCTGGTCGGACACGAGCACGCTCAACCAGCTCAATAATCCAACGGATGAGCTGCAGCTGCCGACGAAACGTGGCGCCAAACCAACCTTCATTGAGTGGCTAATACTCGCCTGGGTGAGCGGACTCATCTGGAGTGAGGTGAAGCAACTGTGGGATGTCGGTTTGCAGGAGTATCTCAATGACATGTGGAACGTGATTGATTTCGTGACCAATTCGTTATATGTGGCAACAGTTGCGCTGCGTGTTGTCTCCTTCTTTCAGGTGACGACCTCTGAAAAAGTCATTCAACTTCTGAAATTCTTAAATTTCTTTTCTGTAAACAGGTTCAAAAGGAAATGATCTTCAACTCGCAGGCAACTGATTTGCCGCGTGAGCGTTGGGACACCTGGGATCCAATGCTCATATCCGAGGGCCTCTTTAGTGCGGCAAACATTTTCAGTAGCCTCAAGCTGGTGTACATCTTCTCGGTGAACCCACACTTGGGACCACTGCAAGTGTCGCTGTCGCGCATGGTCATGGACATCATGAAGTTCTTTTTCCTCTATGTTCTGGTGCTCTTTGCCTTTGGCAGTGGTCTCAATCAGCTGCTCTGGTGGGTTACACCAACGCTATCTATTTCATTCATTTACAAGTCTTTCTCTTTTGTTTTAGGTACTATGCGGATTTGGAGAAGAAACGCTGTCCGGAGGTCTCGCCCAGCCTGCTGCTGCACATGAATGGCACTAACGATCCCAATGCCTGCATTGTCTGGCGACGTTTCTCTAAGTGAGTACTTCGATTCAATTAGTCAGTTACTTAACTAATTTGAAACTGAATTTGCGCAGCCTTTTTGAGACCACGCAGACCTTGTTTTGGGCCGTCTTTGGCCTCATCGATTTGGACAGCTTTGAGTTGGATGGCATCAAGATCTTTACACGCTTCTGGGGCATGCTCATGTTTGGCACCTATTCGGTCATCAATATTGTGGTGCTGCTCAATCTGCTGATTGCCATGATGAATCACTCCTATCAGCTCATATCGGTGTGTTTATCTTCTCCTCTTTCTGCCGATTTAGCCGTCAACTTCATCAGACTTACTTATATTATATTTTGCATTGCAGGAACGTGCTGATGTGGAGTGGAAATTTGCCAGATCGAAGTTGTGGATCAGCTACTTTGAGGAAGGCGGCACCTGTCCACCGCCTTTCAACATAATTCCCACGCCCAAGTCCATTTGGTATGCCATCAAATGGATGCGTCGTGTCTTCTGCAGTGGCTCCTCCGCCGCTCGACGCGAGCATCTCAAAACCATACGCGTAAGTTTCCAGCAACATTTATAAGAGTCCTTACTCTATGGTCAATCCTTAGCGCAAGGCTCAGCAGGCTAGTGATCGGGACTTCAAGTATCAGCAGATCATGCGCAATCTGGTGAGGCGGTATGTGACCGTGGAGCAGCGCAAAGCAGAGTCTCAGGGTGTCACTGAGGACGATGTGAATGAGATCAAACAGGATATTTCCGCCTTCCGCTGCGAGCTAGTCGAGATACTCAAGAACAGCGGCATGGACACCAATGTGACAGCTGGCCAAGGAGGAGGTGAGTGAGCAGAAATGTACGAAAACTTTAACTGCATTCAGCAGTACATTTTTCAACTATAACAGGTGGAGGCGGCAAGAAGAATCGCCAGAAGGAGCGTCGTCTGATGAAGGGCTTCAATATTGCGCCACCTGGTTCCACTGGCTCCTTGGCACCTGTGGCTGAGTTCTCCACATCGCTGGACAACTACGACAATCAGCACGAGATACTCAGCTCCACGTTGTCCACACTCTTCACGCCCAATTTTATGCATCGTCGCCAGCACACGACCACAGACACCGTAGTGGGCGTGGATTCGCCCACTTCGCCTACCCAAGGTGGCAATGTGGCAACGACGTCAGTGCCGCCTGCAACCAACAAGTACAACAAGACCACGCTGAAGTATAACAAACGCATTGCGGGCCACAAGAAACGTTGGGGTAAGTGGGCACTACAATCTAAAATTGACAATTTCAGTTTATCATTTAAAATAAGAATTTATCATAGTAAGAAGAAGTTCATGAAAGTAAAACAGAGCGATATTATTCTTAAAATTTTCCTAATTAATATACCGCAAATTACAGAAATATACCAAATCCTATATTTGATGTTTTGATTTAGTACCACATTCAAAATATACCATAAAATACTAAAATATACCAGATTGTCAGCCAAGGACTTTAGATTTTTTACATTCCTATAAAATTTATTTTTATTTTTTTAGAAATTAAAATACTGAACATCAAAATAAAGTAGGATTTTTATACCCGCTACCCATAGGGTAGAAGGGTATTATAACTTTGTGCCGACAGGAAATGTATGTAACAGGTAGAAGGAGGCATGTCCGACCCTATAAAGTATATATATTCTTGATCAGCGTCAACAGCCGAGACGATCTAGCCATGTCCGTCTGTCCGTCTGTGTGTCTGTCCGTCCGTCCGTATGAACACCTAGATCTCAGAGACTACGAGAGATAGAGCTATAATTTTTTTCGACAGCATTTGTTATGTTTGCACGCAGATCAAGTTTGTTTCAAATTTTTGCCACGCCCACTTCCGCCTCCGCAAATCAAAAAAATCGAATAACAAGCGTAATTTTAAAGCTAGAGTTGCGAATTTTGGTATATGTAATAATAACTATAGTAGGTATGATTCTTGAAAATTTGGTTGCGATCAGATAAAAATTGTCGAAGTTATTAAAGAAATACTTTTGTATGGGCAAAAACGCCTACTTACTAGGGGTCTTAGTTGCTTTGGCTGACTATCTGGTATATTGAGCCGTCTATGGTATATTCTGAATGCGGTACTATATCGATATACCACATATACCATTTGGTATATTTTTACTATTTTTGTAGTATATTTGGTATATTTTGAGAATAATACCACAAAATATATTGCTTTTATTCAAAATGGGTAGCGGGTATCCCACAGTCGAGTACACTCGACTGTAGCTTTCTTACTTGTTTATTTTAGGGCGTTTACAATTGTGAATACAACATCAAATTTTGTCTATTTCATAAACTATGTTATAAATACAAAAATAAATACAACTTACTCTCACATTTTTCAAATCTTTCATTTCTAGGCACACTCATTGAGGCCGCCAAGGTGGGCAATGTCAGCAAGATGCTGGGACGCTCCAAATCTGAGGATTCTGTTTGCAATTCCTTGCAGAACTCGACGCCTGTGCATGGCCAGGTGCGTGTCACCTATGCCCAGAACTCGCCCCAGCACAGCTATGGCTACTACGCTGGCGAACCAACTGCAGCGGTTGCAACTCCGCCGTATCCAACACCTCCAGCAGCAACAGCAGCAGCAGCAGCTCCTGCTCCGGCGCCAAGCAACACACACACACACATGGGCGTGGGAGCTCACTTCTTTCACACGACCACCGGTAAAAGGGCTTTTAAAATCAATTCTCTTAAAGAGTTCAGCAACTTGTGTCCCACTCTTTACAGGTTTAACGGCCATTGCTGCTCTGAAGCGCAAGCGTAAAAAGTTCTCGTCGAGCAAGAACATTTGTCCGGTTACCGAGTCCATTGCAGCGGCCAATGCAGCGGAGCTGCTCAACGACAAGGTGAGTTGACACAACAAAATCAAACACTCTCTCTCTAACTCTCTCTTTTTGCAGACGCTCAAGCGCGTCTCCAGCTATCCGGCAGCCACAGCGGAGGGCGGTGTGCCACACAAGGATCCCGCCCAAGTGCTGAGACCGCGTCGACACGAACAAACACAGAGCCAGCATGATTCGGTGGAGACCTCAACGGAGTTCACCATGTCCATTGATCCATCGAACACGTCTGTTAATTCTCGAGAGCCGCTGATCAGCAACAGCTGCGTCTCCACGATGGGCGCCATTGGTTGATCACCTTTCACCCCTCACCACTCGACACTTCTTATAGTATTAGCACCGAGAATATACTAAACAGATATTGCATATATAGTATTATATGTAATCACGACCTTGTCATAGTCATATCACCGATAACCAAATATCAAATTCAGGCTTCGGCGTGTCGAAGCTTAAATAGCCTTGTGAAAGAGTTGAAATTAGTTGTCTGATGAATCCGATGAAAATGAAATAACTCAAGAAACATATCAAACACTGATTATTTATAATCTATAGTAATTCAATCTCTTTGATATAAATTGAAAACTAAACAAGTCATTTCACAAGGACCTTAACGTCACCTCTAACCGATCATTGCACATAACTCTAATTGGTTATTGCTTCTATCCCAGCCACATATCATGTGAGTGCATTTAAACCGACGATTAAATACCCTCCTGCAGGGGGGTAAACGAATTTCTTTTCTTCAAATCGTTATACCAAATACCTATAAAACCATCCCATATCGATGTTGACAGTTGCCTTAGCATGAGAAATATTTTTTGTATGCAACTATAAACTACCTACAGATATACATATATACTACGGATATTTATACATACAATATGGTATCTAAAAATACAAAAACATATATATTGATCGATTTATATGTATGCATAAGGTATAAGGTAGACAATGCATAAGTTTTGGATGAACATTGAATTGCTGTACTTGTACTTGTATTTAGGGAAGCGCTGTGTATTCTTCATTTCAGAAGCGAGGATTTGAGCCAAGGATTTTTGCAAAGCAGTTAAATAAGATACGTTACGCATACGAGGCGTACGCCAGGCATACTCGTAGCATACACCATAAATTTTATACACCGATTTTAAGCAACGCAACAAAACAAACAGAAACACCAAACGAATTGAATAATATCGATAATGATTTTAGCGTCTATACTAATATATAATAATACTAGTAAACGTAAAACAAAAATCAAAAGAAACATATAGCATATGTATCTGTAGAATAAATATTGCGAATGCATATACTAAATTTTAGATGAGTTTTAAGTTGTAAGGAAACGCATATGGTTAAAAGTTTTAGATTGACACAACAGCAGCAAACAGAACAAGTAGCAACTAACACGAAAATAACATATTATCCAAATTAACAAAAATATACTATACATAAAATACGAGTCGCAAATACATCTATGTAGGTACTTAAAATGTTAACAATACGAGTACGAGTCTATCAAATATTAATGCTATGTCACAGCAAGTCAAAAGAACTACCATTATCCAAGTATTTGAATTAACCATATTCCCTTCGATATATTGATAATCCATTTATTAACTGCGACATAGTATTTGCAAATCTACATATCAACGAATACGACAACGTCCGACTTGAAACATTATCAGTGTCAGAGCAAAAAGAGCATTTAAGATAAATACTTCGAAAAGACATGTTCCTATTGCGAGATATTTCATTCAGTAAATGGTCCGATTTCAATAATATGTTACTAATAAGCAACTAAAAGTAAAACGTTTTAAGTACGCACATAAATGAAACACACATGAGACAACATGAAAAATACGAATAACCAATGCTGGAGTTTAATTTGTAGGCAACTAATGTTATTGTCTTTGCCTTCGAATATTCAACTCCGACACTCAACAATAAAGTTATAATACAATAGCAAAAATATGTGGAAAGCATTTTCGAAATGGGAAATAAACTATGTTCTATCAATATTCTGACCTTTGCAGGTGGAATGTCAAGTAAACATAATAAAAAATTGTTATTTGCACAGAAAATAAAACGAACAATTATATATTTGTTTTTAATTCGCCGAGTTTTGATTACATTTTTGGAGATTTCTCATTCTAGATTCTAGACAGCAGACAGCAGACAAAAAGCTGAAAAAAGTTAAGTTAGTATAACATGAAACACACATTGGAAGGATTTAAGGTATTTGTATATCGCATTTATTTGAAATGATTCATATATATGTATACTTTTGCAAATAAATTGTATAATTTGTTGCATTGTATGACATATGTAAGTATGTATGTATAATAAACAAATAAATCGACAAAGAGTACAGTAATTTGCTAATATATATCTGTATATATATATACGTTTATATATTGTAACCATTTACCGTTGTAAACATACATATTGTGTTTTTTCTTTTTCTGTTTTTTGTATTTTTTGTTTGTTTTTTTTTTTTGCATTTTTGTTGTTTTGTTTTGTTGTTTTAAATTTATTCTTTCGATTTTTCATATATAATATATATATATGTATATATATATTAAACTATGGAAAGAAACGATTACATTAATTTATTTATTTAGAAAAATAATAATAATTGGAATATAAATCACTTTGCGTTGCATTAGGCTATAAATTTCAAATATATTCTCATCATATATATACTAAATATTTTCATCTTTTGTTTTTTGTTTTCGTTTTTCTTTTTTTTGTATTTTTTGTGTAAAAAATATATTTATAAACATGCAAAAGAAAATGTAGTATATAAGTGCTTTATATACTATATTTTCTTTTCTTAAATTGTTGTATTTTTCTTGTATAGTGTGTATTTTTATAAGAGTGTGTGAGTTGTGTGTGTGTGTGTGTGTGTGTAGATTTGAGAGCCTTGTCTAGTTGGGATTGGCTATATGTGTATAGCACGCACATGGATGAGAGTCAAAAATTGACCAATAATTTTGGTTTTTTGTTTTATCATTTTTGATTTTGCATTAACATGACATTAACACCGACAACATATTCATGTAAGCTCTGGAATAATTGGTTAGTACAATTTATCTTATTTTTTCTTCATTATTATTACTATTTTGTTTCGTATTGCATATTATGCAGCAGCCCACGAATTGAGGCTTGCTTTTTTTCATTTTTTGTTTCGTTTTATAATGTTTATCGTAATAAATTTGGGATAATAGTTGTTTTGGTTTTATGAAGAATGAAAAAAGCTGGTTGCGCTGTCGGAAGAGGAAGGACGTTTATCTAGCGATTGGCAAATCGAGAGAACAATTTGAAAATTGTGTAATTTGTGTAAACATTACATACTTACATACAAATGTATTTTGGATGCAGTTGCGATTGCAGTTAAGTAGTATAGTATACTAGGAATAGAGACTAATAAATTCATACTTTTCGTTATTCGGATTTTTTGCATTTAACAAGTTTCGCAGCAATTAGCTTTTAGTAACATGCAGCGCACACACACATACATACATGCATACATATATATAGTACATATGCAACAAGTTATCGAGTCATCGAGTCGATTATCGATAGGCGCTTTCTTTTGGTTTTTTTCTAAAGTTTCTCGATTATACTTAAATCGCTTTCTTCATTATTCGTTAATTTGTTGTTGTTATCGGTTTGTTTTGGTTTTCTTATGTACACATACATTGAGAATTAGTTGTTGTTGTTTTTGTTGTTGCACTGAATGCTATAGCACATATGGAGAGATTTGTGTGATTGTGTGTGTGTGTCTGTGTAAATTAATTATTATACATAGAAGCATATGTTTGTGATTCGATTAGTAACAAACAATTATATATATGTATGTATACATATATAAATATATATATATAGAGATGTATATGTATATAGATTCTTTAAGTAAATAGCATATCATTTACAAAACATTTACGTATATGCATGTGTGTATGTATGCATGCATGAATAATTCATTAATTGGTAATTGTAAATGGTTTTGATCTCGGCAAAAAGGGAACGTTCATCATTATCATCATCATCTTAATCAACATCATCATGATCCATTATAGTATTGTGTGTACATTTAATACAGTTCTGGCTAAAGTTGTAAAGGTATGTGTGAGTGTTCTGCTTACATATTTCTCTTGGATGTTTTCTCTTTCGTTTTGTTTAGGCAATTTACAGGTTGGTTGTTGACACGTTACGTATACGTACATACATATAATATATATAAAAATACAAATACAATGTGTAATTACTAGGCAATCGACGATCACTTATTTGAGACATCAAACATCAAGTGTGCTTCCCCCTACTATTACTCTATTCTCTCTCTCCTCTCTCTTTCTTTCTCCTTCTCTCTTTTCTAGCCCCAGAGCATGTGCACCAGCATGGCGACCAGGAAGGTGACAAACACAAAGGAGACCACAAAGAAGACCGCCTTCTGTTGATCCGTCAATCGCTTGCGATTGTAGTAGAGTGCCGTCAGCTTAGAGATGACCCGACGCACTGCTCCGCCATGTGCCAGACTGTTGTAGCTGTAGCTGCTGCTGCTGGCGCTGCTGTTGCTGCCACTGCCATTGCCACCGTTGCCACTGCTCGCTCCAGCACCGACCGAGGCGTGCGCATAGTGTGAATGATGCATGTGCGAGTGATGCAAATGATGTTGATGATGCATATGATGCGCGGCCACGCTATTGCCGCGCAACTGCAGTGTGGAGGATGGTGCTATGGATGCTGCTGATGCTGCGTTGCCGTTGCCATTGCCATTGCCGGTGGCCAGTTCAACGGGACACGCCTGATGCGTATGCTGATGCGGATGCTGATGATGATGGTGGTGATGATGGTGATGATGCAGTGGATCGCCGCATGCATTGAACGTTGCACTGCCACCGCCACCAGATAGCTCATTCTGCAGGCGACTAATCGCCTGAGGATCGGCGCCAACGCCGCAGCTGCCGCTGATGGCCGACGCACTCACCGAACGCAATCCATTAATGTTGGAGCCATTGCTCGCCGACAATTTCCGACTGTTGCGCTGCTGGGCGGGCGCAGCCGCTGCATTAGCGCCATGCAAATGATGGCAGGCCAAGGGGCTGGCCGTCAGCTCGTTGGGCACACGATAGCGCAGCGCTGTCGACGGCTGGCCGGGGAACAGCTCGCCCGATGATGTGACACGCACAGCGCAGACACGAAACTGGTAACAGGTGCCCGCAGCCAGATTGTCAATGGTGAACTTGGTCTCGGGACCGCGATAGAGTTGTCGATACTCCTGATTGCTCAGCGCAATGGGCGCTACGTTGCTGTCGTTCGTGCCACGCGTCTTGGGCGACTCGAGGGCATCCAGTTCAGCGGTGACCACTGCATACTGCAACTGATACTCGACACGATCGTGGAAGCTGTTCTTCGAGTGCTGCCACTCGAGTGTCAGCTGCATCGCCAGCTGTCCGGCCTGATCCATCACACAGACACTGCTGTCGGGCACGACGCGAGGTGCTTTAATATTTGCCGGCAGCGTGGCAGTGGTGGCAAAGACGTACTCCTCGGAGTAGTCACCATCGCCGGCACGATCGGTGTGCGCATAGATGCGGAATGTGTAGCTGCTGCGCTCCTGCAGCTTGTGGATCTTGCACATGCTATTGGTGCCCGCATAGACGCTCTGGAATTGCTTGGCACGCGCCACATACATCTCCACAAAGTACTTGGTAAAGTCGACTCCAGGCGCCGATGATACCGAGTTGTTGCCGTTCCACTTGAGCTTGATGTAATTGTGTCCCGCACCGCTGCACTCCAGACGTGGCGGCGAAGGCGGCGCCGGTTGCGTTGTCAACTTGGCATAGGCACTAAAGGCTCCCGCACCGATGGCATTCACCGCCTGCACACGGAACTTGTAGCTCGTCTCGGGCGTTAGATCCACAACGGTGTAACGGGTGCAGGCATCTGGCGTGGCAATCGTACGCTCGCCGTACTCAATGTTATAGCTGCAGATCTCGCTGCCATGCGTCGCCGGCTGTGTCCAGTTGAGTGTCACTTCTTGCGCAGTGAACTCGTAGCCCTGCATCTGTGGTGCACCGGGAACAGCAGCTGGCGTTGAGACGCAAACCACCTCGGTGGCTGGCCCCGAGCCGGCGGCATTGATCGCCTGCGCACGCAGATAGTAGCGTGTGTAGGGCAATAGATTGCGCAGCTCCACATTCGTCTGGGCTCCCTGGTAGCAGCCATGGAACTGTGTGCTCGATGGCTCCGCTTCGGGTTCCTCACACTGCTGACTGGCACTCTGCAAATTGTAACCGCTCACCGCGGAACCATTTGTCACCTGTGGTGGCTGCCAGCTGACGCTCAAGTGTGTGGCCGATTTCACCAGCACTTGCAGGGCTTCAGGTGCGCCGGGAGGTGCGGCGGCTGCTGTGAAACGCATCCATTGCGACCAGTTGCCAGCGCCAATGCGATTGATGGCACGCGCTTGCACCTCATAGATGCAGCCGGGCTGCAGTTGTTGTGCCACAAAATAGTCCTGTTTGCCGCGATACACGCTCTTGGGCGTCGCCTCGTCCAGCTGACGCATTTGCGTCTCAAACTCCAGCACCGGGGCACCGCCATTGTACTCCGGCTGATTGAGGCGTAACAGCGCCGCATAAGGCGTGGGCGGCGCATCGCAATGCGGTGGAGGTGGCGCTGTGGGCGTCACCGCCTCGGTGGTCACGTTGCCAATGTCCGAGAAGGGACTCTGACCAGCAGGTCCTTCGCAGCAGGCACGCAACTGGTACGTGGTGCCCGGCTGCAGACGCTCGCACATCGCTTCCGTTTCGCTGCCAGTATAGATGCGCTCAAAATTGGCGCCCGCACTCAACTCCAGGTGATAGCGCAAGATGTCGGCGCCACCAGTGTCCGCAGGCGCCTCCCAGCGCGCCTTAAAGTGTGTGCCATGCAGCTTGCCTTTGGCATGCGGTTTGCCCGGTCGCCCAGGACGCTCCGCGGCTGTGTTGTAGCTGACCTCGGCGGACCAGGGCGAGACGCCCGCATCGTTCTCGGCGCGCAATCGAAACTGATAGCTGGTGGCGCGTCGCAGCTGCAGGCAATCGTAGTGTGTGTCGCTGCCCTTGTAGCTGTTCATGTAGCCATGACCCGATTCGAGGTCCTGCAGCTGCAGCAGAAAGTCGCCGTCTTGGGCCCGACGTTCCCACACCAGGCGCAGCGAGCTCGCCGTGCATGCCTGCAGCTGGGGAGCCTTGGGCGCTGTGGGTGGATTGCCCGCAGTGCTGTAGCTAATCACTGGCGAGTACAGCGACTGGCCCACCTCGTTGACGGCGGCCAGACGAAAACTGTAAACGGTGGTCGGTTGCAGCTTGCTAATCAAATAGTGTTTGGTCTTCGTTTTGGCCAGTTCCACAAACTGTAGCGCATTGCCCCTTCCCTCGTCATACTCCAGCAGATAGTGCTGGATGAAGGCGCCATTGTAGGAGGGCGCTGTCCAGCGTAGATTGATCGAATTCTTGGTGCGCGACACCAGTTTGGGGGCAAGAGGTTGATCTGGTTCGCAGGCGGGAGTCTTGAACTCGGTGGGTTCGCTGACGCTCCCCTGGAGCTGCTTGTAGTGCACCTGCAGACGCACCAGATACTCCTGGCCTGGCTGCAGATCTTGCACAATGCACTCGTATGCCTCGCCTCGATAGAGACTCTTGTATTTGCACTGTTTGCCCGTGTCGCTGAGCAGCACCTCGTAGCGCAGCTCCTGCAGATCCACCAGCATGGCATCTGTGATCGCTGGCGATACCCAAATGATTTTCGCCGACCTCGAACTGACTTCGATAACATCGGGTTTCTCAATGGCCGAGATTTGTTCGACAATCGACGACTGATAGTCTTCCTCATCTTCGGCGGCCAAGCTCGAGTTGTCTTCACCATCCTCTGAGGTGCCCACAGAGTTGCCACCGCGATTAGGAACGTGGCCATTGCGCTGCTGTTGTTGTTGTTGTTGTTGTTGCTGTT
This sequence comes from Drosophila albomicans, assembly GCF_009650485.2. Classification (NCBI taxonomy): domain Eukaryota; kingdom Metazoa; phylum Arthropoda; class Insecta; order Diptera; family Drosophilidae; genus Drosophila; species Drosophila albomicans. The sequence continues at coordinate 21,757,887 of NC_047628.2, read as the reverse complement.
GTGGAAGCTGTTGTTGTTGCTGCTGCTGATGCAGTTGATGTTGTTGCTGCTGCTGTTGTTGTTGCTGCGCTATACGACGTCCATTGTTGTGCATGTGTTGTGCCATTGGAATGTTGTTGGTGTTGTTGTTGTGATGTCCATTGATGTCGTTGCGTCGTGGCGATGGCGAATGCGTGGGCGTGGACATGGCAGAGTCTACAAAGGATTCGTTTAGTTGCAATTTATGTTCCCTTGAAACAACAATTTAATACTCACTCAGCTCGCGCTGCTTTTCCAACTTGCGCAGCAGCTTCGTGTGCTGCCGCTGGCTGCGCTCGTCTCTGTAGTTGGGCGGCGATGGCGAGTGCGGGGAATGTAAATGCGACTGTGATGACGTTGTTGTTCCTCCTGCCGCTCCTGTGCTGCCTGTGGACGTGGCCTGCTGCTGCTGCTGCGCTGTTGGTGGCGGCGGCGGCGCTGGCATATGATAGTGGGGTGGTCCATTGCCAGCTGGTCCTGGTCCAGGTGGGAAGCCAGGCAAGGGCGTATAGAAATGCGAAGTGCCATTGGCGCTTATCTGCAATGCAAAATAGTATCACACTTTAGTGCCAATTCGTTAACTACACATGCTAATTAATAATATCCCACTTTAAACACAATTCTATGGCTTGTTGTTGACGTGGTCGCTTCTTCGGTTTCCTGCGGCATTTTTCTTCCACCTCCACGTCAATAAATGTTGAACTTCCAGAAAAGCTGAACTAATAACGACGACCGTCTGTCAACTGTTAACTGATAACAATTGCTCCGAAAAGAGCAGCACATAAATCTTATCTTTGGCTATTTGCGCGTCGCCATTAATTTTGCCCGATGGTTATTTTTAGTTAACAATGTCCCACATCAGTTAATTAATGTGTGTCACATTTAAAATGTTCTAGTTTCTAACATTCTGTATTTTGTTTGCTGCAAATTTATATGCCACAACCTACTGCAAAAATCAAGGGTATCCGTTGACACGGGGGTTTCTGTTATATGGCTGTTGTGCTCAAAATGTACTGTAAAACCCGGCTGTTTTAATAGTTGACATCAAGTAATTTCTTTAAACTAACTAATTGAATAATTTTGTTTAATAGAAAAATTAAATTTATTTTATTCAATAATTGCAAACGTAAATGATTTGCAATTGCCTCAAATTGTGCATAAATGATTCCCAATAATTCGGTATATTTTGCCAAGCATCAACCATTTTGTTTGAGCTGGCCACACTACACACGACTTTTATGCAACAGCTGCGTAACAGTTGAGTGACTTCAATAAACGCTGCGCGCGCATTTGAATTATATTGAGCAATTTTGCGCTATGCAATTGCGAAAATTGTTTGATTATATGACAAAATGAAAAAAAAAAACAGAAAAACAGAAAAAGAGAATAACCACCAATTGCATTTGTGACAAAAGTGATAGCAAAATTATCTGTATTTTTGCGCCCACATGCAACATTCACGTATTGCACAAACTGGTTCTAAAATTATGATATTATCATGTTTTATGTGGCAATTTATTGTCGTCGCGTTTTTTATTTTTTATATTTTTTTTTGCTGCTAGCCATCGAGTTGGTAAATTGCTGTCTCTGAATATGGCTGCTTTAACGGCTTTCGAACAGTCAACACCTAATTATACACAGTCATACCACCAAATAAGTTATCTAGTATTGAAGATAAAAACAAAACAAGTTTCCCCGAAAAACTTGGTTATTAAAGAACTTTGAGAGATGCTAAACTTTTTGCGTAACCTTTCGGATTAGTGGTTTTGTATGGATTATTGTTAATACGGATGACCATAAAGAATGTACCACAAAAAATGGGTCAAAGTTAATGGGTTTTTGTTTGTCGGTACCAACAACGCAAAAAACCAGCAATAAGACAATGGGAAGATCGTGTATAAAGCATTGCTGAAATATTGCTAACATTTGCATTGGATGGATGGATGGGTGGATAGATGCAAGCATGCGAAAAGCAGCAACAAATGTCTTCAGCTGTCGGAGATTGTGATGCGATGGCACTTTTTGTAGGTAGTATGTGTGTATGTATGTAGTTGTTATTTGTGTTACATAATAATGTACTAGTACTATAGCAGTACAACAAGCGGAGATTATGACCATTCAAATTAGCATACAATCAAATTTTATTCACATTTCGACACAAGTACAAGCGGAAGCTGGAATTTGCCTCATTAAATTTGTGGCTGCCACAGTCATGTTGTTAATTTAGTCAAGAAAAACTATCCACGTTGCCACCGCCACCGTCATCGCCATCGCCATCGCCACTTTCATTTCAGCAACAAAGCGTGACGTCGCCCCCCACTACAATCGTACATACATACATATTATATGTATTAGGAATGCATTGGAAATGGAGCCAAGCGCAGCAGCCTTGGCGGTCTACATAAATTTTTTTATTTACTAGTGGCATTTTCTCTAACCTAAAAATTTTTCTTTACGATCGCACAATAAACACAGAACTTATTCCACAGCACGTTGCAAACTACCGCACGCTAGGTGGCGCCAGCTTGGCTTACGCTGTGTCGCACTAAGAGAAAAGTTCGTGTTTTTTTTTTTTTATTTCCGCTATTAATGGTCGCGCTTGCAGCTTCCTCAATATCGTCATTTCAATTTACGCCGTTTCGAATGGTTGTTGGTATATACATAGGTATGTATGTAGTATAAAAAGTGGTTTCTAAGTGATTGTTTGGACGAACAGATGCCCAAGAGTCACCTGTTGACCGAGTTTTCCTTCTAGCATATTTGCCATTAAATAGCTTTGGCTTAGCTTTAAATTGGAAAAGTTGGCTACCTCTTTTGCTTTTACTCTCTGTGTGCGTGCAAAACTTAACTTCTCAGTTTTTTAATCCCTCGATTATAAATTTTATTTGAATGCATAAATTATAAATGCAAAGTGGCTGCAGTTATTTTAAATGTTTCTGATTGCGATAAGTATTAGTTTTATAACTAGTGTTTTGCACTGCATTTATGAAAAAGTTTGTTGTTTTGCATTTGCCAAATGCCTTTGTGAATTTGCATTCTTAATAGTTGAGCTGTTTCCACTTGTAGTGCTATCGCTGCACTCAGACACACATACACATACACTCACACACACAAACAACACAACACAACACATCTTTGCGGCAATACAAATTAAAAGCTGCTGGGGTAAAAACCCAGAGCTCTTGTTTCCAGGAAAAACTTGAGCTGAGGCGCTTCAGCCGGATCTGTTTTGTTTGTTTGCTTGACGCTCAACTCAACTCATCTCATCTCTCAACTGAACTCAAGTCAGTTCAACTGAGCAAACGCTCAATGAATAATTGGTTTATATATTTTATTTATATGCCCCTGTCCATTTCACTGGAAAATGCAATTAGCATTGTGCTCCATTGTTGCTGTCGTTGATGTTGTTGTTGCAATTTGCTCTTACTGATTGGGGGCTCAATTATCTGTCAATTTTACAGCACGCGTCCGCCCTTTCAGCCCCCAGAGATGGCAGACAGCAATCCTCTTCAATGCAGGTAAACATCATAAGCTTACATTGCACTTTGTGCAATATTTATTTAGGTGACAAATATCGCCAATAGTTATATATTAGGTTGTTTGGTAATGACATACCGGTTTTTTATTGATTTTTGACGACAATTTTAAAATAGTTAGCATTGTCCGATTTATGTGCTTTATATACCGTTCTCTTCGATGATTTTCTGCCATTTTGATGGTAACTTGTATATGCCTCTCCTAAAGAAGTCCTAGTCCCTACTGGCAAAAAACTCGGCGATTCTATTTTCACAATCCTCCCTTGAACTCAATTTTTGTCCATCGAAAAAATTTTGCATGGCCAAAAACAGATGGTAATCGCTTGGAGCAATGTCCGGTCTATAAGGTGGATGCATTAACACTTCCCAACTAAGCTCCCGTAGCTTGTGACGCGTCACCAAAGATGTATGGGGCCTGGCGTTGTCATGATGGAACACAACGCCCTTACGATTCACCATGGCTGGCCGCTTCTGTTCAAGTGCAATCTTCAATCGCTCCAGTTGTTCACAGTAGAGGTCAGAATTGATGGTTTGGCCATAGGGCAACACTTCATAATGGATAATTCCTCTGATATCCCACCATACACTCAGCAACACCTGTTGCTGGCCTTGCCACCGTTTGAGATGACTCACCGTGCTTCGACCAGGATCTTTTACGCTTTATGTTGTCATATGTGATCCATTTTTCATCACCAGTGACTAACCGATCCAGAAATGAGTCGAGTTTATTACGGTGCAACAAAGATTCGCAGATTGATACACGGTCGAAAAGATTTTTTTGGGATAACTCATGAGGCACCCATAAACCGAGCTTTTTTGTTCAATTTTTCGACTTTAAATGCCTATGGACGGTTTCCGTGCTTAGTTGCAGCTCCTCTGCGAGGGTTCTAATAGTCACATGACGATCTCGATCCACTATTTCCATGATTTTATCCGTATCAACGGTCACTGGTCGTCCGGAAGGCGTGGGTGTTTCGGTATTAAAATTGCCACTTCGGAATCGCCTAAACCACTGTTCGGCGGTTTGAATCGAATGTTTATTATCTCCTAAGACAGCAATAATCTGTCTGCGAGATTCCGCAGAAGTTTTTCCTTTTGCGAATAAAATTTAAAATTTGCCCGAATTTCTGCGTTTGTGAACTCCATTTTAATCGATTGTAATTTTTTAACGTGAAAGCTCATGTAAACAAACTATATGTCATTTTAAAGGTGATGCCAATACCTTTCAAACGATATATAGCATTGCCAGATACGATTATATTTGACTTCACAAGAGAAGCCCGAAATTTTAATGTAAAAACCGGTATGTCATTACCAAACAACCTAATATGTATGTATGCATGCACATACCATACATGCAGATAACCTGCATTCGGTCTGTCGCCTTGGAATTAATTAATGATTTGTAAGCGCACTTTGCATACATTGAGCGTTGTGCTAGTGAAAGCTTTGAAGCTATTTTTGGAATAGTTGTAGTTTGAGTTTAGACACTATTATTACAAAATAAATATACAATAAAGTAGTTTGAATGTGGTTATTTAATATTTACTGGAACTGATAGTTATCATGAATATTCATTTGCTTAAAGTGAAATGAAATCAACTTAGAACTAAGCTTAGCAATTGGAATCGAAATCAATGAATATAAACTAAAGTCATTGAAAATTTGAAAATGTAGTTTAACGATAATAAAAAGAAGTTCCAGAATATTGTCTATTGTTCCTATTTTCAAGTTAAGAAATTTATTTTTATACTCGCTACCCATAGGATTGAAGAGTACTATAACTTTGTGCCTGCAGGAAATGTATGTAACATACAGAAGCAGTCATCTTCGACCGTATAAAGTATGTACATATATTCTTGATCAGAGTCAACAGCCAGTATGAAACACTGGATCTCAGAGACTAGACTAGTAATTTTGAAGCCAGAGCATAAAGGTACATACAGTAATAACAATAGTATTTAAAATTCCTGAAAATTTGGTTGCGATCGGATAAAAATTCTTAAACGTTACTTATTACGGGTTTTAATTGCTTAGACTCACAATCTGGTACATTTTATGGTATAATTTGAGTGTTATAGTATATAAATGTACCACGTATATCATTTGTTATATATTTTGTATCTTTGCGGTATATTTTAAAATGAATACTAACTACTATTTAACAGTCGTCCACATTCGACTATCGCTTTCTTACTTGCTTTATACAACTTTAGTATTATCTTTCAAATTTAGTAATCTCCGACAGCAAATCCCTTAAATTATGTATTCTCTTTAAACTTTAGGGAGGCATTACTTTTGACAAATAAAATTCGTGTAGGTTATAAGTAGACTGCAATATTTTCTAAAAGATTTCTGCCTTGTATACAAGAATATTTATGACTAATCCCTAAGCTTGCCACAACTGCAATAGATTTCTTTTGGTTGTTGCTCAAGCAACATACTTGGTTGCTTAGATGCGGCAAACGTATTGGACTTGTGATTGTGAATGTATTGTATGTTTGTATTTTGCTGAGGAGTACTTACAAATGGTGCTGCATGCAGATGAGCCTGTCCGGGATGCAATTGTTGGTATTGCTGCGGTGGCAGCACCACGTGGGTTAGTGTTCCATTCTCGTTGACGTACGGCGGCACTTGCACCGGCACCGTCATTGTCGGCGGCGGTCGATTGTGAGAAACCATTTGAACGGGTGTTGGACCTGCAAATAGTGTTAGAAGAAAGTACAAAAGAATGAATGAAGAAGCCGAGTTCACAGAATTACTGTATATACATATATATATATATATGAGTGTGCTCATAATACATTTTTTGGATGGCTGGAATATGCATATGCGGATGCTACAGCAGGCAGCAGCAGCAGCAGCAGTAGCAGAGCAGCAACATCAAGTCATGGCGCCAGCGAGGCGACAACGACAACGACAGCGCGACAACGATGCCATCTCTCGCACAGCTTAATACATACATCTTTGATATATATGTATATGTGTGAGTGCTTAATAGTCATACACACACACACACACATAGAAAGAGACACAGAGAAAGAGATGCATGTCTGGGTCATAATGTGTGTTGCTGCCAAGCAAAATATGGCCGTCGCTTAACTCATGTGACAGATGTTGCCAAATATACGAGAACAGATCCAGCTCCAACTCGAACTCCAGCTTTAACAGCCAACAAACTTGTCATGCATGCACTCCATTTAACAGACTCGTATACTCAACCATATATTGCTCATACGCAATTAATGATTATATCCATTCGCAAGCTATAAAGTCGAAAGGTGCCGCCAAGATCTGCTTTAAATTATGACCACTTTCCACAATATTTATTTCGCATTTACTCTTATGGTATGTCCATTTTTTTAATATGTGTACTATATTAAAATATACAAATTTCTTTTGACTACCATAAAATATGGTGGTCAGTGTAGTTTGTTGGTTCTGGCATTTTCTCCACTTGCCAATTGCTGCTCAATTGTCACATGTGTGTTCACACAAACCATTCAAACAAATACATAGTATATGTGTATACAATATATATGCAACTAATCCAAATGTCTGCCAGCATTTTTGGCACAGATCACAGGCGGCTATCGCCATTGTTGCGGCATATTATTATGGGCTCAAGGTCTGTAATTGTTCCTCCCATCAAACATCGAGCGCCAATCTTCTAGGCAAACTAGAGTTGAGTGCGTGACACGAGAGCCAAGCACGAAATATGTGTTTTATAAGCTGAGAAATCTGAGCTCAAGATAAGTTGTAAAAGTAGTATACTATTATATTATATTTTCCCCCATTGTTTCTGTAAATTTTTAAGACTAAAGAAGTGAAAATTAATTGCCAACAATTTTACTATACCATTAACTCTAAAAATTACCATAAATTTCAATATTTCTTTGCAGAAAAGTTAAACATATAATAACCTAAAGCTGCCTCGCTTGTCGCTGCATGTCAAGAGAACCAAGTAAAATTATAAAGACACTGGAGTTGTGTATAAATCCATTGAACTGTTGCCAAAAACAGTGTTAAAATTCTGACACGCGCCCATCTTTGGACGAAAGCAGTCATTTTCCTCATTTCCCTCGCATGTGTGTGTGTGTGTGTGCTGTGGCTGCAACTGCAACATTGTGGCATGTCATTGCCTCAGTATAAAAGTCAGCAATGCCAAGAAGAAACTAAGCTTTTATGCAATGGCAAACAAAAAAGAAGAAAGAGAGATAGAGAGAGAGAGAGAGAAAAGAAAAGCAGCTGAAGACAAGAAGAAAGAAAACTGTCGGCCTCAATGCGCAGCAGCTCTTCCCATTTTGTCCTCTTCTTCTCACTCCCATTCCCATTCTTATTCCCATTCCACATTCCCATTTCGCATTTCGTATTTCACATTCCAAACTCCCATTCATGTGGCCATTCCAAGTCTCACTCCCATTTATTCACAGTGGTATACTAAGTACTTGCGAAGAGAGCAAAAAAAAAAAAAAACAGCTCCATTGATTTGTGGATTTCTATCATTGTTCAATTTGCGGATTTGTGGATGCAACTGCGACAAGTTAAAGCCAAAAGCTGCGGTTGCCGCAAACACACAACGATATTGTTAGCACACATCTTCTTAGCAGATGTCTAGCCAAGATTACTTTTCGATTCTATTCACTTTTCGGATTTCGGTTTTCGGTGTTCGGCTTAAGCAAAAGGTCAAAGAATTCTCTCTTCTATTGTATTTGAAATCTGCAGTTGTTGACGTTTGTCTAATTTAATAAGTTTTTCTCTTTCATATGTCAACAGTGTGATTTATATATTTTACAAAGTACTACTACAAGTAGTGGATAATTTCTTGATAAATTGCATTGCCAAGCTCTGCTCTTTGTCTTTGAACAACTATTTATTTAATTTATGTTTAACTCAAGGCATTTGCAGATTTATCAGCAATAAAATAAAATACTATTTTATCTTAATGTTTTTCAAGGCTTTTGTATAAAATTAATATTTTATTTATTCGAAAAATAATTAAAAATTAAACAAGCCTTTTGGGAATTTCGAATTTGACAAAAGTTGAGTTCATCAGCCACTTAATTAATTTATATGCTTTCAGGCATACAAATGAATATTTGATAGGCGCACAAAAATGTGCACAAAAGCAAATTTGTTTCTAGATATGATTGATTATTATATATACACATGTACTTTAGAATTTGTATTATATTTTTTGTACATTCACTAAAAAAAACTGTTCACTCTCAATGGCACTTGAATAAATTGTTTCAACTGCACTTAAAACAAGTTAAACTTAATGTCAATGTTTAAGTATTGTTTTGTTGTCGAAAATACCCGAAAAAGTGTTAATAACTTTACCAAACATTTAATAAGCTTAGAGAGCGTTGCGAGATCGCGTTTCCAGTCGGACTGACTGTCGGCACAAGTTTGACTAACTTAGTTGCGGACTAAGTACTTGTAATGTTGCTGGCTGAGCTGAGTAGGTGGGAAAGTGGTGGATAGGGGGGAGTTGAAGGGGTGGTGGTGGTGCATAGTGCATAGTCTAATCAGGCATAAAATGCAGGCGTGCTTAGCCAGCCATGCGTCGCCATGTTACCTGCACTTAGGTGTAAAAATGTTGGCTTAGTGCGCTGACGCATAACATGCCAAAGTGCAGGCGGCGATAGTTGATAACAACAACAACGACTGTGCATAAATATTCACTTTCGCATTTCTCATTTGCATTTCGCATTTGGCATTTAATCAGCCAGCCAGCCAGCTAGGGAACGAAGTGTCTGGCCAGAAATGGACACCAAAGAGCTGCTCGCAACTTTGCCAAGTGTTGAAAGACAGCAATTAGTTAAGCGTTGCGAATTGGGGATTGAAAAAGAGCGAGAGTGTCGAGCGGGGGAGAGAGAGTGCTGTGGTAGAGCTTATCACTTGGCCAGACAGTTAAATGTCTGCAGCACAGGGTAGAAGACAAAACTCCCCGCTGTCTCTGTCGCTGTCTGCACTTAAACTCAAACTTAATTAATGCTAAACAGCTTAAGGGGCACCCCCAAAAACCCAACTACTATCCCACCTTTGAGCTTCCCCTCTTTTCGCTTCCCACTTCCCTCTGCAACTTGATTCTACTTTCAATGAAATCGCTTCGCTTTGCTCGCTTTCTGATCATCTTCCATTTAATTTTGAGCAACTCTGCCGCAGGTCTTTGCCATATTTTATACACTGTCTAATTGCGTGTTGTTATTGCTTTCGGCTGTCATTATTATTACCATTTATTGTTGTTGTTATTACACTTTTTTTTTGTGTGTGTGTGTGTGTGTGTTGTGTATTGTTATTTAAGCATTGTTGTTAGACTGCGACGACCTTTCAATTACTCAGCCACATTGTCGCAGACTGTCATGCAGTCTGCTGCTTTACAAGGTCACACCTTGGCTACGGGCCACGCCTCAATAAGCGTCAGCAAACTAGACGACACTCAAATACACTTTAAATACAGTTTAGAGTATTTGCGAGTCGTTGTTTTGAGTAACTCATTAAAGTTGCAAGTTCTTCAAAGCTTAGTTGAATTATTCATTTTATTTTGGTGCCGCGCGACAAAATGTTGGTACAAAAAAAAGAAGTCTGTGTTCCCATTTATTTTCCCTCTAATCCGCCGTCGCAATGCTCATAAATTTTTTAGCACATGCACAAGATTGCCAATGTATTGGCGGCAGGGATGCCAAGGAGAGGAGAGGAGGCGAGTGGCTAGCTCAATTAGTTGCCATCACGGCGACTAAAACAACATTAAAACGCTGACAGCTCCGACTAGCAGTTACCCTGACTGTATAACTATGAGCGAGCAGCTTCCGGCTTCTTTACAGATAATATGAACATGATAAGTTTCATGATTTATTACCCTATTATAAGTGGAATTTTTGACCAGCTATATATGCATATAGACTACAATTATATAGCTGAAGCTAGTATTAGTATTTATTCCCATCAATAACATTATGGTTTGCATATGTTTTTGGCAGTAAATCAAATCAAATTTTAATTATCCGAAAATCATAAATACTATAAATATGTTGCATATTAAGTATACGACTGTGTTGCTTAGTAAATTAACGTCTTGATGAAAGCACTGCTCAGAATATTAAGTATACGTTCGTTGGGGGGAAAACATCGCTTACTTTTAAAGTGAGCAAGATTCATCACTAAAAATATTAAGTATTCGCCCCGTTTTGCCTGGCAAAATGTAGCACAAAGTGAGTATGCCCAAGTATTGATATTGATACGCAGCAGCTCGGCGCACAAAAGAACTTGCTGATAGCAAAGAGTAAAATATTTGTTTCCTAAACTGTTGGCTGCTTAAATACAAAATATATACAAATACACACACAGAGGCAGGCCGAGATAGAAAGACACACATACTCTGATACAGAGATAATGCACACTCACACACAGAGGAAGATAAGAGTGTGGGACGAAGGAGGGAGCCCGAAAAACACGTGTGCGATGTGGCGACACTGCGCCATTTTGAGGCAGAAGATTTATAGGGCCGCAGCAGTACGTCGCTGTCGCTGTCGCCGTCGACATCGTTAAGGATACTTCAAGGACAAACGAAAAGGACACACAGCGAGAGGAAAAACAGCAAAACAGCTAGTAAACTCGACTCGACTACTCTCGAGCAAAGCAAAGCGAAGCGAAGCGACCCAACTCGACCCAGCTCGACCCAAAAACGAGGCCAAGTAAAACAACAACAGACGCCGCGCAGACATAGACATAGACAAAAAAAATGCCGACAATAGCAACAACAGATAACAACAACAACAACTTCGGGGATATATATGTACGAATGTTGTACAATATAGCGAAACAACAAGCGATATGTATCCATGTGTATGTGTGCGCTACGTGCAACGAGAGCGTGTTAGACAAGCGTGCAAATTCCAAATTCAACAATTTGCACCTGTCACTGTTGCTGCGAAGCTGCTCAATCCGAATCCCACAACGCAAACCCAAACCCAAATCGAAAGCCAAAGACCAAAGACCAAACCCAAATCACCATTACATCCACCCAGTTTTCACACTGTTCAAATTCCAAATTCCATGTCGAACTTTCGGACAAGTGTGCTCAATATTTTGGCAGCCGCTGTACGTGTGACCCCCAAGAGGTGTAAAAGGTGTTGGCTCTGCACTTTTGGGGTCAGTTTCGAGTATTTACAGTTTTGCAAACACCCTTTTTTTTCAGACTCAGACTGAGACTGAGACTGAGAATTCTCTCACACACAATCTATGACGCTCTCTCTCTCTCTCTCTCTCTGTCGGGTCTTTGTTTCACCCGCATCGCTAATTTGTGTGCCACGCTCTAGATTTGAGAACATTAATCAAATCAACTTAATTAATCACTGCGTTGCAGACTTTGATGACGGCCAAGACGCCTACTGCCTCTTTTTTTTTTGTTTTTTTGGTGTAATTTCTATCCACTTTTTAAGTACATTTTGTAACAGTCACTATTATTTTTATTATCGTGTCGCAAAACACTTTAGTCCTGGTTACTGTAACTCATTTTTCAATCTTTAACTACTCGCAAGTCCTTACAAAAGTAAACAAATATATTGACAGTTGTTATTCTTTCTCAAGTCTTTTGTCAGTTCATTAGTAGCATTTTATTTTCACTGGAAATTTCTAGCGAAAGTTGACCGTCTGTTGACCTATTGCGCAGCAAAATAAAATTGTAAGTAAAAATTTGCCTAATCAACATGCATATCATTCTCATTATTATACTCTGACCTTTGTGTAGTCGTCGTCTACCCTTGTCGAGGGCATTTAAATATTTTGGTACAGTAACAAGTCAGCTTCGAGCAGTTGAAGAGCTGCAGCTTGAAATTTTTGTTTGAAACTAAAATGTTACTAGAATGAAATACAACTTTTATTTGCCAAAGTTTTGAGAATATCTACTAAAAGTTTTCTTTTTTTTTTTGGGGTAATTGGACTTTGCGAATACTAGTTTTTTATTTTTCATTTAAATATAATTAAAAACTACATTTTAGAGTAAATACGAAACTTCAAACTGGTGCATAATTTGTTGGTAAATAACGTTGTAAAAAAAAACTAAATAATATTTAATAAGATACTACAAGCTTATGCATAATTTGTTGTTAAATTACCTTTTAAAAAAATAACAATTACTTTTGAGGTTTTGATTTAGATTGAGTAAGCGAATATTGTAAAAATCTGTGCATAATTTGTTGTTATATATTCTTTATGATTCCATTTACACAAAAACAAATTAATGGTAAATTGAAAAGTTGATTTAAAACTCGATTTAATAGGAAACCTTTATCTTAATTTGTAGTAAAATATTCTGATTGATACGAATAAATTAAAATGAAGATTTAATAGGGAACTTAATGTGTTGCAAAGTATTATTTTTGATACCAAGAAATATAATTTAAAAATGCAGAAGATTAAAACAATTACTTGGGATGTTTTTGCTTCCTATTAAATCGTATGATTCATGAGCTGAATTCTAACTAAATCGGTCAGTTAGTCAGTGAGCTTTACATAGCGAGCAAAATACAAGATAATACTAAGTTAAACTGATTAAAGTAATGCGCACTTGCACCACGTCAGATACACACATGAATATATGTATATGAATATATAGTAGAGCTATAGTGCAGCATCTAATTGATGGATCGTTTATAGGGTATATGCGATGCGATGAGTGTGCTTTGTGTTGGAATTCAGCGCCAAATCTCATCTTACAATGGAATGCGGCGACAATGCTCGACCATAAGTATGCTTGTGTGTGTGTGTGTGTGTGTGTGTATGCGAGTGTGTGTGTGTGTGTATGCGAGTGTGTGTGTGGGCGTCAACGTGGGGCATTGTCAGTCAATGGTTCACTTAACGACACTTAAGGAACGCATGCAACAAATTGCAGCGCATCAGCATCGACTCACAGATGAGTTACTCACTGAATTACTGCCCCATCTCCTTGTGTGTGTGTGTGTGTGTGGGAAGTGGAAGTGTATAACTTTTGTCGAGTGTCGTCTCCAATTAGAACATTGGGGCCAGCGTAAACTTTCAAATTAACCTAGTCGAGAGTCGTCAGTCAAATTGAATCGAGTTCACTTGCTAATCAGAGAGTTAAAGTTGTTGTTCGCAGTTATTTTGTTGCTTTTGCATAAACCGCAAAACAGCACGAAAAAGATAGATACATATAAAACATACACACACACACACATAGATATGCATGCATTGAATTTGTCATGGCCATTAAAGAAGGCATCGAGTTGGTCTAAAGCGTCATCTGACCCAAATACCTGACTGCCGCCTAACGTGGCAACGGTAAATGCCAAATGGCCAACTTCTCCAAAGACTCTCTGCCAACTTTGCAAACTGACTTCGCTAGCTGACTTCTATTTCTTCTTCGTCTTCGAGTTCGACTTCTCCAGTGCAGTCTTTTTGCAGTTAACCGAATTCTGTCTGCGTTGTGTGGCGACTTTGTTACTTGACTGATTTCGCTTGCGTGCAGCACTTTCTTTCTAGCCGCACAGATACCCTCTATACCCCACTCAAACGCATGCTAACATTTAGTTGTAATTACAGGCCAGATATTAACTATGAGCACTAGATGGCGCCAGCTTGGCTTTAACCGTTCCGCACTGCGTGGCAAACAACGCGTTCGCTCGCATTCATTTTGTGCTTATCTGTCGATCGTAAAACAATTTGCAGAATGGCTTAGGCTACATAATAAGAATTCTTATTAAAATTCCTAACATTATAAAACTGAAGAGTACACTGATAATTATTTACTTGTATTATAATGTTATAAATAATGTAAAAGAAAATCGTTTGAAGTCAAGCGAAGTATCGTAATAATTGAAGAAATAATTCTCTTAAAAAGTTTTGACTTTGCTCTTTTCTTTTTAAACCACAAGCAATAAAGTTTTGCAGGGTATTTCGACAGTCCATTATGAAACCACTTTGGCTCTTGTTTAATTAAATCGAATTGAATTTAAATGAATTGAGTATGTCCATTCGGTCAGACATTTAAGCAGCCACAGAAACAATGAAGCACACAAGAACACAACGAAGAAAAACTTGAAACTCTTTGCATGTGACTTGCTTCTTTTTTTTCTGTGCAATTCGCACTTTGCGAAAATCACAAGGGCGTGGCAACCAAGTGGTCAACACCAACAGCAAGCAGCGTCCAAAAGTTGTCGTCGAGTTGTCGCCAACGAGATTTGGCACTTTTGATTGTTTCTTGGGGCGGTCAGGCAACAAGTGCAAAAGTCTCTTTGGCGAAATTTCATTTGCAGTTACCATTTAGATGCAGCTAAAAGTGGCTCTGACAAGATGTCAAGTGGTGACATCATCTCGACTTATGCTTGATCAGAGCTGGCAATGCCCTCGTCATAAAAAGTTAAAGTTTAAGAACTTATACTTGCATAACTTATCAAATAAAAAAAAAAACCAAATAGAAGAAAATAAAAAGTTGAAAAGCTTGTCGCTTGTCTGTCTTGACCTTGTCAACGCCCATCGCAATTACGGATAGTTTGCATTGCAGTGCAGAAAAGTTTAGCTGCTGCAGCTGTCGTTAATTGAAAATTGTCATTTGCACTTACGCTGGCAGCCACAGGGCGTATGCGCAATGTTAAACATCTTTGCTTGTGTCTTACCTGCAAGGAAAAGAGAGAGAAAAATCAAATTATCAAAATGTATTTAAACACACATACACTTTAAGGCTTATTACTAGCAATAAAAACAAACTGTGTGTTTCCAAATGCGTTTTAATAATTAAATCAATTTGAATACAAATTAATCTTTCATGCAGAATCTGTAATTTTTCACCGAAATTTGTTTGCTGATTTCACGCTCATGTCAAAATCAATTGAAGCACGCTCCACTGAAGTGTGATTGACTGGCTAATACCCTGTTTTCGGCATAATTAATATAGTTCTACGCCTGCCACATGGGGTATCATGCAGCTGCACAGTTTCTCTCACTTCATGCTTCTGGGGAAGAGCGTGTGGATGTGCTATTTGATTTCGAAATTTCACCAAAATTTGCTAATTTGTTTAGTTAGCTTTATAAACAATTCGCGTGTATACTTATGCTTTGCATGTGTGCCAAATGAAACATCGCAATTCTCAGGAAAAACACACACAGAAGAACACTGTTAGATCTTGTTCGAAATGAGTTTATAAATTCAAGAAGCGAAGCATCAAAAACCACAGGCGACACATTTAGTGAATAACATTTTGCTTTTGGGTTCTTTTGAACAGCATATGGATTTATTTGCTATTATTAACACTATGCGTATTACTAGTATTATTATTATTATTATTATTATTATTATTATTATTATTATTATTACTAGTAATATTATTATTGGTATGACCCGACCCGGAGTACATTATGTGGCTTTTTATTTTACGACTGCTGCGGGTCTAAGGGGCGTGGCAAACAATGCCTATAAACTCAACTGCGCCGAGTGTGCCTGAGTGTGTGTGTGTGTGTCTTGCCTTTGGCTGATTGTTGTGCCGAAGTGAGTGTCTTCACTCAGTTTTGTCAGGCGACCCACATCGCAATCATTTTTACGAGCCACACACACACACACACATGACAAACGGGGTACTCGTTGTTAATGCATGCGAAATAAAACACGATGTAACGATGTTTCCACGATTTGAATAGTCTGCCGAAGGTTGTCTTTGATTACATATATTGTGGTCGCTGTTTTCGCTTTCCTAGCATACCCTGTAACTTGTAAGACGAAGTAGTCTATTCCACTGGCAAAAATATAAAATGGAAAATTCAAATGAAATTGAAATTTAATAACACGCCAGCATTGTCTAAGTCATTCAACTAAATCTCAAATGAATATATTGTAGCTTCAAATTCATTAACATAGAGTTTAAGGTCTTTAGAAATCATATACATTTAATATATCATTTTATCACTAAGCTAATATAATAAAAAAAGCTAAATCTCAAATGAAAATATTATAGCCTAAGCAAACATAATAATAAAACTAAATTTCAAATGAAAATGGAAAATTAAAATGAAATTGAAATTTAATAACACGCCAGCATTGTCTAAGTCATTTAATAAAACTAAAATGAATATATTATAGCTTCAAATTCATTAACATAGAGTTGAAGGCCTTTAGAAATAATATAGATTTTATATATTATCACTAAGCTAATATATTAAAAAATACTAATAATTTATCTACTATTATATTCTGATATTTATTGATTTCATATATTACATTGTCTTCATATTAACAGAATAAAATAAATGAAATTATTTACTACTTAATTTTGACATCACAATTCAACATGCATTGTCCCAGAGTATTTTGCAGTCGTTATTCTTTTAATTCAACTGTCACACCCCAATGTCTAGACACATTTAATCATGTATGTCAATTTTAATGTATACAGCATATCCGCCGGTCGAGCACACTCAACACAACTCAACTCAAGAACACAGGCATTCTGCTGCTATTACTTACGCAAATCAACACTTGAACAGATTTTTTACAATCAGAGTAAAGCAAACAGAATTACGAGCTAGAATTAGTCTTTTAGTTTTATGCGATGCACGTGCTGTGAACTCAACTCAAGAGTGGGCACAACACAAACTAAAGTGGAGTTAGCTTAGCGACAAGATAAATCGCATACATAAAAGCCAAATGTCTTAATATATTTATGTATGCAGATATCAAATTTCAAGGGGTGATATCAAGGCTTTGATTGATGAATGGCACTGGAACAATAACTTTTAGCACGCGTACAATCAACTCCCCAAAGAGTGCGCTTAGTTTATTATTAAGAAAAAAAAAAACAAATATTAATAAGCAGCAACAGGAACTGCAGTTAAGCACCATTAATTTAATTTATGAGTTTAATCAAATTCACACTAAAATTACAAATCAAAATAAAATTTATTAGATTAATCAAATGAAAAGCAAATTGTTTGCATTTGAATTTCCGAATATACATATATATTTTTTTTGGCTGACAATTGAATGACTGCGAATGGAATTGAGAGCCATAACGGGTAAGGGAATGGCAGCTCCAACAATAACACTAGCCAAATTCAAGTATATACGCTATATATGTATGGCAGATGATGGCACCAGCTAGCTATGGATGCCGATATATACAATACCCAAATATATATACAGACAATATTTCCTTATGTATTTTTGTTAATAAATGAATCTGCCCAAAAAAAAAAAACCAGCGAGAAAAAAGACGAAACAAAAGCTAAAAGAGACAAAAGTAAGCAGCGAGAATGAAAAATAAACAAGCAAGTGCGACGCTAAAAAGCGAGTGTGCTCGACACTCAAACACTGCGTAGGGAATTGTTTGCTGTAGTGTGTTATTTCATTGTAATATATGCATAACTTTGATTTTGATTAGAAATCTATTTATTAATAAGTTTATTTCCCTTTCTTTTTGCCCGTTGCACTCACTTGTTATACCCGTTAAATGCAGCCAGGGTATAACAAGTTTAGGATCAAAAAGGAGCACACACCAACCAGTAGCACCAACGGCATCGACGAAAAAAAAAAAAAAAATGTAGAAGAGAGAATCACATGAATGGCACTTAACTTGCCAGCCTGAAGTAGAAGCTGCAGATGAGCGCACGATAGAGATGGCAACAGCAGAGGATTGCGAACGTTGGAGTGAGATGGCAAGAGGCAAAACTGTAACAGTTACAATTTTAATGCGCATTGCATGTGTGCTTGCCACACCCTCCGGCCATTGTCTCCCCCCTTTGCTGCTGCTGCTGCTGCTACTGCTGCCGCATCCCTCTTCGTTCCGCATATGTATCTAAAGTAAGTTTTGTTGTTTGATGCCAATTTTTTGCATTGCTCCTCCGCTCCTCCTCTCGACTATACTATATATATTTTTTGTTCGTTCGTTTTTTTTTTGTGGGTTGTTGAACTCGAGCGTCGAGCGCTTGGGTCATAAGTGGCCCTAGCCAAGAGCATTCAGCTAGGCAGGCGGACGGGGAAGGGGAGGGTCAGAGGGCAGCAGTCCTAGTAACAATACCAACAACGACAAGCGCAACACAAATCAAATGAAAGCTGCGATGCCGTCGTCGTCGTCGTCGACGTTGCGGCTGCCTCTTTTTTCATCAGAGTTAAGAAAAATGCGACGATATAAATATATGTAAGTAACAGACATATATTTCTATGTATAAGTGTGTGTGTATATAGTAAATTCAAAAGCTATATAAAATATGTTCAAATAATAAACACACACACACACACGCACGCACTTGGAGAAATTTATGTTTGCTATGTTTTAATGCTGTCAACTGATATTGTTCAATTTCCAAGTTTGTAGACACATTTTTTTTTTCTTCTTTTTTTTTTTTTGGCCTCTCCTTACCACAAGCCACACTAGACGCATAGGTTGCCACGCCCCTCTCACACACACACATACGCAGAGAGACGGAACCCCATTAAAAAGCAATTAAAAGACGTTTCTCACACTTAAGATCAGAGCAGGGAAGTCAAGTTGGCAGACAGACGACAAACCTGGCGATATTCGATGTCTTACGGCTATTTGCAAGGTCATCAGACACAAACACACACACACATACACACACAGACCAATACTTTTGTGCGTGTTTGTGTGTGTGTGCTCAAGAGTGTTTGCATTAATAACCTGTGTGTCTGGCCGTGCTTGTATAGTATAAGAATCATGAATATTACGCATACGCCCCGAGCGTATTTCTTGATAGCTTCACACAAAACCAAAGCCAGCAATCGACTCGGGTATACCCTTTAAATAAGTCATGAGTGAGTGACTGTGTACTTTATGCATATATTCACACATTCACACTTACTCAAACTTCTCACACTGCTCGCCACTAGATGGCGCCAGCTGCTCGCCCACAAGTAACAACAACAACAAAAAGTTTGCTGTCTAACTTTTGTGTTTATTACCGAAAACCTAATAAAGTTGTGCAGTTTGAACACACTGCACGTGAGTGTAAAGTGTGTGTGTGTGTGGTTGTGTGGGTGTGTGTGAGTGTGTGTATGCACACACTAGTTCAAGGCTAGAGTGTTTCCCCATTGTTTACAGTTTAACAACTTTACCACGTTTTTGTTGATGGTGAATTCTACACGGAGCAAAAATATGTTTGCCCTCTCATCTAGTGGTATAAAAAAGAATCTGCATTTTGCTAATTGGCAAAATACTATATGCATATACTTTTAACCGCAACTGTGCTGGGCTTCGGAGGCTGCCGATGACATTTTCACGCTTTGCAAATAATAATAAATTCGAGTTTAATAGACTTGTTGTTTTGCACCAAGCGAAACATATGCAAATGAGGCAGAATCAAAGCACACACACACAAACACACACGAGAGTATATATTCATCGCAGATGAGTCAACAATTAATACAGAGGGAACGGAACAAAGCCAAAGACCATTAAGCAATATTAAGCAAACAATTGGACTGGCAGAAAACAAAGTTCAGGGTTAGGCGAAATACACTTTTCGAATGTTGCAACACGCGTTGCAACACAACGAGGTCAAATTAGCGGCAACTATGCAAATGCATTGTGACACAATAGGCAAAAAAAAAAAAAACAAAAACACCAAAAATAAAAGGAAGGTAGAACGACCTATTAGCATTTGGCACAATGAAATTGGGTAAACCGACAAAGTCTATAAATCTAAGCGCCAAATCGGATCGTAAAACTGGACAAGTTTATGCTTTTGCTTTGTGCAAACAGTCGTACTATAAATTGTGGGAGACTTGTCAGGTAAAAGAGACGCAACAGTGATGTGCATAAAACTCACAGTTGAGAGTTGAACTGAGCTCACGTTTTGCTCAATAGCCAATCTTAAAAGCATGTGAAAACGATAGTGATGACATCAGCAGCAGCAGACTCCCTCCTCCTCTACGCCCCCTTATTGGCTTTTGCGCTTCTTAGTGCAACGTGCAGACAAATCCAATTGTCAGTGGAGCATTGAACTGGAGCCTGAAAGTATTTGCCTAGCTGAGTAGTTGACAAAATTGGAAATTGAGATGAAAACCTATTTTGTCAGTGTGTGTGCTGGAATAATGGCAGCACTGTTCTTCTTTGTACAATACTCTCTTGCCTCCCTCCATTTTACTGTTACTGTTACTGTTACTGTGACACAATTTAACTGTATATCAGGTGCCCATTTATTCTCGAGTTTCCCCCCACACAACACACACACACACACTTAAAAGCACATTTTCGGCAGCAACGTGAAATACGAGTACTTACTGTATTTATTGGTTATTTGCGAGTCTCTTAATAGCTGCACTGCGGGTGCAAAGGTCACAGTGCAGAGGGCACTGCTCATAATTATGCTCATTAAATGGCCATAGACAATGGCATATAAATTACTCGAGAGCCGCCCAGCTCCGTTCGCTATATGCTCTCTGCTCTATGCTTTACAAGTCTCAATACGCGACGTCAATGTTTGGCAATGTGCGGGCTGAACAAGAGTTAATTAAAAATTATGACCAACACGTTGCGGCAACTGCCAAAGAGTGTGCTCAACCATGAGATACCCTAACTTGGAGAGAAATTTTTGAAGAATGTTCTAAGAATATGTAAAAACAAATAAGTTAGCTACAGTTGAATGTGCTCGAATGTAAGATACCCGTTACTCATTTTGAATATACCAAATATTGCCTTAGGTATTTTTGTGCTACACTATTCTGGTATATTTTAAGAATAAATGTATACCACAAAAATACCTACCACAAATATACCAAAGGCTATATTTGGTATATTGGTATAGTACTACAATACATTCAAAATATACCATAGAGGAATAAACATACCAAATTGTCACTTTAGAATTTTATGTCTTCAAGTTAAAATGCCTAAGGCTATTTTTGTGGTACATTATTTTGGTATATTTTAAGAATACATTTATACCACAAAAATACCTAAATATACCGAAGGCTACATTTTGGTACATTGGTATAGTACTACATTCAAAATATACCAAAATTCTCACATACCAAATTGCTACTTCAGAATTTTATATCTTCAAATTAAATTATTTTTGAAGATTCAGCATTTGATTATACGAAGCTTACAACTTTTTTATTATAATACATACTACTAAATGTGGCATATATTATAAGATATCTAAAACTTATTAAACTACACACTAAATTTTATAACATAAACTTAAATAATATTTGACATATTAAACTTTTTAACAGCGGACAGACATAAGAATTTATTAATCTCATTTTAGCATGTTACAAACCCTTATCAAAATGCATATGACCCGCTTTATTTTTGTGTGGAGTGCTTAAATACATTTTGGCTGTGCGCAGGGTATGTAACGAGATTAAAACAGATAAAAAGATAAAGCCGCTGGCAGCAAGCACATGCTTGTAAGATATTGAAATTTATACCGAGGCTTTGGCCATGTCGAACCGTTGTCAGCGCTTAGAGTTCATCGAGCAGCCACTCAATCGAAGAAGGCAGCTCGCGATGCGATGCGAAAGTGGAAAGAGGAACGTAAGTATTTTGATTGACTGTGGTTCAAGTTCTTGCTCCCATTCTCCCTCTCTCTCTCTCTCTACTTATCTCACTCGATGTTACGCTGTCGATTACGCGTACTTTGATGTCTCCCCTCGCAATCGAAGTGGACCTGAGACGAGTTCATTGAACGCACAGCGCTTTCTACAACTTGTCTGTGCACTGTTGAATGGCACACTTACTCTCCACAGATACTCAATACTTGATGCTCAATGCTCGATGTTCAGCTATCAAATCAGTTGATGAACTGCTTTTATTATTGAGAGAGAGAGAGAGAGAATTGAGAAGTTTAAGCAAACACAAACAATTCAGAGGTGGAAATGGGGTCAAAGCGAAGGGTAGAAGAAGCAGCTTATTATAAAATCTGCAGCAAAAGGAGCCATTCTTTGTACAATTAAATGCGTATCTTTTATACGAAAACTTTATACTACAATTACGGGTGAATAAAATAAATGCTGAAGTACGTTTCGGAAATTTTGCAAAGCTTCTAAAGCGTTTGCAGCTTTTTATCTGCGCCGTCTTTAAGACTAACCATTGGTGTGTGTGTGTGTGTGGGGCATATAAAATAATAAGAATTATGTTGATTAGAAGCACAGACAGAGTGCGAGTGTAAGTTATGCCGAGTGAAGCACAATCAACACTCCAAGCCTCCTCAACTTCATTTGAAGTGGCGCCTTAGCAAAAACAACAACAGTTTTTCGCACGCAGCCAAGGAGGAAGTGGTGTAGGGAAGAGGAGGAGGGGGCAAGAGCATGCTCAGCATTCTTATAATTATAACATGCTCAGCATCCATATCAATATAGCCCCGTCGTCGACGTCGTCTTTGTCGCCCCGGGAGAAAATTCCATTAGAGGGAAAAGCCGAGCCCAGCACGCACTTAGAGCCATTTTCTTGTGCCAGTTGATTCGATTAACTAGGAAAAGGAGCAAGGAGCAAGGAGTTGGAGACACATTTCGTCTCTGTCACTTCCGTTTGGCATAAACCGAAAGAGAACAGACCACAACAGAGGAGGGCGGGGGGTCAAGACGGTAAAAGCCATTTACACTTGCTTGTAATTGTAAATTATGAGCTTCCACTTTGCACATGGGCTCTAAAACTATTTGGCATGCAGGAAACCAAGGGAAGCAAACACAGACTCACAGAGAGTGAAGAGATTGAGAGTGAGTTAAGAGTTGAGGAAACTGCCAATTCCCGTCACATGCAAATACAATTAGCAACTTATGTTTTGGCAATTGAATTAAATTTCGTCCATTTGCAAAAACAATAAACTATGCACAACGCCAAGTTCTTGTTACTGCTCTCTCTCTCTCTCTCTCTTGCTCTTGCTCTTTAGATGTCTGATCATTATTATGTATGGCATGAACAGGTAGAGGACACACAGTTTCTACTCTCTCAATCAATAAAGTCTCCCGACGCAGCCCAATTAGGGTTAAAGCCACGAGACTGCGACAACAGATTGAGCAAGCTTCCTCAGAGTGAGACTGAGACTGAGACAGAGACTGAGTCAGAGGCTGAGGTAATTGAGGTTTCTGGGTTGCGCGCTAAACTTGATTAAATTCAATTATCTTGGCCAGACACTCCCCACAGCACAGCACCCTCTTTTTATTTTTTGCTTTTTCTTGCGGCCAAAGAACAAATCTCTATTCGCAATTTCCAAGTATTTCGAGAGCAGCTCCGGTTTTGACGCTGGCCGAAATGATAGCTGAAGCGGATACGACTTTCTGCCTGGCCTCAACTATGTACGATCGAGAGTGCCAGTTTCAGTCAGTTGCAATTCCATTGGCAATTCCAGTTTCAGTTCCAGTTCCAGTCAAACAACTCCGTTACCGCGCTTGCCACGTGGGCGTTTCTACAGTTATGCTAATAGAAATAACTAGAGGAGGGCGCGGTGACAAGGGAAATTGCATCGACAATCGATCGTGCTGTGCTGCTGGGATTGTATACATATATAGTATTTATGGCATAGACGAGTTGACCAGATCAGTTAACATATTGAGTGACTTGTGGGTGTTGTCCGGCGTTTGCGCGTGTTCCAAATTAATCGAAAATTGTTTTCTACGAATACTTTGCTGGCAGTGAGAATCACAAGTTTTAGCAGAACTTATCATTATTCATGAATTTTGGCTAATAGCGCATTATTGGTAATTTGGCGTTATTGCAGAGTGGGAGAAATACGGTGAAATCTGTTATTTTAAATGTGAATATCAGCTTCAACTTGGCTGTCAATCACTAGGTCAATCTAGCTGACACAAACAGAGTTTACTAGACTTTATCGTTCATATTATTAAGCATTTAGCTAAAAACAGGTGGCAACAACAATTAGTTATTGAAGTACTGAATGAGGCAGTCAGTTGGTCAATCAGTTGATAAGCTAGTTACACACTCAATTCAACTACACGGTAATCATTCCACATCTTGTACATCAATCATACCACTTCACAATGTTCAAACAATGGATATATGAAATCATAAATAATATATTACCATATGATATTTTGTGTATCAGCTGTGATTTGACTGTCAGTCAGTAGGTCAATCAAGTAAAGAAACTGATATTTAAAGCAAATAGACTTTAAAAGCCTATATGATTTATATTATTAAGCATTTTGCTAAGCAGACTGTAAAAAGGGCAGTCAATCAGGTCAGTCAGTCATAAACAATACCATATAGTATGGTGAGCGTGAGGATCGCTGTCAATCAGCAGGTCAATCAAGCGAAAAACCAGAAAGTGTAGACTTTAATGTTACTAAACTTTCGTTCAGACTGTCAAATTAATCACAGGTTACTGAAATACTAAATAATACAGTCTATCAGTCAGTCACACAATCAATTCTACCAAACGGTAATCAATTAGTTATTACAAATGTTGTAATAGTTGCAATCATCCATCACTCAATCGAAATGAAACCAGTCAATCATAAATAATACTAAACATTTAACAGAGAGCAAGTTCAACCATCAATCATTTAGTTGAATTACTCACAGCTATTACAAAGTTTAAGTACTGCTGTTAACTGACATTTTCTTATACTAGCTTCGACCCCACGTTTAAGTTAAAGCAGCTAAAGTTTATCATAGATAACACAGCATCGTGCTAGTCTATTAATAGATTCAACTAAGTAAATCAAGCACACTACAACAATGTTGCTGCTAAATACGAACTACGCGATTTGCAGAGCTGCTGATAAGAATTCAGCATCATCCAACATGTTCCGGGACGGATAAGTTGTCATAGTTTCATTTGCTGTTTCAGTTTTTATTTTTGTTTTTAGTTTGCCGTTTGATAACGTTGTTTGCTGTTCCTTCCGTTTTCGAATTGTAAAGTCAACTGCAAATCATTTCAATTTACGTTTTGAGGAAGAGGAATCCGATGAAGAGAGCTTACTTGTTGACTTTGCAGCTTAAATGACAGATACAATTGCAGATGTAGATACAGCTGCAGATATACATATCTATGTAGAGACATAGTTGTTGTGGAGTTTGGGGTTTGGGTGGTTTGGGGTTGGGGTGTCTATTTTGAAGACTTGAGTGAGACTTTACGCAGCTTAGCCTTGAGTGTCGCCTAATCATGGGAATTGGAGCTTGCAGACTCAAAACTCACACAAAGCCAGGCAAAGGCTTAGCAAAAGTTTCGTGACGAACTGAGTTATTTAGCGGCTTCCCGACTGCTGCTGCTGCTGTTGCTAAAGCTTGGGATTATGCTAGATGTAATTAGCAGCCATCAGTTAAGAAGAAGGGGGACAGAGTTAACTCACCATATTCCGCCGAGATGGCGCACATGGGCTGATGATGATGCTGATGCGCGTGCGGATGCTGATGCTGATGCGAATGCGGATGCGGGTGATGCGGATGCTGTGGACAGATACCCTCGTGCGGATGCGGCGCAATATAGTATTCCGATGGAAAGAATTCGCCGGGATACTGTATATAGACCGGTCCAGGCGGCAATGCAGCTGCCACTGGCGGTCCAATGCCATTTGTGCTGTTCCCACCTCCAACTCCCCCGCCTCCGCCTCCTCCATTGCTGCTGGAGACGCTGCTCACACTGCTGGCGGAGCTGCCGCCAGACCCGCCATTGGGCGAGATGCCGCCATGTCCGTTCTCGTGTGGCTGCTGTTGATGGTGTTGCTGCTGCTGCTGTTGTTGTTGTTGCTGCTGCTGTTGATGGTGTTGGTGTTGATGTTGATGTGGTGCTGCATGAGGTGGCGGCGGTGCTTGCAGCATATGATGCTGATGTTGCATGGCCGCCAGCAGAGCCAGTTGCTGCTGTGGATGATGCAGCGCACACACTGGCGGCACCAATTGTGCACCCTGCGGCGGCGTCGCCGTCTGTTGCAGCAACGGCGGCGACGCTGGCAGCGAACAATTTGAACCGTCCGATGGCGATTGTTGCTGCTGTTGTTGCTGCTGTTGGGGATGTTGCTGTGGTGCTGGTCTCACTGCCGTTGCTACCAAATGTTGCTGCTGCACAGCGGCAGCTGCTGGCAATGGGGCTGCCTGCAACATGACAATGTTGCAAGGTGGCGACGTTGAGTTCGTGATGCTATTTAAACTCGCCGTTGACGATGCTTTTGAAGAGCAGCTGCCCGCATTGCTGTTGTTGCTGTGATTGTTGTTGTTGTTGTGGCTTGTGGTGCTGTTATTGTTGTTGTTGTTGTTGTTAATGGTGTTCTGTTGCTCGGCAACATTACGTCGCACCATGCTAAATGCCTTGTCTTTTGTTTTTATTCTTGGGGGCTAGTTAGCACAAGCTTATCACCATGACTGGGAATGTTTTCTCCACTTTGTGTGTTTATCTGCGAAAAGAGGGAAAACAAGGGAAAACGTCGACGGCAAAATGGTGTTTGCCTTCGAATTAATAATTGCAGCCACGTTTGCCACATTGAAACTTGCCACTGCGAATGTGTTTACGTTTGCGTTTGCTACTTCCATTTCCCACCCAAAAAAAAGAAAAGAGAAAAACACACGGTGGCTCCCAAATTGGGGTCGACAACGATAAGCCCCGCCCCCTTACCCTCTTCTTCGACGCTTTCAAGGTTATCATATCGCCCTTTTTATTTGGTTGTAGTATGTGTGTTTTCTTTTATTTAGGTTGTGTTTGCTTTTGGTTTTCGTTTTAGCCCAGTTTCAATTGAATAGAATTGCGAAATGGTTTAGTTCCGCAGAACTCGCTTGACTCTTGCCAGCTTATCTTATCTGCCCAAAAGAAGCTGTGTGAGCCACAGTGAAGCTTGTTTAAAGAGCGCTCTCACAACAACAACAACAACAATTCAATTGTTGTCTGCTGCCATTGTTGTCTCAATTAGCGTTGCATAAACGGTTCAATACATTGCATAACATTGCTGATTATATCTCAATCGATGCCACGATTCATATTAGCACATCAATGCATTAATGCAATTTCGTTTAATTCGATTTAATTAATTGCAAATGGAGTCAATTGTTCGATCTTTTCTCGAGTGCATTACATTACACAAATAATGGAGTTTTGCAAACTGTTTCAAGGTTCATTTCGTGAAGAGTGTTTGCGTATTCCTTTACACTCGAGAAAATGTATTTTTTTGTGCAGTTTGCGTTGACTCACTAGCCAAACAAATGACATTACCAATTTGCAGCTGGAACTAAAGCTATTGCTCACCTTGTTTTCAAATCAATCTAATATTTACCAAGTTACTCACATAACTTCCTGACTACGAAAGATAAAAAGAATGAGACTATTTATTTGCATGAAATTGTTTATAACTGAATTATCTATTAAATTTAGTTTAGTATGAGCTGCAACTGGAACTAAAGCGATTGTTAAACTTGTTGGCAATTCCATTTAATATTTAACAAGTTACTCACAAAAGATAAAAAGAGTGAGACACATGTTTTGCACTTTTCTCGAAATTTTCGTTATCTACGTTGACTATTCAGATTAACTTGAATCACTAACAATCAATATATATATTTTCTTACTCATAAAATTCCTGACTAAATATATAAATGGAAAATCTTGTTAGTCAAGGATTAAAGTTTGTTTGTACGTCTTCAAAAATGTTGGATATTTAAAAAAATATGTATAAAATTTGTAAGAGTAAGAACTAATTAATTCTTTTTCAGAATGCAATATCTGCAATTAATGTTTGGCCACTTTTCTAAATTTTTTACTTGATACATTGTTGTTAATTTGTCATACAATTTGCATATTTGCAACAGCAGCAACAAATAGTGTTGGCTGACCACCCAGAAATGGCAAAGGCATAAAAATAAAGAGACTTCAAAGACGTGGCTGACTGGCTGGCAAATGAAAGTTTAATGAAACCCCGCAAATAACAAACAACGAACAGGCAAATAAACAAACAAACAAACGAAACGAAATGAAATGAGGATGAGTGCAAGTGTGAATGTGAATGTGGATGGTACAAGTATTCACACTCGTATTCGTGTGGTATTCATAGACGTGTCTTAATCGTGCCATGTGGAATGCCAAATGCAGTCTCGGGGGTTCCCCTTTTTTTTTTTTGTTGCCACAGCTACTCCAGCTACTCTAGCTCTTCAACAATTTGCGATATTTGATGCCATTGTCATTGTTGTTGTTCTGCCTGTTAATGCAGCTTTAATTTAATCGGTCTGTTGCCTCGTTCTTGCTGCATTTTCACGCTGAGTGCACAGTTTTTGACACTGCTTATTAGATATAGCACCGACTACACCATACATATATATACTGCATTTGCATGTGGATACTTAAGGGTTCATTGAACCAAAGGCGGGAAAAGAATGTTTAGCTACAATTCTTAGAGGCAGATTATGCCAATAGCGACCGCAAGTTGCAAAAGTTTTGCATGCAGCAAAGCAGTCTCTAATTGATTTAGTGCGTCTGCAGTGCTACTCTCTCTTTCTCTCGCTTCACTTCTCCCAGTGTCTCTCTCTCGTTCACTTCTCCCCTGCAGCAGCAGTGGAAAAAGAAGAACAACAAAAACAATGAGTGACTGTTGTCACCTGTCTCAATATGTGCTCTCACGGCTGTCTCAAGTGGCTCAGACAGACCCACGCTCCAGACAATGAGACACATGCACCGTCAGCGATTCCGGTAATGATGCCCTGCCCCACGGCTGTCCCTTCTGCTCTCCCCTCCCCTCCTCTCAACGGTGATGTGAACGTTGTTGGCCCACGCGGAAATTTACGCAGCTTGGCAATTGCCTTCATTTTGTGTTTTTGTGTCTGGACAGACAGACAGACAGACAGACTGTCTGGAGAGGCGACTTTCTTAGCCGTGTATTTGTGTGTGCTGCATTTGTGTCAAAAGTGTCTAGACCGGCCTTGGAGTGGTGTGGCATGGCGTGGTGTGACGTGGTCTGCGCGTAAGCGTGCCCCAATGCAGCAAAGAGGCTTCTCCTATCCTGTCGCCCGATCCCTGACGATGACGACGAAGTCAGCACCTTGAGCGCTTTGATGAGCCCCATTTGTTTTGCTGCGCGCATGACAATGCAGCTGACGATGATGACGAGATGACTGCATAATATAGCAGGCAGACACTGCAACTGTCTAGCCGAGCAATTTCTAGGCGAATAATTTGTATAGGAAGCGCAGTATACACTGCACTTGCACTGCTTGCAGCCAACAGCGATCTTTATTGCAAGGTGTACTGCTTGCAAGCAGTGCAAGTGCTTCCCCTTTTACAATTTGCCACGATCACTATCAAATTTCCTTGTAATTCGCTGGAATGCATTGCAATTAGTTGCCTTCAGCTTTTGCAAACGATCTTTCGAAAGTAAAACAATTGCATCAGCAGGTGGTTGTACATCAATTATCTCAGTGCATTTCGGGGCAAGTTTACTGCTCGTATACTTAATGAGTTCGAATGGCAAAACGTGGGAGATGCAACAAAGCAGAAGTTACCAAAAGTAACGCTGAGCAGTAATTAAAGTGGAGATTATTCGTAGATTCGGCATACAAATAAAAGTTCAATCTTTGCAATCTTTACAACAGAGTTACATCATTCTAATATATTTTTTAGAAGTTCAATTATTAAATAATCCTATATAAAATCAAGATAACTTGTGCTATAAAACTGTAGCAAAGTTACAGTCTTTTTCTATTTTTATACAAGTTAATTTTTGCTCTCTGACTTGAGGCTAAATTTTCGCTTTGACGCTCCCCCATTGAAATGCTCTTAATGAAATAGCACAGAATACACGGAGGCATTTGTGGCAAGCGAGGCATTTGTGCTGCTCTTGCCACACGTAGCTAAAGTGGCAGCAACACTTTTTCATTCAGCACTGCTGAACAATAGAAGAAAAGAAAGGTGTGGAACCTTTTGCATTTCGTTTTCTTTTCTCATTTTATTTATTGTTTTTTTTTTTCCTTACTCTTTTTTTTTTTTTTTTGTTATTTTGATAGCTTTTGTGTTAACGAATGGCTTACTTACACATACACTTAGACACACACACAGACAGAGACAGAGAACGAGCGAAAAGCGGCATTGCAGCCGACAGCAACTACAATAAAGGCAAATTTTCTAACGGCAATTTCCAGCAATTACCTAGTTACCGTTAATAGACATGTTGGCCAAGTTGCCGAGTGGCAATACATGAAAAAATGCTGGCTCCAATGTGCACTGAGAGAGATGAAGGGGGCAGAGAAGTGTGAAGAAGTGTGTGCATTGGTTAGAGAGCGACGCAAGTGCATCATCGTCATCGTCAACGTCGTCATCGTCATCGTTGTTGTTGTCGTCGTCATTGGTGTCCATTTCGCAGCTTTCTTCTGTGCGCTCGAATGCATCAATGGCGACGACGACGACGACGCCGATGATGACGACAATGATAATGAGAATGATAATGATCATGAAGCAGCATGATGATGAAGTCTCTGGAGTTGAGTTGCTTTTGAGCCACGTTTCACTTGGCAACGCCTACGAGTTGAATAGACAACTTAGGGGCAACCCGATTCGAGTCACAATAAATAGTTATTGTATACCGTTTAAGTACATTTGGGTTTTTTTTTGTTGTTTTGTTGTTTGTGGTCTCGGATTTGACCTGATCCCCACGTACCCAATTTCAGTTGTGAGCAATAATTTGTGGTTTCATGCTGCTGCTGCTGCAACGAGACAAGACATCAGGCAGTCATTCATTCAGTCAGTCAGTCAGGCAGTTATTCAATCAGTCTGAAAGTCATTCAGTCAGGGAATTGTTCAGCCAGGAGACTAGTCAGTAAGGCATTCACTCAGTTAGTCAGTCATTCAATCATTTACCTAGTCAAGCGGTCAGTTAGTCAATCAGCCATGTAGTCAGTCAATCTCATGCAAGATGTTGCCACATTCACTAACCAACTTAATTGCATAAGCCTCTAAGAAACCAGCAAGCAAGCAAGCCGCCAGCTAGCCGCATGCCTCAATAATTCCACCAACTCAGCCTGACTGCTGATGATGCTGCTGTGGTTTTGTTTGTTGTGCAAAAGCGTCTGGGTCTGCGGTTTGTTGTTGTTGTTGTTGTGAGTAAAAATCACAATTTTCTACTAGTGTATGCAGAAAAGTGCAAGCAACAGGTTGCCACATGTTTTGCACAGCGACATCTTTTGCACTTAATTACGTTTGGCCGAAATGGCAACAACAACAGCAACAACAACAACAACTGATGAAGACTCTCAACCACCCAACGGGGTGTAATTTATGTTAATGATATCAAACTGGAATGTGTGTGAGTAATTGTACGAATACCCACCGCATATTTCTGGTTATTGTTTTTTTCCCATACGAAAAAAAAGAGTTGGAGGAGGGGGGAAATTCCGCCTCCATCTGCAGTCGCCAGGGAATTACTTGCATAATCCCAAAAAAACAAGAAGCAGCAAGCCAACAATGCAAAAACCGTATGTGGCTAATTACAGCGATTACATAAACTGTCTAACAAATGTTATGTGCCATGCCATGAATGCCCCAAATGAGTGTGTGTAAGTGTGAGTGGGAGTGTGCGAGAGTGTGAGTGTTTAATGATTCAATTAAACCCCACATTGAGCGTGAAAAGTCGAAATTCTTTAGTCTCGCAATTGAGAGATGACTATGAATACGAATGTGAATACGAATGCGAGTGCATTCAGTGCTTTCAGGAGTTCCGCCCATCACAGCACGTAAATTGTGCTGCGGTTTTTTCATTTCCGTGGTTGCAAACACAGATACACACACACACACGTGTCCTAGGCTGGTATTTTCAGTTGTAGTTAGCCATAGGCGTAAACTCGATGCGGTTGCATGCCACATCAATGACGAAATGAGGCAGTATTCGACACGTGGCATGTGGGTGTGACTTTGGCAATGATATGTCATTATGACAATGCGCCCATTCTAAATTAATCTGCATTTGTTGAAGTTGAAATATGATTATATGTTAGAGTTCAATATTACTTGGAATAACTGTGAAAAAAGTGGAAAAAAGAAACTCCAAAGAAAGGTTTTTGTTCCAATCAAAAATCACTTCATTGAGAAATCATATATTATTAAATTCAATTTTAGAAATCAATGATAAATAGCACAAGTTCGATTCTAGCAATCATTTTCTTCCATTTCAACAATTTCATTTTCATTTGAGTACAATTTAACTTCTTCTTACCACTTTGAATTGCAGTCAGAATACTGTGAATTGAAACAGTCAATTAAATACCTCAATCTCAGGCATGCCAAATGATTGGCACTTTAAATTGATACCACAAATGCTTGCCCACAATGAATGTGTTATGGCTCTGACACTTAACTAATTAAAAACAATATTAAATATTCAATTTCAAATTACTAATTAAAATGCAATAATAAGTTAATACCAAACAAATAGTATAGAGTATATATTTGTATTAGCCAACAAGTTCATAATACCCGTTAGACACGCTCTTTGCTTGTATAACAAACTGTGCTGGAGTTTACTTTGTAACCCGAAAAGTGCAATTATATGTCAACATGTTGAATGGCAAATAATGTATCTTCAGAGTCTGCAATAGCATTCCTTGTGTGTGTGTGTCTTTGGTATTTCTTACAATTTAATACTGAAATTACAATTGCAGTTTGCCGCATGCTTGTTGCCAAAGGAGAAGCTTTCGGGTAATGAAATAAATTATTAGAATTTATTGAAGTTTGGCGACAGCAAAAGATACAGTTCAGCAGCAGCAGGCAGACAGCAGAAACGCAGTGAAGGAGCAAGAAAGCAGCAGCAAGGCTATAAACTTTAAAATGTAATTTAATTGTTGTCGACAGTAAAAACTTATCTCATAAATGCAGTAATCATGCACAGAACACACACACACGCACACAGAGAGCGAAGGAACAACGACGACGACAATCTGCATGTGGTCGAGATGTGGGGAAACCTCAATAAATTTCCGCCTGTCGAGCAAGCAACTTGATTGCAAAAGGGTTCTTCTTCTTCTTCTTGTTCTGCTTGAAGGTGGTCATTAAAAATTTGCCAACTTCTTTAGATTGATTCCCAACTCTAGAGGAAAATGCAATAATTGGCAACTTTAAAGCAATGATGATGGGATTAAGCGTTGTTTCTATGATGTGTCGCAATGCTAACGAGTCTCTTGTATATATCTTTTAATCGAGTCATTTGCATAATTACAGATTAGCTGCTGTATATGTGTGTATTGTGAAATCTGGACACGCAATACGTATAAAAGTGACATTAACTGTGCGTGATTTTTGTATTAATTTTTCAAGATACTTGAATATACTTTTTAGTACTCACTCGCATAGTTCGTTTCGCTTTTGTCTGATGTCTGGCTGTCCGTCCGTCTGTCTGTCTGTGTGTAGATTGCGGAGTAGTCAAGAGAAATGTGAGCACAATTTGTCATTTTTTGTCAGTTAGCATTATAATTGCCATAGAGCAAATGCAAGAAAATCGCTAGGAATGATGAGGGAAGCTGGGGGGGGCTCTCTTTCTCTCTCTCCCGCTCTCGCTCTCGCTCTCTAAGGGTTTGTGTCTGCTTCGGATGACAAAATGTTAGACAAGGGTTTATACAACGCCTGGCATTTTTGGTCAATTCGTTTGCGGCGCTTAAATGGCGGCGCCACAAACACACACAAACACACACATACACAGGGCGACACAGACACATGTTAGTACATAAAAGTTTGTATATTTCAGCGCGTGTGTGTGTGTGTTGTCGCCTTGACAACAGTAAAAAAAAAAAGAATGGAAAAGAGATAGAGAACGAACAAAAAAAAAAAAGAAGAAAAAAAATATAGAAAGGAACGGAACGGAACTGCTGCCTAACGCACCCATCAACCCATCAGACCCAATCCCCACTACTTCTACTATTCGAGAAACCCCAAAAACCCCGCCATCATCAACCCATTCCACAGAGAACAATGAGCCTGTGATTGTGTGTGCTTCTGCTTGTGCTTGTGCTTGTGCTTGTGCTTATGCTTATGGTTGTGATTGTGAGTGTGCTCTGCTTGTGCTGCTGCTGCTGCTTTGGGGCCTGGAGTCCGTAGTCCGTGCCAGAACGGACATGCCAACAACAATGAAGAAGAAAATTTTTGGTGGCGTCTGCCAAGAAAAAATGCCAGCAGCAGCAGCGGCTGTAAGCGGAAGAGACTTGACAACATACGCAACATCGGCGAAAAATGAGCGGCCGAAACTGAGACAAGAGACACAGACATAGACACGAGACTGTGACTATGACTGAGACTGAAACTGAGGCTGTGAGACAGTGAGACTGAGACGCATCATCAGGCGCACATGTCGTATGAGTGACGAGGCAGAGAGTCACAGTCACAGTCACAATCATAGTCATGGGGCAACGACAGCAATCTCTTTCTGTGTGTGTGTGAGTGTGTGTGTGGCATAAACGCCCCGCACAGATTTGATAGTTTTTATCGATTTAAGTAGATTTCGTCGCATACAAAGACAAAGGCCGTAACAACCATGGCAATATACATACACAAACACACACACACACAAAGTGAGGGCTGGACAGACAAGCAATCTTGCTTTTTGGCAAACGTTCTGAAACAAATGAGTGTAAAACAAAAGCAGCCACCGAGTCATCGTCGCTAGTTTTCTTCTCCTTCCATATACTCTCAAGTGCAAGGATCATGCGGCTGCAATTGTGGCCAAAAAAAAAAAAAAAGAAAAGCACAAAACGAAAAAAGGATCACAGTTTACTGTAGATATTTTGGCTGGCTTGACTTCTATTCAATTTTGCGCACAAACTCGCATTTAAGCTACGCATTATGGCAAAGCATGTTCACACTTTAGACATCTACATAAATATACATAACATATATACATATGTACATTTATTGTAAATATGTATGCGTAATCCGCGTTGTCTGCGTCTCAGCAAATGGCACAGATAAACGTCGACCACCCCACTAGAAGGCCACAAAGGGGCAAATGGCAAGGGACAAGTGGCAGAGTGGCAGAGTGGCAAAGTGGATGTGGCAAAATGGAAGTGGGAATCAAACTCAAAATCAAAGCGCCAATTTATGAGCATAAAGAAAAAAAAAACTTGGAATATGAAAAAGCAGCACGAGTGTGAGAGCATTCTCAGTCAAAGTATCATACGATTGGAATTGCCGAGCATCGCATCGAGTATCGAGTGATGGTCATACGATTGGCAAAAGGCAAAAACTTCTTTTCGTTATCGATTCGGACAAATGATAAGCAAAAGTTTGGCGACATTTTATAAACTAGTTTTCAATCAATTAATTGTCAAAGTATTCCAAATGAGCAGCGGATTAACAAAGAATAAAAAAGTTGCTTAATTATTAGTTGATATTCAATTAAGCAACTTAAAACAATGCGTTTAATTAAATGAAATTTCCTCGAACTCTTGTCAATAAATATTTTTTTAATATCTGTTCTGTATAAAATCAAATTCCACCATTTCAATTATGATTTAAAATGCCAAAGAGAATCTCTAATTAAATTCGTTAAATAGTGGGAAATTCAAAATGCATCATGTTTTTTTCCAAATAGCCAATAAAAAATTCAACTGCCTATCTTCTTGCAAATTTATTGATATTTCTAGTCACATTTTGTGTGCCGGCAATGATATCACTTCTTCTCATTCTAATTATTTATGCCTATTTTATTTTATATTATTTTATTTATAACGAAATCTATTCTCAGAATCTTCACAATATTCAGCTTGATGCAATCGATGTCTACAAATGAAAAGACTGCAAACATTTAAAGAACTACTTAAATTTTATTACATTGACCTTATGAATCTTCATCATCATTATTTGACAACTATGATTACAAATATTCGTCATCGTCATCTATCTCGAAACAATATAAAAATGCAAAATTGTTTCGCTTTTTAAGACAATTCCAAGTCAAGTCTTTGGAATACTCGTATAAAAGTGTAGAAAATGAATAGCAGCTCTCTCACGTTTCGGTTTGGTTTCTGTTTTGCTGGTCGCTTGGCATTTTGCAGCATTCTTCAAGTCAGTCAAAGTTCCAATTTCAATTCCAATTCCAATTCCATTAGCAATTCCAGTTCCAGCAGCTTGAAAACCGGTTGTCGACAAACTGCACAAAAATTGCATGTGAACTAAAAGTGAACTGAACTTGCATTACTTGGCTTTTTGTTTTTTGGGTGGCACTTTTGGTGGCTTCTTAGGAGCAATCGTAATGCGCGCCATGCCCTCCTCCGGAGACTCCAACAAACGCTTGTAGTCAAAGGCTTTGGCCATTGCGGCATGCTTCTTCTTGATGCTACCATAGCCAAACATGGCACCCGACTCAATGCTGCCTCCATCGTAGATACTGGCCACCGATTGCGTTCGCTTTGCCTGCTGAAACTGCATCTCGAGCGTTTCACGGCGATAGCGATGCACATTGATGCGACCCACATGGGTGCCCTGGAGCACACGCTCCTGCCGAGGATGTCGACGCACCCATGTCCAGGGTTTACTCTCATCGAAGGGTTCGTGCACGAGCACCGGCAACATTTGGCCCATATACTTTTGATCGGTGCCCTTGTACTTCTTCTTCTTTGGCGGCTTCGGTGGTTTCGCTTTCTTTGCACCCGTCGGCACATAACCGTCATCGTCATCCTCCTCAACAGCAGCGGGTCCATTAACCAGCTTGCGCTTGTGCTTGTTTTGCACAACTTTCTCGTACAGATTGGAAATATCTTTCATGCTCTTACGCTCCGCCTTCTTGGCGTCGTCCGTCTTGGCGCCCTTGGCTTGCTTGGCCTTGTCTTGCCCGCTGCCATCACCTGTCTTTAAGCCATAGCCACCACGCTTATTAGCCGCCGCATCATCAGCAGCAGCAGTTTCTTTGCCATCACCACCTTCATCATCACCCTTATCATCCCCGTCTCCATCACCCTTCGTCTTGCCATCCTTGCCGTCCTTGTCTTCGCCATCATCGTAATCGCTGCCCCCAAACTTGCCACCACCATCAGCCTCCCATTGCTGCCGCAACTTGGCGCCTCTGCCATCGCGATCCGCAAATATATCCGTGCATTTGTTCTGATTGCTGCCCGTGACAATCTGCTCGATCACCGTGGAATACCGACGATCGGCATAGCCTTGACACGGCAAATCCATATAGTGATCCATCATGACCAGCAGTATGTGCAATATATACGGATGCAGCGGATTGCGCAGATTCCCTTCCGTATCAAAGATGCCATCGTAGAGGCCACACGTATCGGGTCGCACAAGAGGCACTCGAAACCAATTCCAATGCGAGCACTTGGGATTGAGTATCTCGCCGAATTTCTTCAGCGTCAGCTGGTATAGAAAGCGACACACCAGCTCCAACGGACGTTGCAACATCTGGGCAAGTTGACGCAACACGAGGTTATTGTGCAGACACCAGCGTCGCTCATCCGACTGCCAATGGGCATTGAGGCGTCGACACTTTTGCACAGGTTCCGTCAGCGACGCACACGTGTAAAGCTCCAAGGTTCTGCTGCGTGGCAGTCCACAGGCGGAGGCACAATACATTTTGCCGGAGACGGCAAGAGACGAAGGCAGAGAAAGAGAGAGAAACTGTGTGCGTGTGTGTGTGTGTGTTCACAACCGAAACATGCTACTCATAATTTCTATTGTGCGTAAAATAGAAACGCAAAGTTTGCTAGGCAGTCGCCTACTGCAAACATCTAATTCAAAATATATAAAGAGTATTCCATTATCCAACTGTCTGTCTGTCTGTCCGCTTCATTCAAGAGCTATACCTTAGAGTCCTTAAGAGCTAGAGCTATCAAATTCAGCTATAATTTGGGTATGTTTTAAGAAATCCTAATTTTCATTGTATAAACACGAATTTCTTGAATTTAATTAGAAATACTGAAGTCTCTCATTATTCATCCATCCGTCTGTCCGCTGGCTTCAACAACTGTAACTTTGACTACTTGAAAACTAAAGCTATCAATGCACGTCTAGTTATTAAAAATTAAAAAACATAAAAATTTATTTTACCTTTTAGCCCCAAAATCGTTTGTAAGTTGAATATATTATATTTTGTCAATATTAATTTGTTTTTTTTTCGACTATGTCTAATTTTTATTGTGAAAAAATGAGTTACTGGTAGATTAACTGTATAAATCGGTCAAAAGTCTCTCAAATCTGTCCTTGAGATCTTAAACTAACAAATTCGCTTATACTCTAGACGAGTTATCAATAAAATTTAGCAGACAAATATTAATTAAATAATAACCATATACAATTTTATTTCTGAGTGCATTTTATAACTTTAACTTGGCTCTGTTTGGACTCTGCATAATTTTTATTGTTTAAAAGACAGAAACTTGTACTTTCGCCCTCGACCCATATTATTATTACTTGTTGTACTATATTAACTGCTTTTCTTCTTGAATTTACGGCTTTGGCTCGAAAATACACGACGATATTCGGGCTTCTTTTTTAGTACATCTGGTTTAGATGCATCGAGTTCGTGGCTACTCATACTATTGAGACTATGTATTGAGTAATTTTTTTGTGCCCGTGCTATAGATTGCTGAACCGATTGACGTTTATATCGCCTAGCGCCAGACGCAGCCACGTGGCCATCCTCTTGCAAGCGCAACTGATGAGGATCACGACGCAGCCAGGTGGACTCCATTTTTTCGTTATACGGCGCATGAAAGAGCACTGGCAACGGATCGGCAAAATAGCGGCGCTCCTTATGCCTAACCCCGTCAGGTTCTCGATCTTTCTCTTTGTACATCGGTTGTATTCGAGCAGCATCTTTTATTGGTGCCGCACTTTGCGTTGCATCTGCATCGCGACTCACATAGAAAGGCGTTTTCTTCTTGGACTCGGTAGTAACCGTATCCGTGTAGAAGGAATCCAAGTGTTCTGTGGCAAACTTGGTTTTCCTGCGCTTTCCATGCGACGTCTCCTTGAGCTCAAACGCTTTCAGACCCTTCAGCACACGATCAGGATCGCCTTTATGCATTTTGGATATCAACAGACGCATAATCTCGGCACGTTTGGTACGCAAATCGATCAGTTGACGACTGCCATGACCAAAGCGACGTCCCTTCTCATCGACTAACGTGTGATTGGAGGGATATAATGTCCGCATCGAACCGCTTGGAAGTGAAGTTCCATCAATTCGATTTGTAGCATTCAGCGTGTATTGATGGTGATTGATCTCACTGGGTGATCGTCGTTGCACGTCATAGCTGCGCTGTGTGCGTGTTCGTCGATGTTCTTCAGCTTGAGGCCTCCATGTTTTCTGTCCCTGCTCCAGTGATTGTTTCTTACTGCGTATTTCATCAGCAATCTGCTGTTTGTCCGTGTCCGGATCGAGTAGACGTCCCAAACGTCGACTATATATAAAGTAGGTTTTCTTTTGGAAATATGGATACAATTCGTGATACTTAACTGCTGACCGCACACTAGATGTATGATCAGTATTTAGTATCGTATCAAGAGGAAACCGAGCCGATAAATCTACATCATCATTGAGCACGCTTTTGATGTATTCCAGCAGCAATACCAAACTACGGGGATGCCTTGGATCCCTCAGATTGCCATCCAAATTGAAGATGTGTAGATAATTATCACAGGCATCCAGGCATGAGAATGGTACATTCTGTGAATTCCATCCCGAGCTCTTCGGATACAATATGCTATTGTAATTGTGCAACGTAAGACTGTAGAGCAAAGCGCCCATCTCATTGATGGGCTCGGATGCGAGCATGGACAACTTGGTTATGATTTTTTTGTTACGCTTAAACCACACGTTCCAATCGCAGGTGTTGTCGTCGTCGGTGCGCATGGAACGTCTGCTTTGATTCCATTTGATGGACTCGCCGGCGGAGCAACGATTTCGAGAGTATCTCGGCGATCGTGATCCGAGATTTTTCATTCGCCAACAGCTCATTTTGTCACTGGGCACCACAAGAATTTTATTGTCTAAGTTTCTATCATATTGTCGCCTGGGTTTGATTGACAAGGCAATGATTGCTCTTATGTCATTATTAAATGTGATCTAAGACAAAACTAGTGTGATTCCCTAGTTTGATTTGATATATTCCCAAATTCATTGTTTATTGTTCCTAATTCATTGTTGGTCTGTTTTGTTTCTACTGTTTTGCAGAATCAACTAAAGTATTCCATATAAGCTATATAAGAGTATTGTCAAGAAAGTTCTACAGTAAGCCATCGCAGAGATCGAGACGTTTTTACGTGCGGTCAGACGGGCAGACGGACGCAATTTTTTTTTTTGCTTTTTGCTGCTAATATGCTTTATGGGGTCAGAAGATGGCGACTGTGTGTGCTGTCTGTTATGAAAATCAAATAATAATAGCTCAAGAGTAAAAAGCAATGCCGACAATGGCATTAAAAATATAAAAATAAAAAACCCAGAGTAAAAAAGAAGAAGAAATGCCAAACGAAATGCTCGTAAACATGGGGAGCATGGCGCATGGAGGCACGATTCAAGTGGATAGCGAAGAACGCAAAGTCAATAACCGCTACGCTCCCACCAACATCATTATCATCATCGTCATCATCATCATCATCATGAACAACAAACCTCGATGGTTTTGGCTCAAAGATGTGCGTAGATCGCCGAGACGTTTTCTTTTCTTCTTTCTTTTCGTTTTGGTTAATCACAAAAATTGGCAATACAAACAGATGTCGCAGATGTGGGAAAAAGCGCAGGCAACGAGTTGTTGTGATAATAACTGCGACTGCGACTCGCGTGGTCAGCATAAGGTGAGGCGGGGCAAACAGAAAAAAGGGAGGCGTGGCTCGAATCGGCCTAAGCAAACACGCACCTTTTTCTTTTCACATTTTTATTTTAGACTTACAAAATTGTTTGTGATTGTGTTGCCGCAGTAGGTGTTAGTTATCGGGGCTTTGAGGTTTTTGAATTTTCGTTTTTTTTTTGGGGGGAAGTTCACTGACCTCAGACACCGACGAGAGACGAGCAGAACACGCATGTTCGATTGGCGCGCGAGCACAGTGGGAATGCACCGGAAGCGAAGCGGGCAAAAAAATAGGTGAGTTTATATAGTATATAAAATTGTGCTAGTACGATAAATCAGCTAAAAAGTCAGACCTATCAAATACGAGCGAGAGTGTGTGCTCTCTCGAGTACATCTCAAACAGACCATAAAACTAATAATTACAAAATTGCATGTTCTTTGTTGTTGTTATCACGACAAAGCAAAAACAATCAATTTGATGAGCAAACACACAAGCTGTGTGTGTGTGTGTGTAAATCTAAACGCAGATAAAAGTTTACACGAAAAGCTTTGACAACACAAAGTTGATGGGGAGGCACAGAGAGTGTTGGTTTTCTATCTCGCATTTGTATCTGAAGAATGCTTGAGGGAAATCCCAACTCGACTGCCATTTTCAAGTGCTCTAACAATATATTTAAACAAAAAGGGAAAAAGAAAACGAGAGAGATAAAACCTTGCTGAAACACAAATTTCTGCCATCTCCCATCTTGATGATGAGAAAGTGTTGTTATAAATTAAAGGCCCCCACTGATTGATTGGTTAATTAATTAACTGGGCTGTCTGGGTTAGCCGCATTTGTGTGTGTTTTGGGATTTTAGCAAACGCAAACATGAACAAACGGTTCAAGTTTCACACAATAGCAATAAGAATAATAACAATATTTGATTAATGTCCATTTCATACTTACAGTCAATAAACGCGCAAAAATTCTTTATAATCCTTCACAGCAAACCGTATTATTTTTATTTTTTCAACTTTTACTAGCTATTTTAATAGAGAATGTTTATTTTTTTTTTTTTTGTATAATGTATTGCAGCAACGTTTTGTTGAATAAATTGTTATGCCATTCTAGTGTCTAGCTGGCGATTTATAATAATTAATTCAAAAATGTTTTGCATCGCACAATAATAATTGCCAACAAAAAAGCAATGAACACAGCGGCGTTTGTAAACTCGTTATTTATTTAAATGTTTATTATTTTATTGCACATTTGTTGCACTTTTTTTATTGTTGATTATAATAATAATTGTTGTGATTTGTTTTTATAACTTTTTTGTTTCTTCAATCAAATCGAGTTTCTCTTCTTTGTTGTTGATTAGTGTTCGTTAGTCAACAATTTATTTGCACTATAACTATTGCATTTTGCCCGCGCACTGTAAGATAAACAACAATCTGTTAGATACATTTTTCGTGTATGTGTGTGAACCGCAACAACATTACAACTTCTTGTGTCAAACGGCAACAAATCCGATCGATTGAAAATCTTAGCAAAAATTAGGTTAATAATTAATTAAATATTGAGAAATGTTCTAAAGTGAAATCAGTGAGCGAGAAACTTCCAGTGAAATTTCACATTAGGGCATTAATTACGACGTCATTAGATTGCGTTAAATTATTGTTTGTTTTGCAATTTGTTTGTTTCCCTAGACAAGAGTGAATGCGGTGGCATGAGACGTTCGTGTTGTACACAAATTATACGCTACTCGCTTAACGACCTTCGACCTTATAAAGTACATTTAATTATGACCGGGGGAATACCCCAGTTAATCTTTGCTCTGTTTTTTTAGCATATAATATTTTCAGTTTGTTATTGATTAGGGGGGTTTTTTCATTTTCGAGATACTTTTGACGTTTGTTTAGTGATTGTTTGACTTTATGTAACAGCACCATCATCAACAACAACTATTGGCACTTTTGCAATTTTGATTCAATCCAACTATCAAACAATCCAAAAAGCAGACAGCACACGAAATGCCACGGCCCCAAAAAACACAGTACATTGTTTTTTCTTTTATTTTTCTGTTGTTTTTTTTTGCACTTTTTTGGGCTCAGTTTTCACTCATTTCACTCGTAGCCTGTTTATGTTTATCTTTGTGCTTACTAAACACTCACACACACACACACACACAGAAACATACTCATGCTCGCCCTCACTAGCTCACTCACTCTCTATCTCTCTCTTGTGCTGTCTTTCAATCACACAATCACACACACACACACAAACAGAGACTGAGGCACACCGGAAATTACAATTGAAAAGAGCGCATTGCGTTTTTGTAAATCAAACTCAACACGAAAATAATAAATGTATTAAACAAAAAAAAAGAAGAAAACTACTTGTGATGATGTCGCATGTCCGACTACAGCTAAAGCTAAAGCTATAGCTAAAGCTAAAGAGATAAAACCGCATACAAATGCATGCCAAACAACAAATACACAAAGAGCAGGATGTGAGTAAAACGTAAGTAATAAATAACGGCTTATTTCATCTCTTTTTCTTTTTTGCATTTCGTCAAAATTTCGATGACGTCTTCACACACTCACACACACGCACACACACAAACTCGGGCACTCATGGAATTTGGATATGAATTTGAATTCGAATTCTTGCTACGCGCATTTCACACCAACACAACACAAATTCACTCCACTCACTTGAATTGTTTTAAGAAAACAAATCGTAGTTTGTTCAATCCTAATTATGCTTGTTTGTTCGTTTGCTGTCGCTGTCGTTTGTTGCCGCTTGCACTTATTATTGTAATTGTTGTCGTGGTTGTTGTTGTCGCAGTAGTATTTGTGACAGTGTAAGAACAGTGAAACACGACGCGACT
This sequence comes from Drosophila albomicans, assembly GCF_009650485.2. NCBI lineage: Eukaryota > Metazoa > Arthropoda > Insecta > Diptera > Drosophilidae > Drosophila > Drosophila albomicans. The sequence goes on along the minus strand of NC_047628.2, from coordinate 21,713,781 downwards.
AAAATGCCGTTGCTGTAAACGCACCCAAACCGTACAGTTTGAAAGTTAATATCGGACTGTTCGGAATGCTGGCGCTATTCCCTCGAACAATCTCACGACGCGACCGAAGCCGAAGTCAAAGCCGACGTTCGGTTTGCCGATGCCGAAGAGCAGCCGAGACCGTTTTGCTGGCAAATGTTGCATGGCCGCTCTCGTTGGAACGCTGCCAGTCCGAAATATCTTTGCGCGCTGCTGTCGCTGACTCTGTCTCTTGACTGGAAGGGCAGCACACACGCGAGTAGTAGACTGGAAGGCAGCAGCAGCAGCAACAACGGCGTTGTGATGTTAAGAGGTTCGTAGCCACCGAGTCGCTTGGTCGTTAGGAGACCCGCACAATCCAGTGCATGGGCCGGTTCCGTTGTCAGCTGAGCGGCAAACGTTAGATACAAAATTTATCTACGTACAAGGCAACAACAACAACAAACCGTCCACGTCGTCAGTCGACGTAGTAAAAGCAAAACCGGCAAAGGCCACCACGACACAGAACGCGACCCGCTGCCTGCATTTTTATTTTATTTTATTTTGCTTGTGGCGGTGTCTGTGTGTGTGAGTGTGTGTGTGTGTGGGCGAAGAGAGCGCGCAAAGATACAGTTAAGAGAGCGTGTGCCCAAAAAGAGAATTTCGCTTATTTGCACCACACAATTGTTGTTGTTGTTCTTCTTCTTCTTCTTGTGGTTTTCGTATTCAAGTTGAGTTTTTTGGGCTCTCGTTTTCAATCACAAAATGCCACGAACACAGCAGATTCGTCATTTCAACTTTCAATATCTATCCAACTCCTGCAAAATGATTATTTTTTTTTAATTTTTCAAATTTTTATACCCGCTACCCATAGGGTAGAAGGGTATTATAACTTTGTGCCGGCAGGAAATGTATGTAACAGGTAGAAGGAGGCATCTCCGACCCTATAAAGTATATATATTCTTGATCAGCGTCAACAGCCGAGACGATATAGCCATGTCCGTCTGTCCGTCTGTCCGTCTGTGTGTCTGTGTGTCTGTCCGTCCGTCCGTATGAACACCTAGATCTCAGAGACTATAAGAGATAGAGCTATAATTTTTTTTCGACAGCATTTGTTATGTTTGCACGCAGATCAAGTTTGTTTCAAATTTTTGCCACGCCCACTTCCGCCCCCGCAAATCAAAAAAATCGAATAACAAGCGTAATTTTAAAGCTAGAGTTGCGAATTTTGGTATATATAATAACTACTATAGTAGTTATGATTCCTAAAAATTTGGTTGCGATCAGATAAAAATTGTGGAAGTTATTAAAAAAATACTTTTGTATGAGCAAAAACGCCTACTTACTAGGGGTCTTAGTTGCTTTGGCGGACAATCTGGTATATTATGCCGTCTATGGTATATTTTGAATGTGGTACTATATCGATATAACAAAAATACCATTTGGTATATTTTTAGTATTTTTGCATTTTTGGTATATTTTGAAAAAAATACCGCAATATTTTGCTTTTATTCAAAATGGGTAGCGGGTATCTCACAGTCGAGCACACTCAACTGTAACTTTCTTACTTGTTTTTTTCAATTTTGTGTATTTCTTCAAACAGATCTTTTGTCTATTTATAATGTACACAATTCCAGATAGCAAAGCACAAATCACCAATTTAAACACATATAGTATAGTATATATACAATGCGACTAATAGATAACCCCGCACAGTCGGGTCAGAAACCGAAAGTAACCAAATTCTCAAAATCGTGCCACCATCAGAGCTAACACAGCCGAAGTCCCATCATCATCATCATCAGCAGCAACTTTATCAATTTGAACTGCAACCGCCACCGCAATCGCTGCCGCAGAACAAATCAACGTTGTGGCGATAGCATTTGAGGGCAAAGCGAGCGAAGAGGGCAACACACAGACATAATGCCCAAGTACCGAGATGTACCCACAACTTGTGTGGAAATACCACCCAGTCAAACTCAAAGTCTAGTCTAGATCTCTGGCTAATCTTAGCTTTTAAACATTAGCAAATACTTTAAAATTAATTTTGCAATCTGTAAAAATAGTTTGCTTGAAATAGAAATCTTATAGATTTTAATATAAACATTATTATTTCTTTTTAATTTTTACTCTTGTTATTTTTGATTATGAGTTAAAATACAGTATTTAACAACTTTTGCATCAAAAATATTATAGATTTTAGTAAAGAAATTAAAATTCTTTATTTAGTAATATATCACAAATATATACTCTCAACTTTCACATAAAATAAAATGTCAAATTCTTGATATAAATTTAGAAAATTTTTGTAAATAGCAAACATTTTAGTAATACGATAAAATTAGTTCTGCAATCAGCAAAAATTTGCTAAATTTAAATTAAAAATTTTAAAAATATGATTTTATGTAAAATTTGCAAAGGTTTTAATAATTTATTGCCTATAGAATTCTTACAACAGAGAGATAATTGATATAATATTATTTTGAGTTCTTTACTCTAGTTTCATTATAAATAATCGCATTTGCTCCACTGTGCCACACCTAAGTCCAGCTTTGACTTTTACTTCTGGGTGTGAGAGTTTGTTTATTTAAATCACAACATCAAATATTAGCATCACAAAAGACTTATTTGTTTTCGTTAATATTGTGCCAGCCTCAAAAAAAATGCGACTAACAAATAATTTATTTAAATTTCGAAATGTCAGCGACAGAAATTCGCATAGAAAAAGATAAACAAAAAATCTGAACCATAAAAAGAGAATTTTCACTGTTGTTTTACTCACAACTTTATTACCAAATTTATTTCATTATTTTAACTACCTTATTATTACTTTTTTTAGTTTCTTTTGTTTATTTCTGCATACAACAAATTTATAATGCTGTTCACGACGTACAATCCATTGAGTTAATAATGTACTCGAAGATACTCGAAAGTAAATCGCGTAAATCACAAAAGACTTGCCGTCCACTGCATGTAAAATGTTGATGTTTGCATCAATATGTGTAATAATGATGATTTTGATGTTTTGCTAGCGACGATGACGATGACGATGATGATGATGATAATGCTCTGTTGAAGTTGTCCAAGCCTGCTTGACTAGCTTTTGTGGCAAGCGTTCGCATAGAGTGGGGCACTTTAATAAAATTTACGACACTGGAAATGACTATGACGACGGCGACGACGACGGCGACAGCGACGTAAGCCCTGCAGTCGAAGAGTGAGAACAGAGAACGGAGAGAGAGAGGAGGGAAGATGCGGGAGACATACTACCAACTTGCAAGCCGGCTCAAAAAGTATCTCTGATATTGCAATGCCAGTCTCGCAGTCCCCTTCTCTATAGAAAAAGCAACAGCAACAACTACTGCAACTACAACAACAACTATAGTTGCTGCTGCCTCTGTTTCTGTTGCTATTGCTGTTGCAGTCACTCTAGTGCCATCGACTAGTGCCATCTCTGTCATTGGCTTTATGTCTATAGAGCTATAGCGATAGCTGTAGCTGCGGCCTGGCCGACGCGTCGCCTCCCCGCCTCCTTTAGCTTGGTGTGGGAAATAATGCAGTGAAGGGAATTTCCAAGACTTGGCAGCGACGGCCGTAATGTGTAATGTATCTCTCTTTGGATACATTTTAAATATTATGCTGTTTGGCGCGTTGACAATGCACACACACACACACACACACACACTCGCACACACACACGCACCCGTGTGGATGGCGGGCAATAGAATTCCTCCACAGTATACCCGCTTGTCGTACGAGGCGACTAAAGGGTGAACAAAAACGGTGTTGGTCGTGACCGATTGGCGCCTCACAGCGGAAAGACTCTGACTGCCTCTAACTTGGTAGGGGCCAGATCGATTCCAATCGTAGCTCGACAAGTAGCTCGCTACCGCCGACCACTAGGGTCAGGTAACGCCCGGGTAGCCCTCTGAACACCCGTCCAAGGGCCAGCAAAAGCGAGAAGGCGATCATGGTCTGGCAGTGAGACCTTAAACAAATGCTATGGGTGATTCCCAGAAGATAATAATCAATATGGAAGGTCCTAAAGGAACCAACCTTACGGTGCAGGGAGTCGGATCCCCAGTACCGGCGACTTCGAGGGGTGAGCAAGCGGGCCCCCGGTCGTCGAAATCCTTTGACCGCAATGCCTCGGTGGTGGCGAACTTGGCCACCGACGCAGATAACATGACAAGCGCCCTACACAGGAGAGTGAAATACGGCGAGAGCGGATATAGTTCGGAGCCCATATTTAATCCTTTCCAGGGCAGTAAGAAGACGATTAGATCTCCAAAGGCAAATCCGAAGGATCCTACAGAGGAACCCACGTGTTCGGTGGCCCCACAGAATAGAGGAGGGGAATCGCAAGGAGCCGTTATCGATAGTACTCGAAGCTTCGACGTGTTGGGAGAAAAGATAAGAGCTCTTAGCAAGATGTTGGAAGGGAGACGCACAATCCACCAACCAATGAGGAACCTGATCGATAACATCATGGAGCTTTACGCGGCAGTGGATGAAGAGAGGGCAGCGAAAACATCTCCGGAGCCAAGGGCTGCAGAAGGCAAGAGAACCAGAGAGGAGAGAGGCGACAAGGTGTCACCGCCGCCTACACCCAAAAAACCAAGAGGGCAGGTTCACAAACCCAAACCGGCGGCAGCTCCTCAAGAGAGGCCGCAAACCCACCAACCAGGCGTCGATACCAACAAGAGCAAGGAGTGGAAGAAGGTGCCAAAGCGGGCCAGAAGGACCAAATCAGCTAAGCCGGACGCAATAATAGTGAGAGGGTCCAACGACGTATCGTATGCTGACATACTGCGATCCGTGAAAGCCGAGCCAAAGCTGAAGGAGCTTGCCAACCATGTCAGAGGCATACGGAAAACAGCAAAGGGTGAACTTCTCTTCGAGCTCGAAAAGTCAGCAGACCCAATCACGAAGGGTATACACGAGGCAGTCCAAGACTTCCTGGGCCCTAGTGTAGAGGTGATAGCGCTGACGGAGTCCTCAGTCATAGAGGTGAAGGACATAGACGAAGTGACATCTGAGGAGGAACTTCTGGAGGCACTGATAACACAGTTCGGAGAGGTGAGGATCACAAAATCCTGCATTGTCTCATTCCGGAAGGCCTACGGAGGAACGCAGACAGCAACGCTGCGACTCCCAGTCGATTCGGCCAATAAGATGGTAGAAGCTGGCAAAGTGCGAGTAGGCTGGGTTATCTGTCGCATAAGAAGGAAGGTTCAGCTAGTCCGCTGCTTTAAATGCATGGATTTCGGTCACGTAGCAAGTAGATGCACCGAAACAGTTGAGTACAAGGACACATGCTTCAGTTGTGGGGAAACAGGCCACAAGGCGAAGCTATGCAACAAGGCCCCAAAATGTATACTCTGCAGCAGAAAAGGAGAGAAGGCAGTAGACCACCCGGCGAATAGCAGTAGGTGCCCATACCTCAAAAAAGCGCTCAGCAAAACAAGCGGAAGATGACACGGTTCTATCAACTGAACCTGAACCACTGCGAGGCAGCACAGGACCTGCTTATGCAAAAAGTTAGAGAAACAAGGACAGACGTGGCTATATTGAGCGAACCCTATCGCATTAAATCCTCCAACACTTGGGTTGGAGATAAATCGCGTAAGGCAGCCGTCTGGAGTTGTGGGCAGCAGGCCCCACCAGCTACCGAGGTCATGGCCCAAAACGGCTTTATCCGTGCCAAGGTACAGGGTCTGTACATATACAGTTGCTATCTGGCCCCGTCACTCAGCCAGGCGGACTACAACAGCATACTCGACAAGCTGGTCAACGATGCGAGAAGTAAAACCCCGTGCCTCATTGCTGGAGACTTCAATGCTTGGGCGACCGAATGGGGAAGCACATGCACCAACTCAAGAGGTAGGGCAGTCCTGGACTCTGTTGCTCTACTAGATGTAGTACTCCTAAATCGGGGGGGTGCAAACACATTTAGTAGAGGAACGGCAGGTTCAGTGATTGATCTGACTTTTGTGAGTAGCTCACTAGCCCCGAGAGCCTCCTGGAGTCTTAGCAGTGAATACACCCATAGTGACCACCAAGCTGTAATTACGGAAATTCACAGACACTCCTCCCCCTCGGTACCCAACAGGCCAATCCGATACAGAGCAGAAACTTTCGATAAAGAGATTTTCGAATCCATGCTCCATGGACTGGAGATCAACGGCTCGGCAGCAAACAGCACGAGGCAGCTCATGTCCAAGCTAACCCAGGCATGCGATGCATCAATGCGTAAAGCAGGACGAGGTACAAAGCACCAACCTGTATACTGGTGGAACCAGGATATCGCCAAGGCCCGCAAGGATTGCTTTCAGGCACGACGAAGGTACCAGAGGACCCTTACACTTGGATCCCACAGAGCAGACGCCCATCACCAGGCACTGAGGGAAAAAAGGCGCATATTGAAATCGCTGATTAAAAGCAGCAAGAGGAAGCTGTTCCTAGAGCTTTGCGACGAAGCCGACGCCGACCCTTGGGGTTCAGCCTACAAACTGGCTATGAAAAAACTCCACGCATTCAGACCAGCTTGCCCAACATGCCCAGAATTATTGGCGAAAACAGTAGCACACCTATTCCCGAGCCAGCCGAGATCGGCATATGGGATGGCTACCGATACTTCGACGTTCGCCCAAGTGACAGAGGATGAAGTCCTGTCGGCAGCACGATTGATCAAGCCAGGGAAAGCTCCAGGCCCAGACGGAATACCGAGTGCAGTTGCTAGAAAGGCCCTCGAGATCCAACCAAGGTGCTTCGCCTCCACCTTTAGCAAATGCATGCTGGAAGGAGTGTTTCCTAATGTCTGGAAGATACAAGACCTGGTCCTAATACCAAAAGGGAACAAGCCACCTGAAGACCCTTCCGGGTACAGACCCATTTGTCTGCTCGATTCGGTAGGCAAGGCTCTCGAGAGAGTAATCTGCACGCGACTCAATGCAGAGATTGACAGAGTTGGGGGTCTCTCTGAGTCGCAGTTTGGCTTCCGGAAGGCCCGATCAACAAGGCACGCAATCCAGGAGGTGACAGACCTGGCAAAAAAGGCCATAGAAGGCAAACGCTGGCTGTGGGGTGAAAAAGAGTACTGCCTGGTAGTAACCCTAGACGTCAGGAATGCGTTCAATTCAGCGAACTGGGACAAGATTATGCAAAGTCTGAACAACCTGAGCATAAACCCACACCTGATAGGCATAATAGGAAGCTACCTAAATGGCAGAATTCTTCGCTACCAAACCAGTGAAGGAACGAAAACGTACGAAGTCACAGGAGGAGTCCCACAGGGATCGGTCCTCGGCCCGACCCTCTGGAATCTCATGTACGATGGCATTCTACGGCTGAGACTTCCACCAGGCGTGAAAATGATCGGGTTTGCGGACGATGTGGCGATAGTGGCAGTAGGCAAACATCTACGTGAACTAGAGATAGCCACCAACAGGGCAATCGTACAGGCCCAAGAATGGCTAACCAATGCAGGATTAAGCCTAGCAGAGCACAAAACGGAGGCGGTACTCATAAGCTCGAGGAAGACCGTGGAAACCGCGAACCTGACGGTAGGTCGTACAGTCATAACTTCCCGACCGTACATCAAGTACCTGGGGGTTATACTAGACCACAGATTGTCCTTCAAGGTACATCTGAAGCTAGTAGCCGACAAGGCATCAGTGGCATGCTCTGCATTGGCCCGCATAATGCCAAATACCAGAGGTCCGAAGGAGTTGCGCCGCAGACTCATCAGTGGTGTAGTGCGTTCGATAACCACATACGCAGCATCAATCTGGGTAGGTGCAATCGAATGCAGGACGTACACGAGGGATATACAAGCGGTATACAGGACGTGCGCGCTCAGAATCACAAGTGCGTTTCGCACTGTGTCGGGTGAAGCCGCCGAAGTACTGGCAGGTCTGATGCCTTTTGATATCCACGTCCGAGAACTCGTGCTGAACAGTAACACCCACAGCGGAAGCAGAGTAGCGAACAGGCAGATTTCCCTAAGCGAGTGGCAGCGCAGGTGGAGTTCATCCAACAAAGGCGCATGGACGCGTACCCTCATTCCGGGAGTGAGTGAATGGGTAAATAGGAAACACGGACAGGTGAACTACTACCTGACGCAACTTTTGAGCGGACACGGCTGTTTTAAAGACTACCTCTTCCGTTTTGGGCATGAGGCAGACCCACTCTGTCCCAGATGCGGGATAGGATACCCGGAAGACGCCGAGCACGTGTTTTTTAACTGTCCGAGATTCAGAAGAGAACGAGAAAGAGTGGAACGGAAGTATGGGGAACCGGTGACGCCATCGAATCTTGTATACCACATGCTGGCAAACATGGACAATTGGGAGGCTGCAGATGAAATGGCGAACGCAGTCATGAAGGAGCTACGGCGGGAAGAAAGATCCCGGAGAACGGAAGACGGCCGATAAGGCCATACTCTCCGCCGAAGTAATACTTAACGGTCGTTCCGGCGGAGAAGTAGACAGGAGTTTAAACAGGCATAGTCCTGGTTTCGCAGGGGCCACTTGTACGTACCGCGGTGCGTCAACGTCCTTGTTTTTTAAAAAAAAAAAAAAAAAAAAAAAAAAACACACACGCACACATACAAAGATACATCTATAGCAATGCTTCCATGTGGCTGCTTGTAGTTGGGCTCGAGTTGAAAGCGCCAAAAACATTTGCATTGGTCATGTCAATTAATCAAAACTTTCAATTGATTTCAATATTTCAACGATGTGTGTGTGTGTGTGCAGCTACAGATACAACCCAACTATACACATACACAAACATACAAGAGATACAGCTACGGATACGGATTCGCATGGCAGATACATTTGTATCTTTCTGCTACATTTGTATCTATGGCATTTATCGTTGCGTAAATCAATATTTTTACTACGCCCGCGTTTCCGAATGACAGTTGCATGCAACATTTACTCCCCACATACCTACCATACTATATCGTATATGTAGATACATTCAAATGTAGCTACTAGATGCTGCAGGCCGGCTTTGTCCGCGTCTTTTTGTTCTCTTATTTAATTTTAGTTCAACACAAGTTTTATGCCCTCAAGCTGTACAATCGATTGCATACAAATTGTATATATATATTAGCAATATTAAAGATGAAGACACACGTATGAAATTTCAGCAACTTGGCCTTTATATCGAGAGCCAAGGTGGAGGGGTAAGCAGAACGTAGTTTTCCTAAAGTAAAGTTCAGCATTTCCATAACAAAACAGGTTTCAACTTATTTGAACCCTTTTAACGGATATGACACAAGTGCAGCCACATTGTAGCTCACAGCAGAATACAACAACAACAACAAAAAATATGCATAAATATGCACTAAATACTGCAACAGCAGCAGGAATATCGGACAGCATCATCAACAGCAGCAGCAGCAGCTGAAGGAGTAGAGTAGAGGGGGAGTAGAAGAGTTTTTCATGCATGTGGGTCAGTCTGCCAGATGGCGATGCAATGAAATATTTCTGCAATGTTCGAATTTACGCATTATTTCAATTGGTTGCATAAAAAAAAGTGAGTGTGCGGGTGTTTGTGTATATTTTTAACAATGCATTTTTCGGCTCAAACGATGCACAAACTCAGACTTTATGGCCTGATGCTGCTGCTGCTGAGTGCATCAGCTAAAAATAAAGCTCTCAAAGCAAATTGCAAACTTCTGTCGAAAGTAAAATAAGTAGTACAACAAGCATTCAACTTTGTCTATAAAGAATTGCTGCGGCAAGTTTATGCATTGCATACGAAGATTGCTTTATCTTAATATTCACAAAGAGTTGCATTAAGCTGTCAAGTGATAAGCAAATTATTAATTTGGGCTGATTCAAACATACAATACTTTCAAACAAGAAAGAAAAGATATTAAAATATTATTTTTTTGCTTAACTACAAAGTACGTTGTATTAAAATATAACAAATTTTTTACAAAATGTAAAAGTTAAATACATCTCTGAAAGCAAAAAAAAATTATATGTATTAAACATTTTTGCACAAATTTTTTAACATTTTAATAAAACAAAATAGGCTTTCCTTGTATTATTTACACAAGTTGAATTTGTGCCATAATATAAAACAATTTTTTGCTAAGCTAACATGTTTATGTGTGTGGTTTATAAGCTTTATTAAGTTTCCACAATAATTCAATAAACAAGTAATAAAACTAGATAGTCGAGTATGCTCGACTGTGAAATACGCTATACTTAAAAAAGTGCGGTATTAATATTCTAAAATATACTAAATATATACCAAAGGTCATACTTTGTATATTGGTATACTACTACATTCAAAATATACCATAAAGAAATAAAAATACCACATTGCCATTCAAAAGAATTTCTTGAATAATTTCTACAGTTGACCCTGATCAAGAATATATAATATGCATATACTTTATGGGGTCGAAAATGACAAAGCTATAAATACTTATTACCCTATAATACCTTATGTTTATATTCTTAATTATTTAGCTATCTAAATGTAGCTCAACTTTTTATTATTTGCTTTAATAAATAGGTAAACAGTTTAAATGAATATTAAAAGCTTGTTCCATTATTAGTTGTTTTAAGTTTCTATGCAATTACATAAATTGACTAATTTAAGCTAATAAAAATATTTACTATTTGTTTAGACCAAAATAAATTCTTTAGTTGTTATTTTGTTACTGTTGTAATATGCTTTTTGCTATGGTAACATTAAACTCACATTTCTTTTATAAGCTGTATTAATTTTCTGTAATATTTAGAAAATGTGTTAAGTAAATATATTATTTTTGGCTCTGAAATTTGCAGCATTGCGTTTAAAATTACTTTTCGCTGTACAAACATTAAATGCATGTTTGTTTTTCTATTTAGTTAGCTAGCCTAATGGACCACGAATTGCATTGGTTTTTTCATTGGTTTAATTGGTTAGTTTCTATTTAGTTGCGAGATACAAAAATTATTAATTTGAGCTAATAAAATATAGTTTATTTGAATAGAAAAAAAAATTTTGTAGTTGTTTGATTTGGTACATTTTAAAATAATTTTCACTGTACAAACATTAAATGCATGTTTGTTTTCTTAATTATTTAGCTAGCTTAATGGACCGTGTAGTGCAGCAAGACTTTATTAAATAAGCAAACGTTTCAAATGTGCATTTCATATGGCCAATTTTAGTAGACTCTTGGTATCTCGGAGCTGCTTGAATTTTCACCCATTTCCTCTTAGTCAATGGTCGTCGAGCTTCTGCTTTTGCTTTTTCAGACTGACCCTTTTGGTGAGCCACTTGTGCTTGAGAGCAGAGAGGACGCCCAGGTCCTCAATCAGTTTGTGGTGCTAGACGCACCCGAGTTCTTCAGTGACCAGAAATGTTGGCAGTGCTGCTCAAGTGGCCACTTTTGGGGGGGCCAAAATCAACAGCAACAGCCACAGCAACCGCCACAGCAACAACTATAACGAAAACGGGTCAAAGCACACACAAAACTGTAACTGACAAGTTTAGAGTGTGTTGCCTGCCTCTTGTTGGACAGAGATTCGCTCTCGGTGTCTTTCCGCCTTTATTAATAATTACGACACTGACAAGCGCCAATTAAACAATTGGTAGATCAAAACAAAAGCACAGCCAACGAATGTCAAAAAGAAAGCTTGAACAAGAAAATGAATGAATGCTGTAAAAGGTGGGTGGAAAGGTGGAAGTAGTGAAAGATTTGGAAGATGTTGAAGAGGAGAGTAGAGCAAGATAACTAAAGCCGCAAATTAGATATTAAAGTTACAGATATTCGGAACCTCAAAAGAAGACAGAAGACAGCGCAACGATGATGATGATGATGATTGTGCTGGTGATGATGATGATGATGATGATTGCAGATAACGGGCTAAGACGCCAACTGAGGCTGAGACTGAGACTGAGTCGAAGACTGAGACGACGACGAAAACAATGTTAACGAAAATAGCATTTAAGGAGAAAGTGCGCATACCAAAGCCAAAGACTTTACAGTCTAACAATTACAACAACAACAACAGCAACAACAACAGCAGCGAGCCAAAAGCCAAGCCGATGATGAGGAGGAAAAATGTTGACTACCTGCAATGAGAGACACGTTACGGTGGAGGAGGCGAAGGAGGAGGAGACGGAGGCAGATAGAAGAAGCAGAAGCAACAGTGCCACAACAACCACAACAGGAACAAGTTTAAATGAGGCGAAATCCGCTTCGGGCCACAAATACAAAGCGAATGGAACTGGGAGATGTAGCTGAAGCTGAAGCTGAGTCTGAGGCTGAAGCTGGTCAGCTATAAATACAGCATAAGCTGACGAGGCCAATGAAACTACCAACAACTACAACTACAACTGCAACTACCAACTGTGCAACGGCGAATGCGTTGCAGCTGCAACCGAATGCGAATTGGAGTGCGAACAACAAATAAAACATTTTTGCAGTCAAGTTGAATGACCAAGCTACAGCATATTCGCAAGTCGAGCAGACCTCTTCATAACTTGGCCAAAATGGGGAGTTGACGCTCGCTTGCTTGTTGTTGTTGCTGCTGAGATCCCTTCTCTTCTCAAAAGACCTTGAAAAGCATGCCACAGCTGCAACACACAGCTAAAGCAAAAATTCAACTGCGAAACGGAATGCAACTTTCACCAGTTTGCAGCAAGAGCAACAGTGACATGCGTCACTTGATAGATGGCTGCCACAATTGAAAAAACTATGCAAAATTGCACCTATCTGTGGCAGCGTCGAGTCCTCAATCACAGCATGCAGAATTTGTGCGCTGCGTGGCAAGTCAAGATTCGGCTTCATCTTCATAATTGCGGCCATCATTCATGGCAGACACAACTGTAACTTGCTGCTGCATGGAATGGAGGCAACGCATTGTGTGCCACAAAGTGTCGACTAGTCAAAGATGAAGTCGAAATTGCATATCAGATATTTGGCGAATGACATATTGCAGCTTTCAGCACTTTTCAAAAAGCTTATTGAAGCTATAAGCTAAACTAATATGTGAGAAATTCTTGAAAACATTTGTATTATATTAAGAAATAACAACGAATTAAATAAAATTATAATAAATGTTACATATTTTTTTATTCGAATATTAGTCGTATATACCTTTTGCCTGGACTCCAATATTTTTCAATTTTCCTGCTCTATTTTTACTTTTTTCGTTTGTGATACAAAGCTTAGATGCGTTGCTGTGATTCAGTGGCAATCTATGTGGCAGCAGCATCACAAAATAAATTGCTTCAATCCGGCTGTCTGTCCGTCCACTGCTTTAAATACATCTAACTCAAAGTCTACAAAAACTGGAGCTGCCAAATTCAGTTTATTATTTCTTAGATTTCAAAAACATTTCAAAAATATTTAAGTTTTAATCGTAAATCAAAAATATTTCATATAATGAATTAATTTAACTATTTGTTTAGTTAGTTGATTCGATGGCCTTAGTTGCTAGCACTCCCTTTCTTTTAGTTATTATATGTTATTATTATTATTATGTTTAGTTAATTAGTTGTTTTTCTAATGACGAATGGGTATATCATAGTCGAATACTCTCTTCTTTTCTTCGCTTTAAGCCACAGTCGCTTCTTTTATCGCCCATAAGCTTTAACTTTACGGCCTTGCCTTGTCCACATCCATGTTGATTGCCGTCAATCCTTTGAGTGCAATCCGTGCTGGACCTTGACCAGGTCACAGCTCCCTTTCGCTGTCGAGAATAACGCAGAAGAGAAGCAAAAATCTAAAACACAAAAAATGAAAACAGAGTCTTCTGCCTGAATCTTTTATGTGTTTACTCATATGATTTGTATTTTTCTTTTTTTTTATGGGGGAATTCCCAGTGCTTATGACGACCATAGGTGCGAATACAACCGGTTGTGTCCGCCTAGTTGACTGTGAATACTCTACAATAACTGTTTAACACAGTGATTAGTCACTGAACTTGGCATCCACAAATCGTGCATGTTTAATTTAACAGTTTTCGAACTTATTATGCATAAATAAAAAAAGTTGTATTCTAATTTGCATTTAGAGCAACATTTTGCACCTTGATGCTCTGTTAATCTCACTCCCACTGTGAAAATGTTTTTTTTTTGTTGTTTGTAAATGAATGCTGTGAAATTTACTTTTTGCTTATTCATTCAACAATTAGCTTCAAATTTTCAGCAAAGCTGGACTTAAAAGTTAAAGCATTAATTACATTTTTTTTTTTTGGGGAAATTATTACAGTTAGCATAAAATCAAAGCAACTTTTTGAAGCACAACCTCTTGTCCAGCAAGGTAACCAGCTTTTTGGTATGCAGACCCGGCTCAACACACACTTACACAGCTGTATGTGTATGAGTGTGTGTGTGTAAAAAAGAAACTGCATTCAAACTCATAAATCGAGTTTTTGCCATTTTTGCATTCGCTTCGCGACGTTGCATTTTTTTCGTTGTTGCAGTTTTAGATTTTTGTTAGTTTTATTTGTGCCAAAGTTGATTTTTCCTAGTCCGACTAATTTTGTATGCATATTTTCTATAGACTTTAATCATTATTTATTCCAGTCCTTTGCTTTCCATTACAGGTTTTGTGGCAGCCAACTTGGTCATGTTAACAGTTTCAGTTATTTACTTGTGTTTAGCACTTGGTGCATTGATTTCTTTCACGTCAACAACAACTACAGCAACAGCAACAACTACAACCACAAAAACAAAGTCTCACATGCACAGCTGCAGCAGCTACTTCTCTGTCTGTGTGTGTGTGTTGTTGTAAGTCGACTTGTTGAGTGCTCACTGGAATAATCAAAGAAACAACAGTGCATAAACAACAACACCGCAAACATACTTTTCTGCCGCTCTCTGGCTCTTGCGCTCTTTCAGTTACGCTCTCTCTCTCTGTCTCTTGCTTGCTCTCTGTTACCTTTCCATCCACGATCATATGCTTCAAGTGTAGTTGATGTTGTTGTTGTTGTGTACGTGCAAGTGAACGAATAAATATATTTTATGCATGCTGCTTCCTTCGTTCAATGGGAACATTTCTCTGCCCTGACGTTGATCCAAGCCAGAGCCCAAAGAAAACTGACTTTGCACTCGATTGCTACTATTGTTGTTTACTTTGAACTCCAATAAATAAATACTTAAATACGCGTACACTCAAGCAAAATGAGTGTAATAATGATTTTAATTTCTGCAGTCTTCTTTATTGTCTTGCCTTGATCTCTTGCATGACACGCTCTCACTCTCTCTCTCCCTCTCTGTCGCGCACTCTCTCCATTCATTGTTTCCCCTACTGATCAAGTGCTCAATTTTGTTTACGACTTGTTGTTGTTGGTATCATCCATTTCCATTGACAGTTCCGTGATTCCGAAATTCGCATACCAATGATTCCAGTGAAACCAATTCCAGTTTTCAATTGGAAGACACGCCGAAGAGCTCTGCCACAGGTTCAACACACTCACAGCGCTTGCTGCATTGTTACCAGTTTGTCAGTTAGAAGCTGCAGAGACAACAAATACTTTAAGGCAGCTTAGTTCGATGGTTGTCGGCAGTATAAGAGCACACAAGTCAGTATAAGTACGAATATAAGAGCGCGACGAAGCGAAATGCCAAAGCATAATAATCAACAACGATCGCGAGTATGCTAGTATACATAGATGCGGGTGGCAAGGGAAATTTCTAGTTCAGTTGGGGACTTTTCTAGCAAAGATTGGACAAATTGTTGTACATTTTGGGAAATTTTTAGTTCATTTAAAACAAGGTCAAATTTAGCTAAAGAAGAAACTTCTGGTTAATTTGAAATACATTTTGGAAACTTTCTGGTGAATTTCGAGATATTTCGATTTTAATTAAGAATGTAATTTTGTTAAACATTTTTTTCTAGGAAATTTATTTCTAACTAATTGTAGTACATTTAGTCTCGATTACAGTTCAGTCGAATGCACTTGAATAAATAGCCAGCAAAATTTCACGAAAAAAAATTACAATATAATTCGCATAATTGTTAATTAAATACGCAGCAAAAAATGACGAGTGGAATAATTTAATTCACTTTGCACTTTTAATTATTTTTGCAACTAGCATGATATCGTATTCGCAATCTGTGCACTGCGTAAAGCACGTTCAATCCCCGCACACACAAACATGGGCAACAGATTTAAATCTTGCCTGCAGTTGTGTCGGATCCGAGTATGATGATGATATCTCTTTCAATCAGCCGCCCGCCCGCTCAACACGGGTTCTGTTTCTGTTTCAGTTTCAGTTTTTTGAGTTTGTGTAGCTGTTTCGACTTTAATTCTGGCTCATATGACGCGGCGCGATATGCTGTCTGGAGTTTTGAGCATTGTCTGATATGGAGGGGACAACGTTGTCATCATAAATTGTTGTTAAATTGCATATCATAGATCAAATGACAACTGAACAACGCCCCCGCATCCCGACAGCTCAGCCGTTTAAGTTAAACACGTGGATATTATGTTAGAAACACGTAAATAAAACAAATGCACTAGGTTAAAAGGGCATTAGGAAGCTAATAGTATAAATATTGTATATGATATGAAGATTTAGTTTAAGTTCATCAAATAAACTATAATCCTCTTAACAGTTCTCGAATTTCCCAATAAATAATTTAGAACATTAGGTTTTATTAATAGCAAAGTAAGTTTCAATTCAATTATTGAATTTTTTGGTTAAATGTTAAGAGATGACAAATTATAAATTTGTTCAACGTAAGAAGACAAGAATGTAATAGGTAATGTTAAAAGTATCGCTTTTGTTTTTGAGTTCTCGGAACTAATTCAAATCGATTTAACAGCTCTTGAATTTTCCGAAGTATTATTTATTCTTAGAAAAATTAAATTTTTGTTCATATTAAGGATGAATTGAATTTTATTTTTCATTTAAAAATAATTCGATTTTCAAGTTCATTATGCTTACATTTTTGCTTGCAATTTGAAATGTAATACAACTTTCGAAATGTGCCACAAAATCAATTTCAAATAACTCTGAATGCAAGCAAAATATTTGTGTGTTGCGTCAAATCTATGAGAAAATTGAAATGTGCAGCATTTTGATTGCAACCGCACCTATCTATTTGCCTATGGGTGTAGATATGTCAGCGTCAACAACCAACAACCAACAGGTAACGAACGCATGACGTGGAGACAAATGAGAAGGTGCGTTCGCAATGGAGACCTCGAAACCCACTTCTCCTTCTGTTTCTGCTTCTGCTTCTTCTTGTTCATCAACTTCTACTACCACTATTTCTGCTTCTTCTTCTTCTTCTCCTTCTTGTGGTTGCATGGCTGCTGAATAATTTGCAAAAGCTTCAAACTATGGTTGCACACACCAAACACACATT
This sequence comes from Drosophila albomicans, assembly GCF_009650485.2. NCBI lineage: Eukaryota > Metazoa > Arthropoda > Insecta > Diptera > Drosophilidae > Drosophila > Drosophila albomicans. The sequence continues at coordinate 21,696,446 of NC_047628.2, read as the reverse complement.
AAAAATAAAAAATAATGGAAATAAGATAGAAAAATTGATTGTCAGTCAGTCAGTCAGTCAGTCAGTCATTCAGTTAGTTGGTCGATTGTGACTTTAACTCACTCGTAAGCTGTCATGCGGGCTTTTTGGTCTCGTTGTGCCTTTTCTGTCACCGTCATCGTCATCGTCATCGTCATTATAAACGTCATTATTGTCAGCCAGACAGAAAATGTTAATGTAATTAACAAGTTAAAGTACTGACAAAAATCGTTTGCTTTTGCCATTGCTGTCGCTTAATTACAATTGCGTCGCCGCCGCCGGCAGCAGCGTAGTAACAAAATGTGTCAAGGTACTTGCAACAAAGTTGTACAAAGTGCATCTATAGAGAATGCCACTGACAGGCTCGATAGACACCTTCCATAAAAAAATACATATATGTTAGTATTATAGAAATGCAAGGCAAATGTTTCTTAATTATATATTTAAGTATTAAAATGTTGTTGAACTTTGAATAACCATCAAAAAAATACAATTTTCTGTTATTCTTAATTGTTGTTCATACGTATATACAATTATTTTATCTAGATTCAAGTAAACGACGCCATAAACTTAAGATCACACTTTTGACGACTTGAAGTCGTATCAATCAATCAATTTTGAAGGCAATAAACATAAAACGTCGTTGGTATTGTTGAGATAGATTTAAAAGTATTAATTTAAAAATGCTTATCTGAGTGTTTTATATCACGAACATTGCTCAGCTTTCATTCAATATCTTGATGGCAAAAAGTTCACAACTTACCTGTAAAGAAAGAGATAAACATTTTATAAGTTGTGATAATAGTAAAAATATGTATAAGTATTAAATTTATCTGCAAAATCATCAATTTTATTAACTGGAAATTCACAAACGACAGAAGGGAAATGTCATATTTTATGCCAAACAAGCTCATAAATTTTCTGTTCCTCGTTTAAATCAAGTCAAGGCAAAAAGATACAAAAAGCTACGTTTGGTATTAAATTTAATGCATGGCGCACTCTAATAAACATTTACGATTTTCTAAATTTACAACCAAATAATCAATAATGTGCGAATTTTCAAGAATAAATGATAACCAAGAATTTACAAATTTTAGATTTAAATGCATCGATATGCATTTGCAAAATGCAAAAGTGTCAAAAATACGCTGACACTTATTCCGCTCTCTATGTTCTATCAAATTAATGTGAAAATATGCATGTTCACGTAGCAAACAAGCTGAGTATTTTCTTCCCCATGCGACAACAGCACAAAAAAAAATAAAATAGAGAGAGAGAGAGAGAGAGAGAGAGAGTGGCCAAAGGGGGAGTTAAATGGAAACCTTTTAACAAGTTTTACTTCATCCCACAGTTTGAATACAATACGAGTACATACATATGTATAGTATTCGTATGCATAAATAGTTCTCTACTTGTATATCTTTTTGTGTGCTGTAAGCAGACGGGAGTTGACACGAACACTAAGTGGGGGGATGGGGAGGGGGAGGTGGAGAGGGGACTAAACTGACTGACACTTTGTTGGCAAGCAACTGACCCAAACGGGGCAATGTTAGCTAAAAGGGATTCCACTGGATACTATAGAGAGCTGCTAACCAAGCCAAGCTCTAACGTTATTTCGCTTGCAACGTTGTCGTGCATTTTAATTATAATGAAAAGCATGTCATTTTTTAATATGATGGCGAATGAAACATTCCTACGCAAAAGAGTAAAATAATATTCATTAAAAATGGCAAGCGTATTGCCTTTAATTAGCACTACAATTGGTAAGCTGATTGATTCTGGGATTTCAAAGAAAATCCGTAGAATATTAATTCAAGTTTTCAAACCCTGAACAACAGATTACTATAACGCAAAAAAACTGTTCAAATGTAAAGCATTTATGTATCTGAATAATCTAATTTATTTGATACTGAAATAACAAGAATTTTGTTTATTTAATTAAAATGTCAATCGAGGGGCGCAAATTTAAATTTCCTCATCATATTTACATGCAAATTTATCATTGTTTCTGAATAAATCATTTTTTGACATATATTTATGTTTATAAAACATTCTTTACTGTGCATTGAAAATATAAAATTTAAATTACATTATTTATTTTGACATATACATATTTAGTTTATTATAAATATATTTCTAAGATAGTAAATTTATTATTTACTTTAATAATTCAATACTGAAAAGACTTCTCTTAATAAGAAATATGCCACCTTTCAATCGTTAAACAAAGTCAAACCCTTCACCGATCTGCTTAAGAGTTTAGCACTTCTTTCACTTTTGATTTATTATGTTATTTTAATTTTTAATTGATTATTCTGGGCATATTCATAGAGTTGCATGAATATGTTTTTATATTAATACAAATTTAATTTTTTAGTTACTTTAATAATTCAATATTGAAGATCAGAAATAAATCAAAGCGAAACCCTTCACCGATCTGCATAATTTTATAATTTAGTACTTCTTTCACTTTCGATTCAATCTTTTGTTTAAATTTTTAATTTATTATTCTGGACACATTCGAAGACTTGCATCAATATGTTTTTATATTAATACAAATTTAATTTTTTAGTTACTTTAATAAATCAATATTGAAAATCAGAAATAAATGAAATCGAAACCCTTCACCGATCTGCATAATATTATAATTTAGTACTTTTTTCACTTTCGATTCATTATTTTATTTTAATTTTTAATTTATTTTTCTGTCCACATTCATAGACTTGCATCAATATGTTTTTATATTAATACTTAATTGATTTTTAGATACTTTAATAAATCAATATTGAAAATCAGAAATATGTCAAACCAAATTCAAACCCTTCACCGATCTCCATAATAGTTTATCACTTCTTTCACTTTCGATTCCATAAGTCGTTACCTCAATTGTTATCTCCTTATGCCGAGCAGCAGCTCAAGTTCAGGTCTCGTCTTGAGGCTAATCAAATTGCTCAACAGCTTGTCACCGCATTTGAACGCTACATTAGCTCTGTGGCAAGCAGCTGATGATGGCTTTGCAATGTGGCAAGCCATCCCAAGTTGTGGCAGCTGTGGCAGACAGACGTCGACACACCGTCATCAGGATGATGATGATCATCAACATCGTCATCGTCGTCAGCATCAGCGCATCTTGCCTGCAGCTCTTTGCATCATTTCTAACACCAAATTGAAATAAATGCGCGTTTTCAAAGTCATTTGCAGGCAAAATAATTGCAAGTCCTTTCGCCACGAGACTCGCATCTCCTTGCTTCTCAGAAACCCTTTTCACTTGCCACTTTCTGTAGCTGGCGAGTAAAAGCTTTGTATTTTTCATAATTTTTTTTCATGTCGCTTGTCGGTGTGTTGCATTCAGAGTGGATTTTCCGCACTGTTATTTTACCATTGGCTTTTCCCCCCTCACCCCTCACCCGTAAATAAAAAACAAATTGTTCCCTGGCGACAATTGTTGCTTCAGCTGTAAAACTGCAACTGCGACTTCGACTCCGACTCCGTCGTTGACTGCAGCTTCTGCTTGAGCTTTCAGCTTGGTTCGTGACATTTATTTGCGGATTTCCAGCAAACACAAACACACAACTTTTTCTTTTCGCCTTTTCACGTTTTTCTTTACACTTTTGTGGCCTTTTTTTTTTTTTTTGTTGCCTTTGCTTGTGGCTTTCAAGTACGACGAGTACGTGCAACTTGATTTGAGTCTGCTGCTGCTTCCCTCCCTTTGTGCAAACTTCCCCTAAACTATTATCATCATAAGCACTAGAGACACCTTTCGCTTTTGTTGGGAGAGACGACATTGCGCCTTTTGCCTTTGCTGCTTTTAAAATATATTATTTTTCGTTTTTTTCGGGGGTCTCTCTTTCTCTTTGCAACAATTTTTTGGAACCTGGGCGGTTCAATGCACGCGTTGCGCTTTAATCGAAAGTCAGGTGAAGGGGCGCAACAACAGTTACAAATTTACCGTTTTGCCATTTTGCAATTTGCAGTTTTCCGTTTTGCCTTTTTTCTGTTGCTTTTGTTGTAGTTGCTGTTGTTGATGTTGGTTTGTGGGAAAGTGAATAATTCATAACAAAAGGATGAATTGGCAAATTTTGTGCACCGCACCGGCCACGGATAATGAATGCTTTGCTACAGTTACTGTTTGCCCTCCAGTGGAGCCGTTTAATCTCTTCCGTTTACATAACTCTTCAAGTGCAACGCACTCGATGTCGCTCTGACGCTCTCACGAACGGCAAATGTTTCAATTTTACAACGATAATTGTAGCAGGCAAGATATTGACTTGGTAAATAATTGAAAATACCAGAAAGAGAGGAAAACTCTGTTTAAACAAGTAAGAAAGCTCAACTGTGAGATACCCGCTACCCATTTTGAATAAAAGCAAATATAAATACTATTATTATTATTGTATTATTGGGCGTGGCAAAAATTTGAAACAAACTTGATCTGCATGCAAACATAACAAATGCTGACGAAAAAAAATTATAGCTCTATCTATCGGACAGACAGACAGACGGACATGGCTAGATCGTCTCGGCGATTGATGCTGATCAAGAATATACTATATACTTTATAGGGTCGGATACATACATTTCCTGTCGGCACAAAGTTTTTATAAAAATCCCAAGTCTCTAGCTTTAATGTGGCAGAAGATAGCAATATATTAAAATACATATGTATGTATTGAATATTTATAAATATTACTCCTGACTCTGCTCATTGTTAGCACACAGTTAAGAAGTCATGCAGACAGGTCTTATGTTATTAATGATAATTGAAGCAAGCAAAAACATACGCAATTATAACATGTAAGAAAGCTACAACAATGAAATGTAACTTTAAAATATACCGAAATAATAAACCACCAAAATATTAGAAATATACCAAAGGGTACATTTCGTATATTGATACAGTACTGCATTCAAAATATACCAAAGGATGTAATATATATCAGAACAGACGAACATGGCTATATCGTATCGGCTATTGACGCTGATCAAGAATATAACTACATACATACTTTAAAGGAGGCACAAAGATATAATATAATACCCTTCTAACTATAAAAATACTTTCTAAATAATCTAAAGCTAAGTATATCGATAAAAATAAAAATACATTAAAATATAAACAAATATTGAAAGAAATTCTAAGAAAAATATTAACAAACATTCAGGACCCAAGTTACAAATTGAAAATAGGAAAAGACTTTTCTAAGAATAAAGATTCGATTAATGAAAATTAAGATGTTGTTAGTAATATTATATACAATTCTGTTTCTGTAAGCTAGATAAAGAGCTAGTAAATCATTTAAGAACTACACAAAAAGTATTAAAAGATAGTGTCTTTTAGATAAGCGGATAAAAATATATGTAAGAACATTAAAATATATAGAGATAGAGAAATAGATTCTAAGAAAAATGTATACAAGTGAAATGTGCAGAATAAATAATATAAAGACATTCATAGGAATACAATAAAATAAATAGCGATATAAAACCAAATTCTAAGAATAAATGACTGAAATGCACATTTAATAGTAAAAGTATTTTCTAGAATTAAATATATAAATAGGGAAATCAATGCATAAGCTGCTGTTATCTTCTTCGTAAATAATACCTTACAAATATTAAATGCAACTCTGCTCACTTTTAGCACAGAGTTCAGAGGTCAGGAAACCACGCGGCGATCAGCACACTTTTGTTTTGTTTATACAGCAAATGCAAACAAAACAAACGACTCATCGACATCACACTCATCTAACACACACACACACACATACACACACTCATTTATCACTGTATATGCCCGCTATCAATAAAGTGTGGCTATCACGGCGCCACAAGCTGCGCGTGTTTCGCTGCTGCTGCTTCTTCTTTCCCTTATTCGACTTTAATAATAGCATAAGACTTGAGCTTAGTTTGATGTAACTTGCTGTTGAGCATATTATTACACTCGTAAAAACGTTGTAGACGCTTAATAAGATTTAAGTGCAGCTTAAATATTATTTTATGCAAGTTATTTCCTAAGAAAATCGAATTGATTTATTGCTTATTGAATATGTAGTACTTTAAGAAACTTTTTCATTCTTTAAGGATTATTAATCTTAAAAAAAAACTTTTCTCAAGTGCATTTTAATAACATGCATTCAAAAAAAAAAAAAAAACAACACATTTGTTCAAGGTAATTTCTTCATTTCGTTGAGTTAGAAAACGAAAGTGATTTATAGTTGAATACGATGTTCTTTAAAAAGCTTATTCCCTTTGTTCGTAGTTAATATAAAACTTGGTATACTTTAGAAAACTTTCTTCAAGTGCCTTTTAATCCACGTATGCACAAAAAACAAATAATAGGTAATTTCTTCAGCCCTTCGCAATTGAGTGATTATACAGGCCTGGTTTTTTTGCGATATAAAAGATCAACAAGTGCAAGTTGTATTTATTGACCAAAAAAGAAGCAAAAAAAATCGTTGCTTATGCAAGAAACTTTATGGCAAAAGTTACCTGCCATCAATGCACCGCAAAAATTGCGCTAGGCTAATATTAACTTTGGGGTCTGTGGAAAACATCGAGTACTGGTCTTTAATTTGTGCTCAAACTTTGGGGGCGAACTGCTTTGTAATCATTGCGTGTCAAGCGACTAAGAGAAGACGGACTCGATCTCCGCACTCCACTTTGCCCACAAAGTTGTCGCCTTCCCGAAAGCAAACGAGCGAAGGAAGAAAAACTTTACCGCCCAGACGACATTTTAACTGACAACGAAGAAGACGACGACGCAGCTCGGCAAAAGTTTCACATCTCTCAACTTGCGTCTTACCGCTCGCCTTCGTCCCCTTCGTCCATTCTGTGTAACATATTTGCATAAATTTACGTACCCGACGACTAATTCACTTGACGCTGTCACAAAAAAAAAACAAAAAACAAAAAATGTTCACAAAAAAACAAAAAAATATACATAAAATTTTATATAAAACAAGATCAAGTTTTGCCTTCATCGGCCTCAGCCTTTGAGTTTGCTGTCATAAAATTAGCTCTTTTCGCAGGGGAGAGCAACGCAAGCAGAGAAAGAGAGAGAGAGAGAGAGAGAGAGAGAGAAAGACACAGACATCCACTGAGAGCCAGCATTAAGGCAGGAAAAGTTTTCTCAGGGAAATCATGACAATTACTTGGGAAAAATGTTTGCATAAAATAAAGGTGCAGCATGAGGCAAAACAAATTATTGTACAAATTATTCGCGAGCATCAAAAAGCAGAAGGGAAATAATGTTAGATATATGTATATCGAGTTATTTTCTAATATAAATAATAAATTTTGCTCTTTAATTCATTTAAAATTTGTTGTATATTCTTCCATATTTTACCCAACCAGCAAGAAATAATGTTAGATTTCAATGATTAAAAATAATAATAATCTAACAATTTTTAGTGCATGGCAGCTTCCTAGTGACAAGTTGGCAGCACCAATTGCCAAGTTTGCATTCCTCCAACAAAACTTACATAATGAAATACATATGCTATAATTTTAATTTTATATAAAGTAAAAAATTGACAATGAAGATTAAACAAAATTAATTGCAAAAAGAAATCAAGGTTTAAAATATAAAATTTATATATAAAATTTAATGCAAATTATTTAGTTATCTGTTTTTAATTTTGAATTTTAATTTGTTTAAATTTCGTCATATAGTCTCGCCTATTTTTGTGAGTCTGGTTTCAACACTTCCGTCGCAAATTAAATTGTATTCACTACGATATCAATCTTTATAGAAACAATGTGCTTCAATCTATATCATATTGTCAAGTCCAGGGCGTGGCCTCTGCCAAAAACTGCTCAACACCAAAAGTTGTCAAACTGTCGCCAAGATTTGTTTGTCTTGATTACTAGCAACAAAGTCGGGTAACAAGTGCACAAATGTCTTGCAGCATATTCAATTTCATTTGTAGTTACCATTTTGAAACTAACCATACAAAACTAAGCGTATGCAACTGTTAGTCACTTCAACAAGCTGTCAAACTGATGTCATCGCAGCTGGAAAACTCCTCAACACTCCGTTTGCACGTGGCCATAAAAAGTTTTAAGCAGTTGGCATTCGCATCCTTAAAGTTTTATGCAGCTTGACCTTGTGCGAAAGAAAAGTTTTGCGTGGCCATCACTAATTGAAAATAACGTGGCAAATTGTCATTCGCATTTCAAATGGATAATCAATGCAGTAAATCGATGAGCAGAAAACTTGCGAAATGCATTATAAAACAGAGAGTGAAAAGGAAGGAAGGTAGTTGGCGCACAAAGTGTTGAATTTTGTATGCTTTGTGAAAAGCACTTTTTCATTGCTTGCAAGTCAACTTACGCATTCCTTCTGTCTTCTGTCTGCTGATAGGATGAAGGCATGCTTAATGCCAGTCAACAGCAGCAGCAGAATCAGCTTAGCTCTTACTGCTTTTATGAATAAGTGTGTCACGACTCGTATTCATTTTTATCTGCCACAAGTTTTGTGAATTTAATCAACTTTTATATTGCGCATACGGCGCGTGTAACGCAACTGGCAACTCTTTCCCAGCTGTAAAGTTCGTTGTCTACTTTTGGGAGTCGCATTGTGCCACACACACACACACACACACACGCTAGAGGTTAAGCACATACATAGGACTGCGTTTAACAAACTTCAAGGCAACCGCAACACGATGCGCAACATATGTATCACAGAGCGAGGGGAGAAGTCGAACAGCAAGCAAAAGTGTGGGAGTCAGTGTCAGCAGAGTCTTCTTCGAGGAACAAGCAAGCGTAGAAACGTCGAGAGAGAAACTGCACTCTTTTTATTTTATTTTATTTTCACTTTTTGCCCAGGCAGGCAGCTTGAAAACTTTTGCCTTGCTGCACAAAACTTTTGCCAGCCAACGTTTTTGCTGAGCGCTTTTCAATTGTTACACCAACCTGAGGGAGCAACTCCAACTTCGAGTGCTCGTATAAGCAATTAAATTTGCACACAATCTGTATAAGGATGCCGCCTTGCAATTATCAGGCAAGCAGGCAAGCAAGCTGCCTGCAAACATTGAACGTGAAATATTCCTAATATGATTTATTAAAATGTTATTCCTGCTTCTGCTAATGTTAACTAATGCCACAGCTTAGCCTTGAAAGGGTGAAAACGTTGCTGTGACTGTGTGCTTGACCAGAAAGGGAATTAATTATACAACGTCCCACAATTTATAATCTAAGCAGCTTCTGCAATTTATGATAGATTTAATCATAGACATCTGTAGTCATGGCAAAATAGCAAAGCTGATTACAAATTTGTACTGTTCACTTGTTAATTAGGAGTTTAAGAAAAGCTATTCTATCGGCTTTGTCTTAGTGTACTTTAACTTGTCGTAAGCAATTGAATTTGCAAACAATTGTATTTAATTCTCCTATTACCTTTGCTTGTCCATTTCTTGAATGTATACATAAAATTTACTTATCAATTAGATGGATTGTACGAAAAATATGAGCTACAATTATTGTTTGATTTCTATTGAAAGTCATTCAAATTTCTTTTCTTCTTTTTACTATTTCGACTAAGTATATGCTTAATAATAATATATGCTTTATTCAACTAATTTATTATTGACATTGTTCTTCAATTTTAATACTCGCTACTCCTATAAAGGATTTATTTTCTTGATCAGCTTCAACAAATGACCATGTATATGGCCTATTTTGTATGTTGTAGTATTTCAATATACCAAATATAGCATATAACATAGTATTTCAATATACCAAAAAAAAACATTTGGTCTTTAAAAATACTTTTTGGCATATTTCAATATTTTGACGCCTTTGTATTTATGTTGCAGTATTTCAATATACCAAATATAGCACAGCATAGTATTTCAATATATAAAAAATAACATTTGGCACTTCTTTTGGTATATTTATTTGGCATATTTCAACATTTCAACGCTTTCACATTGTTTTTCATTTATTAGATATCTCAGAGTCGAGAACAATTGACTTATTTTCAAATTTCTAACACAATCTTTGTATCTTTTAAAAAACAGAATTACTTTAAATTTAAACTCAACTAAGATTTCAATTCCTCGTTATTAAAGTTGATAGCAGTTGTTCACATTTCAAACACAGTCTTCAAGTTACTCATAGCCGCACTTTACAAGGCAACTCAGCATTGATTGCAGTCTAATGCAAAAGGCAAAAGCCTATAAGTCTTAGCTTATGCATTAGAGCATGTGCTTGCTGTATTTATGAGTCACAGAGCTTGGCCCGGCATTACATAAATGCCGCTAATGCAACCATACATGCCCATATATCTGAACAACATGTGCGGAGGGTCAATGGATAGATGCTGTGAACGAAGAACTGGGAGCGGAACCAAAGGAAACTGGGAACTGGGAACTGGGAGCTGATAGCTGGAAGCATTGTCGCAATATGACGCATACGACGCGTATTTTATGCCCAGAGCAAATATGGTAAAAATGGTTGAGGCAAATAAATATGACTTCATTATGAGCTCATGCCGCAAAGTGCAGTGCAACAATGGCAACAAAAATGGCGGCCCCAAACAACTGCCAACATGAGCCAAACATTAATAATAAACAACTTACAAGCCATAAACCAATGGGATGCCGACTCACAAAAAAATAAAAGAAACTAAAAAACTAAACGAAAAAACGAATGAAGGCAAAACGTACCACAAAATAAATTACAAAGTGAAAAACAAAATTACGCAAAATAAAAAAATAAAAAGCAAACACGAACAACTGCAAACAAATGAAAATTATATTCAATAAACGAGAGAAAAAACGAAGCCAAAAACTAAACGCATTTCAGATGTCGCAAGGCGAAAGGCGCAGGACGAAAAGTATGAATCCAAAGCACAGTCAGTGTCAAAATTATTGCCACACAGAAACAACCAACAACCAACAAACTGGCTGGCTTGGCTAACTGCAAAATGCTGCAAAATTTACACCCAGACAGACAGACGACTTCACCAGACCGACAAATGACACAAGGCTGGAATACAATACAGAAAAAGCCTGATTAGCCTGGCTTAAATGTAGCAACCAGCTTCAAAGACAAAATGTTAATATTAATAAAAATAAAAAAAATAAAAATAACACAGTAAAGACTTTCTGTCTTAATTGTCTTTTGATGTTAAGTGAAATTTGGGAATTTGTGATTTTCGGAACAGATAACCAAATGCGAAACGCACAAACGATTTTTGTTGGCAAAACGCCTTGCTGCCAAATACTCGTGCTTAATTCAAGAGAAAATAAAAAACAGAAATCTACGCAACAGAAAACTTGTAAAAAACCAGGACAGAGCAACCAAAAGGGACAATGCTTGCCTCATTGTTTATGGCAAGTGTGTGAAAAAGAGTCCGAGTCAACTAAACGTAAAAAAAATGTAAAAAAAAGAAGCGACGCTGCTCTGCCAGATTATTGAGGTGAAGCGAGAGGGAGAAAGAGAAGGGGAAATGTGCGTACCACCATGTCTGGTGGTCAGTAAAAATGACACACGAGACACAGCGGGAGATGGTCAACTTGGCGCATACACAACACACAATACACAATGCGAAATGCCTGCGAAGTGTAATGTGAGAGGAGTCGTATACGTAATGTGCCAAAGCTTAACAGACGGAAAGGTGATGGAAAGTGGCACATAAGTACAACTACAACTATAGAGGGGCGCATTATCATCGTAACACAAGGAGCTGTCCGGTTAACAAGCGAGCAGCGTTTACAACCAAGGCTAAGCTACTACTCGAACGTTATCGATTGACAGATACCTAATATTGCGTTCTGCAATTTGTTTGTATATCATACACCAAATGCTTGAGCAATTATTTAAGCACTAGAAAATGAAAGCACTTTGTAAGCTAAATTGTTAATTTCTTGAATTTGTAATTTTGAAATTTTATTATTTTATAATTTTTTAAGTTTTTAGAATAGAAGATGCTCTATAGTGATTATCACTAAGTACAAAGAGAAAAGAAAATCTAGATTGGAAAGTAGATTGCAAATATTGATTGAAGATTTTTATCGACTTAAAAAAAGAAATTAGAAATAAGACTTTTATGTTGAGAAAATCTTAAGAAAGGATTTGAATTCCCAATTTTGCATTTTAAGATAAAAATCTTGTTTCAAAATTGTTTTATTCTAGATTGAAAAGTTTCCATGTAGTTAGCTCAAAGTTAACTTTAAATAAATACATCAAATATAAAATGAATGGAAATAAAATGTATAAATAAAATAAATCGAAAAACTATGATAACAAATTTATGGAATTCGTTTAGTTTTGTGCTACTTTAAAGCTGCTTTTAGCTGCATCAAAACTGCAGCCAATTTTGTCACCCCTGGCAAAAAAAAGGGATTAATCCCTAGCAGTTAATGTAGAGTATATTTGCAGTTTTTTCTTTTTCATTTAACTTGCCATTATAGTAGTTCCGTTGAAAAAGAACCCTTAGCAATTTTAAAGGCACTCCCTTACATTTCAATAGGGGAGTGGCAACCACAACGTGTCGCGGGGCGGGGCGGTGGGAAGTGTGACGACGCGCTGGGAATTGTGTAAACTGAGCCAATGCGTCTGAGTCTCTCGGAGTCTCGAGACCCCGTTGTCGGCTTCAAAATTAATTTCAGCCAGGAACTAAGTGCGTGCAATCAGTGTTCGTAATCACAGACTCTCACTCTCTCTCTCTCTCTCTCTCTCTCTCTCTTTCTCTCTCTATGTGTGTCTCCATTCTCTGGAGAGTGCAAGTTTGCTTTTACGCAACTGATTAACCCCTCAACTCGACGTTTATGGGCACTGGACACTGTCCGACTATGAGTATGAGTTTGAGTTTGATTGTGTGTGTCACTGTGTGTGTGTGTGTGTGTAAGTGTATTTGCAAGCAAGTACTTAACATGACTGAGAAGGACAAACGCCGAGCTATGAAATATATTGCCAAATAGCCTTGGGGCTCAACAGGACGAAAGGGAACGGAACTTGCAACACCAAGCAACGAGTATGGGAATTACAGAGGTTGGCTCGACTAGAAGATACTCTACTAAGGTAACAATTGCAGAGTTATTTATTCACATAAGTAAATACTTATTTATTCACACTGAGACTAGCTGATGACAATGATTTCAGAAATATTTCTTCACATAAGGAAATACTTATTTATTATTAATTTTTCTTTTTGATTAATATTTTTATTATTATATTTGATATTAAATACAATTTTTGTATTATTTTCTTTTTTTTAATTATTATCCTTTTATATTTAAATTATTTTATTATTATTATTATTTGATCACGTATTTTATATTATATAGATTTGTTGTATTATTTATAATATTTATATATAATAAAGTTTTATTTATAATAAAGTTTAGAGTAACATTTTACCTTTGTTTTATTAGTTTTTAAGCAATATAATGAACAGTTTGTCTTTCCATTTCCACACAAAATAAACTGCTATAAAATATGCTTAATTTTTAATGCGATTTTAATCATTTCGAAATATAAATTTATAGGCAATACAATGTGAAAATATTCATTTCATCTACATACAAACTTAAACGGAAACATGTAGTTAGTTAATAATCTGATAGAGATTAAATGGAGAATATGTGTAAAGAAGCTGAGCTGTAGATGATACATATCTAAAATATATTTACTGTTGACAGCAACTATAATACCCTTTTATAAGAAACCATTGAATTGGGCCTAGGGTATGAAAAGGGATAAAAACTCGACGACAAATATCATAAAACGGGCACTCACCTCGATAAAGTTTGCTGCGTTTGCCAGCAACAGCAATTGGTTGTTGTTGTTGTTGTTGTTGTTGCTGCTGTTGTTGTTGGTGACGTTGTTGTGGTGGCTGTTGCTGTTGTTGTTGTTGTTGCTGTTGCTGCTGGACAACGGCTTCCAATTGCAAGAGTTGCAATTGGGGCGCAGTTGCTGCCGCCTGGCCGATATTTCCATTAACATTTGTTACAACAGCCGCCGCAGCCGTCGACGGTGTCAAATGTTGCTTCGCGAGATTCAGTTGCTGCTCCTGCTGATGTTGCTGTTGCTGAAGATGTGGATGATGATGATGTGGCGCGTGATGTGCATGCTGCTGCTGCTGCTGTTGCTGCTGCTGCTGCTGTTGATGATTATGATGATGATGTGTGTGATGCTGCTGGTGATGCGACAGCAATGGTTGCCCATTGGCGCCTGGCGGCCCATGAGCCGGACAATAGCTGCGATACTCGCCATTGATATCCATGTAAATTGGCGCCTCCACAAGTGGCCAAGCGGCAGCGGCGCCTGCAGCAGCAACAGCGGCAGCAGCAGCAGCAGCAGTTGCTGCTGATGTGGCCGTTGCAGCCGTTGCCGTTGGCGTCAATGTAATCAATTGCACGGGCAGCAGTTGTGTTCCATTGTTTGACTGCAGATGAATGTGCGGTATGCCGCCATGTTGAGCACAATGCTGATGCTTTGGCGACAACTGTTGCTGTTGTTGTTGTTGCTGCTGCTGCTGTTGTTGTTGCTGCTGCTGTTGCTGTTGCTGTTGTTGTTGCGGATGTTGCGGGGAATGAGCATGCTGCTGATAATAAACTGTTGTCTGCTCATATGCCGCATAAAGCGTGCTCCTGCTGAGCGCTGTTGTTGTAGCCATTGACAAACTGCAGTTGCCATTGCTGCCATTGCTTCCGTTGCTGCTGCTGCTGGCGACCAGCGACTGCTGCAGCTGCGACTTGAGTGCCGCTGGCTGAAATGGCGGCGCCAATGGCGTTAGATTCGATTTGTATGCTTTAATCAAAGCGTTATTGGATGTTGTGGGCGTTGGTTGCTGTTGCTGTTGTTGTTGTTGTTGGTGTTTCGCTTCCTCGGACTTGTTGATTGCAATTTGAACTTTACGTACTGTGCTCTTTGTGATGCGTTGATCCACTGTACCGCTGCGATTGTTATTGTTGTTATCGACCACATTCTGCTGCGCTGCTGGCGTTGCTTCATTTCCATTGCTGCCTTCGGCCTTGTCGATTAACTGATAGCTTTCATCGATGAAAGCCACCAAATCCTGACAAACTTGTGGCACTTTTACATTATCCACCACATCTTCATCGTCATCATCATCGTCGTTGTCATCTTCGTCAGCGTGGTCATCAGCAGCAGCAGCAGCAGCAGCAGCAGCATCTGGCTCATCGTCGCTCTCGATAACGTGCTCGATGATGCGAAAGTTATCGTAATCGATAATGCGTGCATAGCCCATCTCTAGGGCCAAGCCAGTTAGCCTAGCCACATGATCCACTTCCTCCTCCTCCTCCTCCTCTTCTGCTTCCTCTTTTACTTCCACAGCTTCATCTTGCTCTTCGTCAACACTTTTATTATTATTTAGATTCTGATTGTTTCGTATACAATTTGGCGTTTCGCTTTCAGCATCAGCTTCAACTTCCAACTCTTCCAAAATTTTTGGCAACGGCGATCTTGCCGTCTCTTTTCGTTGTGCTTCCTCTTCGATTTCCCCATTCCCGCCTTCTTCATCTTCTTCATCGTCATCATCATCCTCAGTTTGTGTGCTGTTATCGATAAGTATCGCTGTTGTCTCATCGCTAGTGTCATCGGTGTCCACAGTGGCCGTCGATGCATCGCAGCTCTCGTAGTAATCGCAACTGCCACACCCCAAATCCACATTGTTCGCTGGTGCCTCCAAATGGGAGCTCACTGTAGCTGCCGCCATTGCTCAACAAATTGCAGCTTTCGTTTATTTACATCAAGTTGTTATTATTATTGTTGTTTTACTTTGCTTGCACACTAGAGTTATTTAACACCTGGAATTGTTTATGTTGCACTTGGTTTTTATTTGAGTAGCGCAAGGGTTGCCACTTGTGGCAACTGCTGTTGCAGTTGCATGTTAGCGTTTAATAATTTTATATGCTTTGAGTTGTAAACTGGAAAAGTAAAGAAAATATTGTCAGAATTAGTAATTGAATAACATTTAAAAACTATGATTTAATTAGGAAATGAAACAATTGAAAGTAATAATAATAATAATAATAATAATAATAATAATAATAATAATAATAATAATAAAAAAAAAAAAATAATAATAATAATAATAATAATAATAATAATAATAATAATAATAATAATAATAATAATAATAATAATAATAATAATAATAATAATAATAATAATAATAATAATAATAATAATAATAATAATAATAATAATAATAATAATAATAATAATAATAATAATAATAATAATAATAATAATAATAATAATAATAATAATAATAATAATAATAATTTGATACTGCAATAATAATATAATAAATGTAGAATTGAAATATTAATTGTATTTTGCAATACGATTTCTGAATTTTCTCGTATTTTAAATCACAATAGTTCTAAAAGTTCATATTAGCTTTGGTCAAAGTCAGAACTTCCATATACAAAATATGAACCAGGAAAAACATTTTGTAAGTTGAATTAAAAATTTTAACACTTAAAAACTTGCAACTGATTCTGCAACACTTCAACTTTGGCTTCAACATAATTTGCGCCTTAAAATATGCAACAGTTTTTTTCACAATCGCAAAAGTTTTCTCACAAAAGCGCTAAAGTAATTAAACTTTATGTTAACAAAAAGTAGGAAAAAACCCAGAACAATGATAATTTCAGCATGCAACAATAACTTGTAGCAAGTGCTCTGTGCTAAATTCAAGCTAATCCAGCAGCAACAGCAGCAACAGCAAAGAAACCATTTCCGTGCCCCCAGAACACAAACAGAGAGCAGAGAAAAAGCTCGAGCCTCTTTTTTGCCATGACCCAGTCAATTTTCACCTTGCAACAAGGCGACAGCACATGCAACAGGTGGGTTGAGTTAAGGCCACCAACAGCAACAACAACAACAACCACAGCTGTGGCTTAACAACATTTACTACTCAAATTGAAATTTTGTTTTGTGCCCGTTGGGCATTATTTACATTGCGATAAAAACTGAAAACTGGAAGCTGAAAGGATAAAACAGGTGGATGGACTGGTTGTTTGTTCCCTTTGATGTTCTGACTTAACTCAAGCAGTGCGTAGGCTTAATCTGACTAATAATTTCACTTTGTTACGCATACGCCCCGTGATAAATGACCACATTACTTTTCAGATGATAAATGCCACAATATTGTGAGATAGATTCACAATGTTGTCATATGGCAGAAATATGGCAAAAATCGTGCAGGATTTCAAGACGCATATTGTGCAGAGTAGAAGACAACGCTGCCAAATGAAATACAAACATGTTGCAAGTACACATCAAAAGGCAGCAACAGCAATACAAACAGCTGCGCAAAGTATTTAAGGGAATGAAATGGAGAGAAAACAAATGTACTGAACTTCTAATACTCTAGCAGAGTTTTTTAGGAATCTTTCTAACACAATTTTAAGTTGTTTTCATTATATATTTACTAACTTTTCTGAGGACACACTTTTTAATTATGATTGTAGCTAAATTAAAAATGGTTTTAATTACAGAACATGTAATAAAATGGTACATGCTAATTTTGTAAGCAAATAAATGCATTTATTAACTTAGAAAGCTTTTAAATTATTTTATAATAAAATTAAATGTTATTCTAAGCATATTAAATAATATATCAAATAGGTCTGAGTATTATTATTATACTCTGTTGGGTTATTTAAAAGTCATAAATATAGGATAGTGAAAGAAATCAATGTATTATTATTATACTTTAGCCAACTTTGTAATTATGTTTTACAATTACTTTTATTTCTAAAATACAACACAAAATATCTCCGACTATATTTAACGTTCATGGCAATCAACTCAATTGAGTCCTTTTGGCGTAGGGTATCAAAATTGCGTTGATGCCTAAGTCCCCTTAGTTGAGTGTGGAGAGCCGGCAACTTAGCCCACATTTGTGCCTCAACTAACTGTATTCATTGGAGTCGGTGGCAGACAGGCAACAGAAAGGCGCTTAAGGATTTAAGTCAACACACAACGTGCACTAATAGCAAGTCTGGGTCGGCTGTGGCACAATCAAATGGGAACAGTGTGAGTAATTAGGACGCAAAAGCGTATAAAACTTGCCACATCGCAGTTGCCGTTGCCACATGATAATTATACAAGCGCAAAGGGCAGGCCAGGCACAGACAGCCAGCCAGCCAGCCAGCCAGCAATGGCTTCAATTAATTGACTTAAACAACAACAACACATAGCAACAAAAAAATAAGAAAGAGAAAATTCGAAATGCGACAAATTGACAAATTGACAGACAACCAAAGACGACAGACGGTTAACGGGTCAAGGGACTGCTATCAAAAAAGGAGCAAAAACGGATGTCGATTGTCATCAGAACTCTAATTTACTTTCAATCGATTGCTCAAATTGCGAATTTGTCACAAAGTTTTGACAACACAATGCGAGATTTATTGCAGATAATATACGGTATATACGCACGATTTATAGTATATAACGTACAACATATATTTACAACATCAAAGCAAAGGTCCTGCTCAACAACATTCTGACAAGTCATGCTGCTGCAGCTCAAGAGGCTATTAGTTGTAGTCCTATTTCAACTCAACCCCTCTCCTCTCTCCTCCCTCGTCTCTCTCCTGGCTTCTGTGTTTGCTTTTTGAGCAGCATTGACGTCAACTGCGACGTGGCTAAACGAAAATTGTGCCACTGTGCACAAGTATAATTTGACACACACGTCGAGCTGTATGCAAAGGGTCTGTTGTTGTTGATTCCTCCTACCGACGCCCACACAATGGAGCGTGTGGCAGATACTATGCAGATGCCACACATATGGACACATCTTATGCTAAATAGCTGAATAGTTTCCTCTAATCACGTATGAGCTGTTCTTTAAAAACTATTTATTACAAGGGAGTTAGAGAAAAGAACAATATATTATATTGCTAAAAATAGTTCAGCTACTAGGTTTACTTAAGTATTTTAATATTAATATCTAAACTATAAATAGACAACAGTCTGAAGGTCTCTCCTACTTTATCTGCATACTAGAATTCAAAAAAGGTAAAAATATTATATTAAACAGGTAAAAAAGCTACAGTCGAATGTGCTCGACTGTGAGATACCACATTTTTGATAACAACAAAACAGTGCGGTATTATTCTTAAAATATATTAAAGTAATATACCAAAAAGTACTAAAATATACAAAGTGATATTTTTGGTATATCGATTTTGTACTACATTGTAAATATACCATTGAATACTAAATATAACATAGAGCACAACAGTGAGGAATTATATTTAAAATATATAAAATTAATATACAAAATAATACTAAAATATACCAAGTGATATTTTTGGTATATCGATAATGTATTTCATTCTAAATATACTATAGAGCACAGTGAGGAATTATTCTTAAAATATATCAAATTAATATATCAAATAATACTAAAACATACCAAATTATATATTTGGTATATCGATGTTGTACTACATTCTATATATATATGTATATAAATATAATATTTGAAGATCCTTTAAAGATTTTACCATTTAATTTTAAAGCAATCTTTTTCTCAACTTTAAAATATTAAAATTGCTCTAAAAAAGTCCAAATATAACAATACATTATGCTAAAAATATTTTACGATTTTATTATAAATATCCAAGCTATAAATAGACAGCAGTCTAAAGACCTCAGTTGCTCTGACTGCATTTTGCATACTAGAATCCAAACAAATACATAAATGGTATATTTAAAGGTCCCTTAAAGATTTTAAGATTTTATTTTAAATACATTATTTTTTCACAACTTTAAATAAATAATTATAGATCAAAAAAGTTTTTAAAGTTTAAGCGTACATATATCTGATTCCAACCTTTGATTTCTGACTCATTTTTTTAAACATTTCTTGAATCGTTTAATATCGTATTTCGAAATACAAATGTGTAATAAAAAGAAATAATATTATAATAATATATTTAATTGCTCAATTTACTTGACTCTACTATTAAAGAACTCTGCTGTGCACAGCCCTTTGACTGTTCGTGTTGATATTTTTATAGATTGCCACCCGGCTTGTTTCTGAATATCGCGTATACGCTCCACTGGCTTCCATATGGCGGGCCAAAAACGGAATGAAATTGCACAAAAACACACACTGTAGTATATCAATCTCTGACATTTGCAAAAGTTGCAAATACTTTACGTGTAATTAATATAGCTTCAATTGAATGCAAGCGTTACTTTACTGAATTTTATTGATGCATAGATAACATCTTGATTTGACTGTGACCTTTAATTTTGATAAAGCGCAATGACACGTTTGATGGTTTTATGTTTTATGTACAGTCAGCGCCACAAAAAAAGCCGCACTTTTAAGGGTTACGTATTTGTAACTTTCAGGGCTTGTGGTTTCATTATATGATTTCGGATTCGCCCAATTTTTTTTTTAACAAGTTAAGTGATGGTATGTTAATAAAAGTGCATACCAATTTTTATTTTAAATTTGCTTTTAATATTAAAAAAAATGTTGCTTTTGGTTTCACCCTAGTTTTAACGACTTTTCACTATTATGGCAAACTTAATGAAAAAAATCATAAAAGTAATAATAATGAAAAAATTCAACAAAAACTATTTTTTTCCAATTGAACACCTTACTAACTATAAAAAAAATTTAAATCTAGGCAATTTAACATTAGACATATTTTTTTAATTAAGCTTAATACTTAGAAATGCCGCCTTTGGCCTTAATTACAGATTTTACCCTATGGGGCATAGAATCGTAAATGGAATTCAAACATTCCTTCGTTATATCGTGTATCCATACTTTTTCTATAATTTGTTTTAGCTCCTCCATAGTTTTGGGCTTTCGCTTTCTTATTTTGGCCCCCATATAGGCCCCAACATTCTCGATTGGACTAAGGTCTGGACTGTTTTCTGGCCAATCTAACGACTTAATGCCCAATTCCTCCTTCAAATTGGACTGATTCTGATTGGTCAAGAGTGCTATTCTCAGATGAGTCCAAATTTAATCTCATTGGATCTGATGGAATTCTCAAGGTGCGCCGTAGACGTGGGTAACGGTTTTCTGAAAATTGCTGCATAGCCACAGTAAAGCATTCACCGTATGTTATGGTATGGGGATGCATATCCAAATATAAAACTGAATCAATTTTAATGGTTCAGGGTATGGTCAATGCAGAAAAATACAAAGAAATAATTTTAAGTGGAGTTGTGCCTAGCATTGAGTCCATAAGTGAAGAAGAAGAAGAACCCATTTTTCTGGATGATTCTGCACCTTGCCATCGAGCCCGATCTGTGAGTTATTCAGTGTCCGATTGTTATCAAAACAACTTATTCAGATAAATTTAACATTTTTCTATCTAAAGATAACAAATTTTAAGGAGGAATTGGGCATTAAGTCGTTAGATTGGCCAGAAAACAGTCCAGACCTTAGTCCAATCGAGAATGTTGGGGCCTATATGGGGGCCAAAATAAGAAAGCGAAAGCCCAAAACTATGGAGGAGCTAAAACAAATTATAGAAAAAGTATGGATACACGATATAACGAAGGAATATTTGAATTCCATTTACGATTCTATGCCCCATAGGGTAAAATCTGTAATTAAGGCCAAAGGCGGCATTTCTAAGTATTAAGCTTAATTAAAAAAATATGTCTAATGTTAAATTGCCTAGATTTAAATTTTTTTTATAGTTAGTAAGGTGTTCAATTGGAAAAAAATAGTTTTTGTTGAATTTTTTCATTATTATTACTTTTATGATTTTTTTCATTAAGTTTGCCATAATAGTGAAAAGTCGTTAAAACTAGGGTGAAACCAAAAGCAACATTTTTTTTAATATTAAAAGCAAATTTAAAATAAAAATTGGTATGCACTTTTATTAACATACCATCACTTAACTTGTTAAAAAAAAAATTGGGCGAATCCGAAATCATATAATGAAACCACAAGCCCTGAAAGTTACAAATTCGTAACCCTTAAAAGTGCGGCTTTTTTTGTGGCGCTGACTGTATGTATGTGTTACGCCGATAGTTTTCTTGCGTTAGTTGAGTTTAATTAAACATCCAATCTGCCATATGCTGCGATAGAGTTGTCAAGCGGCTCGCAGATTCTCGTTTTGCCAACGACAGTTCTATTTTTAGCTCTGCTGCCCTGCTGATTATAATCAACAACACCAAAACAACAGCAACAACAGCAGCAATCCATGTTGATGTAAATGGCAAATGACAAAGCAACACCTAATTCGAGTCGAGCTAGCTGTTTTTTATCGTTATTATTGTCATGGATGTCCAATACAGATATGGACTCTGTGTGCCATTGACACACGAACGAAAAGCAAAAATATAAAAAGAGGAAGACAGCAGCGATTAGTTTGATGAGAGTATTGAAATGGCAAACTTAATTATTGTCATCAAAATTGAAAGCTTTTTAGTATAATGGAATTTTAACAGGAACACGACATTTTCAGATATTTTTCCCATTTCCATCTCAACAAAAATCAAATAGCAGGCTTCGTATAAACTATTATAAAAAAAAAACAAAAATTGAAAAGCACATTTCATTTTTTGATAGTTTGAAAACAAATCGCATTACAAGTTAAAACTACCAATATCAATTAACAATTTAAAGAAAATGCCAAACTTTAACGGTGCCATCATAATGCATACGCTGCAAATGATCAAGACTCCAGCAACATTGAGGGAAATTGTCGTGGCAATTGCGAAAAATACAGATTTGCCGGAGGAGGATCTAATGAAGCCAGTGAAGCAAACACTCGACGTGGGCAATCGCATGGGATTTCTGCAGAAACTCAATGGTAAGCAAACATGAACTTGAAATCCATTTACTTTTTAATCAATTTCGCTCTAGGCCGATACTTTATGGTATCAATGACCTTTGATACACTCCTAGATGAAATCAAATCCCTCAACGAAACAAATAAATTTGATTTTAAGCTCGACTTGAAGCCAAAAACCGAGAAGAGAACCATCAAGAAGTCACTGAAACAGCTCGATGCCAGCAAAAAGAGCATTTTGCAAAAGACGCAGTTAGATAATGAAGCCACCTCGACCACCACATTGATACCACCGCAATTGCTCAAGGCCGAAGCCCTATTGCGTCGCAAACCGAAGCGTGCAAATCTGCCAATTAAATAGCTAAAAAGGCTAAAAGGTAGATTGGTTTTACAATATGACCAAAAAGTTGGCTGGCAATTTTAGAGAGACACTCAAGAAATCGAAAATTTACTGTTTGCTTGTTTTTGTTGCTTCAATAAAGAAAAACGAAAAGAGAAAAATGCTTTGATTAATATACACCAAAAATATTTCCAGACTCGCGAACAATTCAACGTCTCGCTTTTGTCTTTCGACTGCCAAGCATAATATTCCCTTTGAAAAGTATGTACACACTGAGAAATTGCTTCTCATTTGTGGAAGTTGACAAATGTCTCAATTAGCGGAGCTCCACGCTGCCTCCACCAAGAAGGAGAGAAGGAAGGCGGGGAAAATGTCGCGTCTCTTCCTTTTCAATTTGAAAACCAAATGAAGCGTCGACTTTTGCCAAGTAGCAATTTGCAGTGTGCACTGACCATATGGTTGCAAGCAAGCAGTCAGTCAGTCAGTCATTCAGTTAGTCAGTCAACCAGCCAGCATCCCACGAAACCAAAAAACCCACATTTCACGACCTCGCGTGCGTCCATTGTCCGTTATCACATCTCGCTTTGGTCTTCTGCTGGTGACCTTTACGATGACGTCGACACCGACACCAACAGCGACAGCGACGATGTCTGCTACGTAGGCAGCGAGAGCAACGCACGGCAAGCAAATGCAATGTAAACACCGGCCACCCAAGACACGAAGCCGAAGACACGAACGAAATACACACGCACGAACGGACGAGCCGACGAACGAACGCACGAGTGCACGAAGCGCGAGAGCGCCAGAATATGGCTGGCTGGGTGTGGTGAAGTTCAATGTGGTGAATGAGAAAGCTTTGCACGAGAGTACGAGTGCAACAAATGTAAGAGCCAAGAAGATGGTGGTAAACGAAGGCGAAGGCGTACTAGGGCTATAGGGCCGACGTGTCGGTCGGTCCGTTTGGTCATGGAATGACACCGTGATGATGATGATGGGTGGTGATGGGTTGTGGTGGGTAGTGGTGGTGACTTTGCCTGTGGCGCGTGGGCGTCGTTTCACTCACGACGAGCATTGCAAAAAAGCGAAATGTGAGGTGATTCTTCATGCTCCTTACTCCGCCCTCTTCGCAATATTCTACAATGCCTGGCATAAATACTTATGTATACTTGCATACATCTACATACACAAATACCGTTGCGCGTGTTTTGCGTCAGTCCATCTATCCTATCTATGTGTGTCCCGTGTGTTTGTGTGTGTGCGCGCATTTTTTGAAAATATTCATTGTTTTTGTTGGTGGCTGCATAATGTCAAAGCGGCTTGCGGTTAAATACATACATTCATGTATACTAGAATACCTGCACATATTTATGCATAATTATTGCAACTTCGTGCATGAAAGTTGGCATTAAATATTTATGCATTTTTCGTTGTTTGTTTTTCTAGCCTATTTTACAACCGGCACATGCAAATTGAAATTGTTAAATATTTGCGTAAATGAATGACAGGAAATTACAAAAGAAATTAATTTTTTGGACTAGTCAGCTGTCATTAAAAATCTATAATTTTTTTACCTTTTTATAAATTTTATGTTAATTATTTTCAAATTATATTTTATTTACTCTCATTTTAATATATGCAATATATATTCAGTTTCAAAACATAATTAGATTTCTCATTATAATTTATTAAACTAAAATGATCAAGTTTTGGTATATTTAATATTATGTATTTAAATATTAAGTCGTTTATTTAAGAGCTTCGAAAATTAATTTCTCATTTTAATTTATTTATTGTAAATGATTTTTTTTTCCTTTTTTCGCAATACTAAATTCATTTTATTTTTCTAAACAATCAAATCTGGGTCAACCCATTATTTACTCTAATTAGGGTATCTCGCTAGTCCATGCCGGCAACTTCCTGTGTTTATTTTTAGTTCATAACCATATGTTTGTCAGACGAAGATGTCACACGTCATTCGTTATGATATTTCCATAGAATAAGCGCAGAAAAAGAGGTCTAGTCTAATCGTATTTCGAAGGTCAGAGGAACTGCTCACTTCCGCTGCAGTTGAGTGACAAATTACAAGCTAGATAACAGCTGAATATCTTATCACATTGTCGTCAGCTACGATGAAATTGCAAAACGATCGGATAATCAAAAACAAAAACGAAATTACACAAGTATGCAATTTGCATAGAAATAGTGAGAGTGAGGTAGAGATAGAACGCTGCATAACATGCACTGCTTGCAATCGCGCGTACCTACTGCAAGCAGTGCGATTGCTTACGCTTGCATGCATATGTGTGTGTCAAGCTGCAAGATAACGCACTGCTTGTGCGTTTCTTTGTATGTGTGGGATGCGTATTAGTTTTAACAGCTAGTTTTCGAATGTTAAACCGATGCGAATTTCACTCAACACACACATGTTGTCTTTCTTTTTTCGTCGACTACGCGGAAATTGGAAATTGGCGTGACTAGGACAGTGGATTATGATTCAATTTATATGATTCCCATATGGTGGCAGATAATAATTGAATATTATGGCTAACGAAATTCTTAAGAACTTGAATGCGGCAACATGTGTTGGCAAAACAATAAAAACACATTTAATACGCTCTTGGTCAATTAAACTATGCTCAAAGTGAAACGCGATCAGCAAATGTAATTAAAAGTCAAATGGAATTGAACAGCGCGTGAAAAATATTTGTAACACAAACAAAATTGAAAAACTCAACCAGTAACAATTTGTGTGTTTGTATGAGTGGTTAATATGCAATTTGAAAATGCCAAAAGACACGAACACACACCTACACATACACACACACACACATACATATGTAGACACACGCCAACGACAGCGCAGTTTACTTTGACGTCGCAGCAAAAAAAAGGCTTCATTTTCTGCTGCGCGCATGGTAAAATAAGAAAGCGTCGCGGCGCTGCTCGCGGCGACTGCGACGCCGGCATTACTAAGTATTTGTTGCTGCGTCAACTGGTTGAGTTGCTTTACTGCTTGCTGGCTGCACTTGCTATGCCAAAGTCGCAATTGTTGTTGTTGTTGCTACATTTTACTGCCGTTTTGCTTTGTGTGCTGCAAGCTATTGGCAAATCGCACACGCATACGCGCACAAGCACGCATACATGTGTGTGAGTGTGTGAGAAGTTAACATATTGTTGCCTTTTTTGTTGCTTAAATGCAATAAAATACAGATTAAATGTAGCAGAATCATTGCAATGCATGAAAGCAGTAAGATAATTCTATAAAAACTGCGAAAAATGAAAGTTTCTAATCATATTTGCCCCCAACTTACCAGCTGTGGAAAATGTTGTTGTTATTTTGCACACACAAATACACGTAAACGTACACTCACACCGACAAAGACGCGAACACGCACGAATAGACGAGCACGAGCACGAGCACGAGAAGAGAGCGAAGAAAATACATAAACCAGTCCACCGAGGCAGCAGCAACAATTTGTTGTTATTTGTGTGACTTGTTGCTGTTTTTTTTTGCGCTTTATGTTGCTGCTGCTGCTTTTACAACTTTTATTGTTGTGGAAAATTCGTTGTTTGGAAATGCGTAACAAGCTGGCAAATTCAATTGAATTTTTTCTTGTGGCATTTGCGCGCTATAACTTGAAACACGGCGATAGAAAAAAATCGCATACAACACAAGCACACACGAGACGAAACGACACGACGAACCAAACGCGGCAAACGTTTGATTTTGATTGACGCTGCGCCACTATGGAAAACTGCAAATGAGCTAAAATACTTGCACAGACACACATACACTTGCACGTGAACGTCGGACGATACGAACAAATGAGCCGACACGAGCACACACGAAGTACAAATTCGCAAAAGCATCAACGGCAACAGCGCGTGGGAGCAACAGCAGCGGCAGAAAAGAGAGTGAGAGAGAGCGCACACAAGCACGACAAGTAGTTGCATGCAAATTCTTTTGCTGGTGGGTGGCTAAGCCTCGTTTAGTGTGCAAGACGAGTGTGACGAGAGCGCCGTGCTGTACAAGTGTAAGCGAGAGCGAGTGATAGTGAACGACTGAGAGTGAGAGTGGAGAGCGCACGTGAAGTCAGTCAAAAATATTTCGAGTGCTTTTGTCAACTACACAAACAACCTGTGTGTGCAGGCAGGCAAAAGCTGTTGCGAGCTTGCTGCCTGTCAAAGCTCTTTGGAGCCTACCCCACCAAAATGCAATTAAATGTCTACAATAGAAAAAAAACAAGCACTCGGCAATTTTGGTATTTCAGTTAGTTTTCTATTAAGTGCTTAATTAAATGCGTTTGATTAACTTTACAATTTATGTGCATAAACAATTCCTATGCATTTACTGTTTATAGAGGAAATTCCGCATTAAAACGCGGCCAGCCATAAATTGAACTTACAATGTGCCAAAAAGCTTACGGTTTGTGTCTTTGCTAAAACTCAAAAGCTATTGAAAACTTTTGCATGCAATTCTCGAAATGTGCATAAAAAGCGCGAAGCTTTTTGATTTCAAATCTCATATGGGGCAGAAACATTTGGTGGTTTTGCGCAACTTGAGCCACCAGTCAAAATCGTTCTTAATAACCTTTTTTTTGCGATTCAGATCGGTCTTCGCCTGAAATTCATCTCGATCCTTTAGCCACATTCTGGCATATTCGTTACCAATGATCATCGCCATTGAAGGACACGATTCCTAAACGCAAAACAATTCAAACAAATTGATGTACTATGCAAAAATATTTACTTCTTTCTCGATGGTAGGCACCATGGTATATTTTTGTGCTCTCAAACCCGCCTCTGTTGTTAGATTATCTTTTGGCCTGCAGATAATGGCACGTGACCATTCTTTAGATTTCCCCAAGGTTGCCATAGTTTCTCATTTGCAATAATTTTGCTTAAATTAACTCGAATTTATTTTTAAAAAAATTTACCGAAATAAAAAAAAAAAACAAATTTTTAAAGGCGAAGAAATGTGAAATAATTATATTTCATTTTGACAACATTATCTAAGCAAAGACATACAAAAACAAATCCATAATCAACAAAAATTGGTTTAATTTAATTCTAAATTATGAATTTAGAAGTTAGATAAACATTTCTAAAAAAAAAAAATAAAAAAAAAGATGAAAAATTATAATGACATAAAATATATATAATTGACTGTATTTTGAAGATATTCAAAAGTTAAAATTAAGTAAGTAAATAAATTCTGAACCCATTACATAAAGGGAATATAGTGTACAATATTTATTTTGTATATCGGGGAAATATATTACACATGGGGAATACTACGTAACGTCCGATCTGACCTCTGAACGGTGAACAACGCGCCCCGAGACAAACATAGAAATGTTTCAAGGCATTTCCGTCAGGCAATAAGCAAAAACAAAACAAAACAACAACAACAACAACAACGACGACGCGAAACGAAACGAAACGAAAGACAAAGAAGTACAACAAACTTTAAGTCAATACGGTACCTACACAAGAAATAAATAAATAACAACAAAAAAAAAAAAGGAAAAATGGAAGAAAAAAGAAAATAATACAAAATTAAGTTGAAGAAGAAGAAGAAGCAGTGACAGAGTCAGAGGCATGCAACGTTACCGTAGAAAACAGCCGCAAACCCAGTCAAACCCCCAGAAGACCAGAAGAAGAGGAAGAAGCAGCACAAGTAAAACAACTAGGAAAGCTAAGTTCAATATGATAGACTCGGAGATACCCATTAACCATTTTTTGAGAATATAAATAAAATTCTGCTTCTTCTGTTGTTCTAACTTTGACTTAATTTATAATTATTTCTTCTATATCAACTTATTTTTTTTATATCAATTTTTTTATTTAGTTAAGAGTTATTAATTATCAAATTTTAGCTTACTATTTCCATTTTATTTACAATTACTATTCCATTTTATTTATTTTTATTTAAATTTATTTTGTTTTATTTAATGAAAGGTTTACATTTTTTTAAGTATTGAATAAAATTAAATTTTTGAAATGTCTTATGTATTATTATGTCTTTAGTATAATCAACTAATACAAAATACATAATTGTTATTTTTTAAATTTAAGTATAGTTTTCGTATTTTATTTTAATTACAATTGAAATACTTGAAAAATATTTAATGTTTAGCAAATAAATATTAAACTTAAAGAAAATAAATAAATGTATGTAATATTCTTTATGTGGCCGATAAAATACTTCCGGTTCACAGTTAATTTAGAAATTCCCCGTTAGCTTTCTAGGGTAGCGAGTATAACAAAGCCCGGAATATGTAGGTGGTTGTGATGAGGAGTGTAGAGTGTGGGAGGGGATGGGGGGGATGTTTGGGTGGGTAACTGGCAACGGTACTGCCAAACGTAAATCAAACAAAAATAAACAACAAAAAACAAAGCAAAACAAATAAAATAAACAAAACTACGCAAAAGTAGCAGAGAGCACAAGCAGACGTCAACAACAACGACAACAGTAGCAACAACAACAACAACGACAGCGACGTCGACGACGACGACGATGATGATGGCAAACAAGGAGCAACAACAATGGCTGAGTGAAAAGGGCAGTGGGCATGAAAGAATGAAAGAAGCCAAAGTAAGACACCCACACACACACACACTCACACAGCAGGCAAAATGAAATGCTACAAAACAAGGCAATGCAATGATAATAATGATGCTACCAACCAATGCTGCTGCTGCTTCTGTTGTTGTTGTTGTTGATGATGATGATGATGAAACAAACGAAGCATATTCCGTTTGCTAAAACAAACATTTGCTAATGTTCTCAACAAACTTTTGGGGCCAACAAAACGAAATAGAAAATGCAGCCCCAGCATTCGGACGTGAATTTTAGTTTGAGTTCTCTCAATCTCTCCCTCTCGCTCGCACATGTACAACTCTATATAAATACACATACAAACATCGAAACGTACATACAAATACGAATATGCAAGTGTACGTGCCTGTGTTTGTGTGTGTGTGTGTGCTCTGCTTGCTGTGCGCTTTACAAACAAAGCTACTCCCAAATACGTCCTCTTCATTTTTGTTGTCTTTCTCACTCGCACCACAACTGTTGCTACGCCCCCGCAACGCCTCAGTTTGTTCGCTCCTCTTCAACCTCCTCCCTTGCCTACTGTGTATGCGTAAATAAGCGTTTTACTACAACACAGCCTGTCCTTGTTATTCACGCTGCTGCTACTGCTACTGCTGTTATTGTTCTTGTTGTTGTTTTAGCTCTATTTGTTTATTTCAAAGCTTTGGCGGCAACAGCGCGACGCTGTCTTCGACGCCGACGCCGACGCCGACGTTAACAGCGCTTCTCTTCTTATATGCGTTGCTGTTGTTGTTTTGCTGCTCATTAGTCGCATTCGCAATGCTCCTTATTTTGAGCTTGTTGTGTCTCTGCGGCTGCAGCTGTATTTGTGACTATGCGTGTGTGTGTTTGTGTTTGTGTGTGCGTGTTTGCATTTGTTTGTTTTAAAATTTTATTGTATTTCATTCAGAGCAACAAGAATAACAACAACAACAACTGGAAGAGCAGCCATTTATATTATTGCTGTGCTTGCCTTTAGCCACAGTTCTCCCGCATTCCGCTACCTCCGTTTCCGTCTCCCTCACTCGTTGGCTACATTCACCCTTGATCCACTCTGCGAAAGAAAGAGAGACAAGGGGAGCAATCATGGACTTGAGGGATGCGGTTTCGGGTGTTGACATGGCCATTTGCATTCTGTTTTGTTTAAAACAAAAACAATAAATTGCTCGCATTGAGCGCCTTCAACGTACCTATTCAGCATAACTGACATTTCAATCAAGTTACGAACTAAATTCTTAAAAACTTAGATAATAATGCTACTTTTGAAATTCATAAATAAACTAACTCAACAATTCGTTGGAAAAGAACTTAATTTATCGATTGCCCGCAAACGAATTCGATTTATCAATTAGTAATAGTTATTCGCAGCCTTACAATAGGCTCAACAAAGCAGTTCAGGAAAGCAGTTCAACGAAGCAGCGCAACGATCTTAGCGTTCGCACAGCATGCAAACAAAGCTTTGAATAATTACAAATGGCCGCTGCTTGACATCTTAAAGGATGGCTTAGTATTTTTGGTATATTACACATTAGGTGAAGTAGTTTTTAAATATTAGCCGTTTGAACAAGTATTTTTGGTATATTCAATATATTATTGTACACTTTTTTCTAAAAAAAATGTGTTTAATTAAATTCTGAATAATAAATTTATAAATTAGCTAAAAATATATATAAAATTGACTGTGTTTTATGAAGATACTCGATAGTAGTTCATTAAATTGTTAAAGCTTTTTAAGGTGTAACTTCTATAAAAAGAAGTTTTAGCCGTTCACTTGCATTTTGTAAAAATTGCATTGGCTTTGAATACTTAGCTAATTTACTTGACATTCTTTAATGA
The DNA here is from genome assembly GCF_009650485.2 of Drosophila albomicans. Classification (NCBI taxonomy): domain Eukaryota; kingdom Metazoa; phylum Arthropoda; class Insecta; order Diptera; family Drosophilidae; genus Drosophila; species Drosophila albomicans. The sequence continues at coordinate 21,664,888 of NC_047628.2, read as the reverse complement.
TCAAAAAAAAAATTTTTAACGAAAAAATAAATTATTAAACAAATGTGAAATAATTACATTTCATTTCGACAACATTATCTAAGCAAAGACACACAAAAATAAATCTAAAAGACTTTGTTTTATTAAATTTGCGAATAATGAATTTAGAATTTTGCTAATAATTTCTTAAAAAAGAAAGAAAAAAAAGATGAAAAATTATAATGACATAAAATATATATAATTGACTGTGTATTATGAAGATACTCGATACAAGTTCATTAAATTGCTAAAGCTTTTTAAGGTATACTATAAAAATAAGTTGTAGCCGTTAAATTTCCATTTTGAAAAAATTACATTGGCTTTGAATACTAAGCTAATTTACTTGACACTCTTTAATGATCAAGCTATGGTCACACTGATTGTAGGGCAACCGTTAGTTAGCAAAGCTTGCCGCCATTGCATTTATTATTGTCCATTTTGTCAAAGTGCGAGCTGTGACCAACCTTGCGCCTGGTTTTATGCAATGCTTTTTGCAATTGTATTTGCACATTGTCAATCGCTACTAAGGCCAAAACACGTACACAACACACACACACACAAATGCAGAGAAAATACGACAGCTACATATATGCAACGTAATTATGATAAAATGTATTTCGAGTGCTGTATTTTTTTGCATTGTATATTTAGCTAGAACACAAGTTGCATTATTATTCTTGTTGTTGTTTATTTGTTTTATGTTGAACTGCTGCTGCTGTTGCTCTTGTTGTTGTTGTTGTTGTTGTTGCCACTGTCCCATGTTGACATTGTTTTGACGAAAATACGCTTGTAGCATTTATTTACTAACCAATTTATTTCACTTTTTTTGTCGCCCCGCTTTTATCGGCCACCAGCAACAATAACACCACTGAATATGTCGAGAACTCCCCATACTACATACTCCCCCCTCTCTGCTCCCCATCCACCCCTTTGGCTGTCACTCCCCCGCCTCACGTTTCACATACAGTACGCTTGCTTGGGCCATTTTTGTGTGCATTCAGCAAAAATAGATCGTTGTTGTTGTTGTTGCTGTTGGCCGGACAAGTTGTTTTGCTTTCATTATCGTTGTAAATTCGCAAAAGTACAGCTGTTAACAATAACAATGACATGGAGTGTCCAACACAAATTGCCAGCTATGCCAAAAAAATTAATTAATTAAGCATTTTTTGCATTCGCTAGCCACACACAAACACACACACACACAGCCATAAAAAACACGTGAACTCTGAGTGGGTGTTCAGCTTTAACCTTACTCTTCTGCTGTCTTAGCTTGCAGCTGCATCTCAGGGTTGTCGCCGTGCCTTGAATTATCGCACTGTTTGTTCTGTTCACCTCCTCACCATCCCCCTCACCATCCACTTTTCCCCATTATCGCATTCTACTTAAAAATAATACTTGCATTTTCCGTGAATCACGCAGTAGAAAATTCCCCATTCTTTATTCTAAGTACTTTGTCACTACATCCGCTTCTTTTATCTGTGCAACTTTCTAAAAAAGTGACTCCAGCTTTTCCTCAGAATTTTAATATTATAAATGTGGAATAAAGATTTTGTTTTTTAATATTTGCAGCTTTTCTTAGAATCGTCATTTTATATAAGTAATTTCGATATTTTTTTTTTCCTTTAATTCTTAACTATTATTACTAATTATATTTTATTACTATAATTATATTTTATTTTAAGGAATGGCATCGCTTCAGACTTCATTCATTTAAAAAAAAAACAAAAGATTTTAAAAACATTTAAAAACTATAACAGACTAATTCTTCAATTAACCAACATTGTTTACAAATAAACACTTAATTAAGCCTATCCTATTATTAGTAAAATATTACACATTGATTTTTAAATTTTAAATTATCTACCTCTTAAAACTTTCAATTTTTATTTAGTATTTTATTTAGTATTACGTCTACTTTATAAATAACATAAGAATACCATTTTATCTGATGTTATCAATAAATAAATTTTGAAATATTATTAACACTTTATAAAAGTAATTATCGGAGACACAGTTTGAAGACTTTAATAACTTAAGCAAGTGGCAAGTCATCGTTATATAGTAAATATTTGTATAATTATCTTGATCTACTAAAAATAGAAATCAGCAAACTTTACTTTGGTATATCAAGCGCTTATCGGATGAGTTTGTTGCTTTTATCAAAATGACCTTGTTGTTACAAATATAAATATTGATAATGATAATTTAAGTGTTTGCACTAATTTGTAAAGACGTCTAAACTATTTTACAGGGTATTAAAAAAATACTGTGAAGATTTTATCAGCAATTAAGCGAAAATTGTTTGTTTGAAGAAGGAATCGATAAATCGTCAAGCAATTGACCGAGTGATCGATTAATTGCTGCTCTTAAGCATACACAACACACATACTCACATTAATATGTATGTACATATGTGAGTACGCACACACACACACATATGCATGAAAACATGCTTGCGCTGTAATTATCATGCTCACCTTCCCTTTCGCACAGCAGCAACAAATAATTAAGTTCATTGCTTCTATTTACGTATTCACTGCCTTGCTTATTTTTTGCGCGTTCCCGTTTCTCTTGTTGTTGTTTTTGCATATTTTTGTAGCCGAGCAACAAAAGCTACCAGCGGCCAAAAGTAAACAACAATAACAACGCAACAAAAACAACAACTACAACAACAACACAGCAGGCTCATCTTCATTAGCTCTGCTTTCGTCTGCCGTTGCCTTTTGTCGCTGTCGTCTTCCTCTGTCCTGCTGCTGCGACATTGTACCACCGACATCTTCTCTCTCCTTCTTACACGACTCAACTTTCTTGCATTGTCTCTACTAGGGGCTGGCGTAAAATAAAAGAAGAAAGAAAAAAAACTTTGTTTACTCGGAATGCCAGCGTTGCCTTTGTTTTTGTTGCTGTCATTGCCGTTGCTGTCGTCGTCGTCGTCGCCGTCGCTGCCGGTGATGTTTACACAATTCCATAGCCGAAGTCCAACAATAAAAAAAACAAGCAGCGCAGAAAGCTCAAGAGAAGCAGCAACGACGACGACGTCGGCATAATGACCTTCAGCTGCGCCAACGTCACCGTCAACGTCGCTGCCCGCGTTGTGTTTGTGTGTGCCTCTGTATGTGGGCGGCTGTTTGACTCGGCTCGTCTCTCACTTCGGATTTGATCGGCTTGTTGGACTGTGTTGCTCGGGTCAGGTCTCGGTGCCGCGTACGTCTTAATTTTTATACATGTCAGCGGCATACGCCGGCGACCCACGCACAAACATTGTAAACAAGCAGCGACTGCGCTGCTGGCGTCGCAGCAGCCATCGCTGCCTGTGCCGTTAGCGACGCTTCCTAGTTGTAAATGCTCTCTTTCTCTCTTTTGCTCGGCCGCACTTCGTGTTTGAGCTCACTGTGCAAACAAGTGTTTGCTCGTGGCGTCGACGGCGACGTCAGCAGCAGCAGCGTACATGCCTCATGAGTTCAAACATTAAAGGGCTTAGCCTACTGACCATTCTTCATCCCTTCATCAAACTTATTTGATTACTTGCCCATAGAGACAGCCAAAAAGGAGTCTTAATTAGCATTTCAAACTGCGCACAGTGGGTCACTCTGATTGGAATTCCTCAAAAGCAGAATAACTAGTTCATGCTGAATTGCAATTTCCATATCGAATGACTAAGCTAAGGCCACTGTGCATTAGACAAGGCAGTGAGCAAGCAATTTGATTCCGTCTAGCGACACGTGAGAGTTTGCGCACGAGAGATTGCAAGATAACAAACAACAAAAACAACTAGCGGAACAGAGACAGCAATACTATTGTCGACGCCCCCCACGCACAGCATGAAAACGCAATGCACTTTGACAACGGCAAGCAAGAACAACAAAAGCAGCAACCGCGAGCAGCGCTGTTGGCTACAAAAACAAAACAGCTGCTGCAATAGCACAATGCTAGCAAATAAGAATTACAGCTACATGTATGCATATGTACACATGTATGTTTGTGTGTGTGTCTATACGCACGCATACAAATGCATTGTTGTTTGCATAGCAGAAAATTGAACAACTGCAGAAAGTCTATGACGACGACAACGACGCTGCTCAAGGCGAACTACAAACACATAAACACACACATGCACATAAACGTATGCATGTGTGTGTGTATCATGCATACACTTGCCAGTTTCTATGTGTATCAGCGCAGCAGTCAACGTCAGCCTTTAGCTGAAGACGGAAATACCAAACCAACGATGACGAACGTAAAAACTACGCACCAAGCAACAGCAACAACTACAAATACAACTACAACTACAACCATAAACAATAAAACACGGCACGCAAAACAAACAAACAAGCAAATGGCATGAAGGGGGGGGGGGGGGGGGGGGGCTGCGGTGAACAACGGGGCCCGCCATGCTTGAGTGTGAGTGAGAGCGAAAGAGCAACTGAATGGGGCGATATCAGCGCAGCACCTGCCTGGCACTGTTCCCCCCAACCCCTCTCGCGTACACTAACCACACCACATGCCGCCCCCTCCCAACACCCATTCTGTTGCTCAGCCCAGCCATCCACTCAGTTAACGAGCAAACAAAACTAAACAAAAACAAATAACTACAGCAAATGGCATATTGAGGCGAAATTCTACACAATCAAAAAAAAAAAAAAAAAAAAAAAACCTTTCTAAAATTTTACTACGACGTAGTAGAAAATATATTTCTGTTTCATATGTTTTGTTGTTTTATTTTGGCGCTCAGCGCCTTTTTTTCTGAAGTGTGCTATTCTTCAGGCGTTCGTTCAACTCCTCAGCAGCGGCCCCCGTCCAACGTCGCCACCCGCTGCCCTAGCAACTGGATTCAAACCTGAACCGCTCCTGTCTACTTGTTTGTTTAATTTTTTGCCATTTCTGCTTCACATTTTATTTGTTTGTTTGACTCGCTGCGCATGTGTTGGTGAAGAGCAACTAGCCTTCGTGCGAGGGCTGCACGAAATGTATACGAAAAGCGACCTTGGTGTGAAAAAGTACAAATCTGAAAAATATTGGTAATTTCGTTTTATTTTATTTATTTTACTACTTATATTCTTATTGTAATAATTATTATGATTGTCATTACTATTACTTTTACATATATTATAAGTATTAAATGTAAAATAAATAAACCAGAAATATAATAGTGAACAAATAAATAAATCAGATTTTATTATATTTAATGCTAAAATGTTGAATAATTTATTAATAGATTATACACGTAAATAATTGTACAAAACGTTTGTAAATTTTCGAACTCACAACTGTTGCAGCAGCCCTCGATTTTGTGTTTTGGCGCGTACTCAGATCGTCCGCTGTGTTGCTGTTGTTATTGCTGTTATTGTTGTTGTTGTTGTGTTTTAAGCATGACAAAGCACCGTACAATTTCACAACAGCAACTTCATTATGATGTTCGGCTTGTTTTTCCACGAAACAACTGTTTACCGAACGTGGCTGCTCTGCCGTCGCTGACGTCAACAGCGCCGCAAACAGCGCAGCGCTGCCTGTGTGCATGTGTAGTTGTGTTGGTGCGTTGTGCTCATTTCATTCAAACGTCCAACGAGAAATTTCATTTCAATACGCAGCCCGGCCAACGAAGCGTCGTCGCCTCGCCTTGCGACGCGTCGCAGTCACTGTCTCTGTCTCCGTCTACGTCTACGTCTCAGTTGAGTCTCAGTCGCTGTGCTGGCGACGCGCGTCGTTTTGTGGGTTCGTTACAAATCGATTTCAATAAGTTTGTCAGTGTTTGTCGGGAAAAGGCGACGCACAGACGTTAGCAGACGTTGTTCGAGAGCGCATCGCAAAGCAAAGCAACGCAACGCAACGCGTACGAAAATATTTTTTGGGCGCGCAGAAGAAAGTTGAGTTCGCTTCATTTCGTTCGTTTCGTTTGTTCTGGCAAAAAGCAAGTGTATCCGTGTGTGTGTGTGTGTGTGTACGGGAGTGTATTAGTGTGCGCGGGGTGGAGTGCGAAGCGAAGATGCGATAAACAGCAGCAGCCCACTGTTGTTATTGTGTTTGCTAAACAAATAAAGGAAAAACAAATACAAATACAAATACAAAATTCAAACACAAACATCATGTACAAGGAGAAACGAAAACGGCTTCAATAATAATAATTATCAACATCATCATCGTCATATTTCGAATGTGGAATACAAGAAATGTGAATTAAATGCTGTAAAAACAACGAAAGCGAACAAAAAAGTATGAGTTATTTAAAAACAATATATTTCACTACTCATCTCTCTCTCTCTCTCTCTCTCTCTCTCGTTCTATCTCTCTCTGTCTTGCTAATTGTGCGTTTGCGTTTTTTTTACGCGCCTTGAAATTTATTTTTAAGTTTCTGATCTGATTTTTTATGTTTACTTTTTGCGTTTCGAAAATAACAGCAATAGAAGGCTAACAAAAATAAAAATAAAAAACAAAGCCAAAAGGTTAAATTAAAGAAAACATATATATAAATTTCATTAAAAACAAAAACCAAATACAATGAAATTCAATTGAAATGTGTGATTAAAAAATTTCAATCTAATTGATATGAGTAACTTTAGTTTACACCGTAATTCAAACAAGTTTGTGATCTATAAAAAAAAAGCCCAGCAAGCTTTTTATTTTTATCAAGAAATCCATCCACATGCAAATGATTTTTTGTGAAAAACCCACAACTAAAAAAAGAAGAAAACAACAAAAACAACGTGACCGCAAAATTCCCAGTAAATCGCACAAAACTGTGCTACAAACAACAATAAATTGATCAGGCCACATAAACAATTTCTAATTTATTATTATGCAAACATATTGAACGCATTTCAAGCATAACAACAGAAAAAAATTAAAAGCTAAAAATAGCTAGAAACAAATTTCAAGTTAAACTAATTAAACATGAAAACGCAAGAAAAATCCAGCGTGTGTTTGTGAGTGTGTGTGTGTGTGATTTTGTTTACCGTTGTGATTCATCCAGCTGATTGCGCAGCAACATTTTTGCTTTCTGCGCAAAATGCTCTAAACAAAGAAACAACTAAAACAAAAACGAACAAAAAAGTTTAATAATTGCAATATGTGCCAAACGTTGTAGAAATGAACATGTTACACATATAAAATATATGTAAAGCACACACACACACATAGACACTTTGACCAGGAAGCAAATCGGGCGACAAAGATTGATGTAAAAGCGAGATGCCCAATGCGTACGTCACACACACACACACACATGCATGCTTGCGGTATTGAAGCTTGTCGCGCAGTTTCGAGTGCGAATGAGTGCGCACGTGTCCCTGGCTCTCTCTCCGTGAGTGTGTGTGTGTGTTAGTGAATCACACTGTGCGCGTGTGTGTATGTGTGAGTGTGCGAAATAGCTTCCGTCTATTGTGAATGGCGCACTGTGTGTTTTGTTATCGATGGATGTTGTTAGCATTTCTCCCCTGCTTGCTGCTTGCTGCGACTTGTGACTGTGTGTGACTTGTGACATTTTGTCACACACACACACACGCGTCTTTTTCTTAGAGCGACTGTGTAGCAAGCTCGGTGAATATTCAAAGTTAATTTAATGCCAAAAGAAAAGCGCCTCGTCATTTGCAAAACGCGCACATTTTCCGACAGGTTCGCTGCGTTCGTTGGCCAACGCTACGTATGCGCGATAATCAAATTGGGGCGATAATAATAATAATTCGAGTTGCCTCAAACATTTGTTCATTTCGTTTTACATGTTTCCTTTAACGATAAAGCAAATTAAAAATGGGTCTAGTAATGTTTCATTTAAAAACTTTATTTTTTCGCAAATTTTTGTTTTTATTTTTCATATTTCCTTTATTTGAAATAAAAGAGGTTTCTTTTATTTATATTTTTTTATTAATTTATTTGTACACAAAAACAATACTTAATGTTTTTGCATATTTCATTAATTAACCTTTATGGGTAATTCCCTTATTTATTCAATTTAAAAATAGATTATATTTTTTCTTGTAATTCAATTAATTGTTTATTTAAACATTTCCATTTCATTGTGAAATCTTTATCGCAGAACATTCGTGAATAAGTTCCTTATTTAACTAATAAAATTATTGTGAAATTTAAAGGCACATATTTTTTTAATCTTGATAATTTAGATAGAGCTTGCGAGAATAACTTCAATTTAATTGTGTTGAGTAGTTTGGCTTAATTCTAATTAACAAGTGCTGGAGGTCTCATCTATTTCACTTGGCAAAGCATAAAGTAAAAGGTGTAATGTAAAATAGAGAAATAATTTAAGTAGACCAACAACATTTGTGCATAGAAACTAAAGTCAACGTCTCTTGTCCACATCAAAAAATGTGCTTGTCACTCTGATCAAGCGTTTTTTTTTTTTCTTTTTTTATTTGTTGAGACTAAGTTTAGCACTTTAAGGAAAGTAAATATGTTTGACACACATGCGAATCATAATTGCAATCTTTTATTTTTAATTATTGCTTAATACTAAACTTGAACTTTGAATACTGAAAGTTTCTTGAATTTGACGCAATGTTTGTGGGAAATTTCCATGATAATTGGAAATTTACCTATTAAGAGATATGGTTTATAAAACACGCTAAGAAACACATCATTTTTTGTGGTTTGTTTCTATGCACAACAAAAGTTTGCTCAGTTCAAAAGTTTGTGTTGATAAACTTTTACCCCAAATAGTTGGGGAAATAACGACAAAAAACTGAACGCGCAATAAAAATTAGTTGTTTGATTTATAACACTAAACCGTTTGTAATCTTGAATTGAAATTGGGAAATCCAAACAATCGTATTTATCACCGATATGCCAAATCAAACACGTAAAGCAATTAGCAAGTCTCAGAGAGCAGAGAGAGAGAGAAAAAAGGAAATCTTTAATAATATCTAGTAAATAAATGAGATAATAATCTTTATAGTAAATAAATGAGGTAATATAATTAACTAATATGCATGTTTATTATTTTCTACTTACAGTGCAGCGTAAATTACCAAGGATCAAATGAAAAGATGCTGATTGAATGCATTTCGCAGGACATTCCTTGAAATCTACAAAGAAAACTAAATAAATAAAGCACACAGAGAGAGCAAGAGACAAGAAAAGTTAGAGAAAGCAAAAGTTAAGAGTTAATTAGCCAATGAACTACAATACAGAGAACGTTGTAGCCGCAGCCGCAGCAGCCAGCCAACATCATCATCGTCATCATCATCATCCGTATCATCAGGAGCCACATCATCAACACATTATTCCACTGCCCAGTTATTCCTCCAGCCAGGCAGCGTCCGGCAGCGGAGGGGGAAGCGGAAGTGGAGGCGGAGTGGGAGGAGGCGACAGTTCACCGAAAAACATGGAATGGACTAATGATGATGCGTTGGAGCTCATTGAACAGTATCGCTGCCACACAGAGCTCTGGAATCGTGCCGATCCCAAGTACAAGGATAAATTGTGTCGATTTCGCGCTTGGTCCGAGATCGCGGATCGTTTTGGCTGCAGCAAAGCGGAAGTGGAGCGCAAAATGAATGTCCTGCTCACGCAATACAGACGCGAGAAGCACAAAATGTTTGTGAAAATCTATCAGGGCATTCAGCCCAATCCGTCCAAGTGGTATGCGTTCAAACGCTTCGACTTCATGGAAGCCGGCGGTGGCAGTTTGAGTGGGTTACCCAACAGCGGTGCCGTTGCCAATTCCTCCATCACCTCATCCGCCACATCATCGGTCAGCCACAATGGTCTCAATGGCCTTGCCGCTGCTGCCGTTGCCGCCGCTGCCTACGAGAGCAGCACGATTGCAGCGGCAGCGAATGGAGGCGCCCCAGGTGGCATCGCAGGTGGAGGAGGGGGAGGAGGAGGTCCTGGTTTGAGTACAACTGGAGGAACAACGCCCGCATCGCACCACAGACGCATCAAGACCAAAGAGCTCAAATATTTTGGAGCGGTGAGTAATCGACGAATAAATAAAACGTATGCGTAATCACAGAGCCAGAGAGAGAGAGCGAGAAAGACAAAGACGTTGACAAACACAAGTATGACAACAACAACAATACAACGTGAACAGAGACGATTGTCAACGACTGCTTTGACTAGCGAACACACACAAACCTATTAACCCCTTGCTGACCAATGGGGTTGAAAATTACACACCTTACATTGCCTATTCAAGTATAATATTTTCATAATACAATCCGAATTCAAACTCATTAATGTACAAAATAAATACATTTATAGTTGAAGTTAAAATTATATAAAATACACAGAGAGAAAACAAATCTATATTGAAAAAATCTTGATTAAAAATATTCGATCTTAAAAAAAAAACAATCTTGAAAAAAGATTTTTGGGTTGAAACAAATTTTAATCAAGATTTTTATGCAAAATTTGCATTTTAAGATGATTGTAAAGAATATTGCAAATCTTGACTTAAGATTTTCGATCTTCCAAAATAAATAATCTTGAAATAAGACTTTTGGGTTAAAACAAACATAAATCAAGATTTTTATGCAAAATTTTAAAGTTTTTTTTAAGAATAAAATCTTGATTTAAAGAAAATTGCAAATTTTTATTTAAGAACTTTTCGGTCTTAAAAATAATAATTATGTTTTTGTTTCTTAAATTATGTATATTTTCAATGAAAGTAACCTGACTTTTACATTCATATGTTATTCGATTTCTTTTTAACAAGGTCACCAAATATTATCTTCGATTAGCAACAGAAAAAATCATTTAATTAGAAAAGTTATCAACTTAGATGTACTTAAAATGACATTTATTTTTTATGTCAAGTACCGAAAATTATTAAAGTTTTATACACTTCCATATATCAAGATAACATTGGTTTATTTTTATAGACCTTTTTTGACCAGGTCACCAAATAATATCTTTAAGCACACTTATGTCTAAATGACTCTCAGATTCCTTTTCTAACTGCTGCACCTGTCGACATTTTTTGATTTCTCATTCAGATAAGATACCACAGAAAATTCTACTCCATTCAATAGATAAATGTTAATTCAACTCTTTCTAGAAGGATTCTAAGCACTTGAACATATTGATCGCTTTTTAATGATTGATGAGCATGTAGAGAAATACAATAAAGTATAAGTACAGAAAAACATATTTGTAGTTGATGAAAGTAAGAGAAGTCTATAAAATTTAACAAAGATTTAATTTTTGACTGAGACTTTTAACTCTTGAATATTCCATTGGAATTTTTTTAGAGAAACCATAAAAATTCAAAGATTTAATACAAATATACAGTTAAAATAACAGATTTACAAAAAAATGTTGCATTTTGTAAATTAACAAAAAAGATACCAAATTTCCTTTCATTAATGCAAGAAAAGTCAATTTGATTCTATTGCTGTTAGTGTTAAAGACAGCAGCAAAATGCACTGCTTGCATTGTTTACACTTGTGGTGGCAAGCAGTTCAGCGCATGCTTTTAGTTGTAGTTGTAGTAGTGTACTTATTATATTTGTTGAATGAGGAAATCGCCAATACGATTTCATCAACTAATTGCAAAGCGAAAAGGGTTTTTGATAGCATTTTGATAAGTGCGTTTATGAATGTCATAAATATAAAAAAAAAAAAAAACTGTATGAATGTGCATATTTAAGCAGTCTTGATGACGTACATACTTTATTACACACTTTACACTTGTTAATGCCAAGCAGAGCGCGTGTATTTAATGTAATAAAGTATTTCTCAGAAATTGGACAGGTGTTAAATCCTATCAATCAGAACTTTGATTTTTTAACACGCACACACACTTGGAAGAATCAAACGCCGTTAAGTTAACTGTGTTTGAAATTGAGAGAGAAATGTATAGAGAGCAAGTGAGCGACAAGTGAGAGAGCGCCAAACGGACCGCCATGTGCGCAAGTGACTTGCTGTTTTTGTGTTGCCGATTGTGCGAGCGAGCTAAACGAACAGCATTTTCGCCATCACAGTCGTGCATGCAATCGGCAGTCGCCTCGAAAGAGAGACAGAGAGAGAGTGAGTGCGGAGACTACTCATGCTTCGTGTGTCTGTTGTTTTTGTTTTGCGACGACGATCAAAACAGAATTAAAATTTTTACGCATAAATTTTTCTTAGAATTCCGTCGTTGTATGCGTGAGGCATTGGCCTGAGTTACTTGAGCGTGTTTGTATGTACGTGTGTGCATATGTAAATATGCAAGTGTGTGGCGAGTTGGTTTTTTTCTTGTGTTGTTTTGTGTTGTTTTATGTATTTGCTTTGTCGCGCCAGACAAACGAGCAAAGCTTTGCGAGAGCGAGAGAGCGCTGTCTGATATTTCGTTGTCGTTGTCGCTGTCGTCGTTGTCTCTTGTTCGCTCACATGCTCTGTTTTTGTGTGTGATGAAATGTTTGTTTTGCACGGCGAAATGCGCGAAGCACTTGCCAGCGTTGTTGCTGTAATGTGGTTGCCCAGTGGCCTCATCTAACTCAACCTCCCTGCCTCCCACTTCCTCCTTACCCCAAACTCATCGTCCCTCCTGCTTTTGTGAGTGTGTGTATGTCTGCGTGTGTCTAGTGATTGTGTGATTCGTTTGGCGTATGTTTTCGTTGCTATACCCGGGTAAAAGGGTAGTTTGAGTCGAGCATAAAGTGGATACAGATGATAAAGATTATAATAGACATTATTGAAATATAGTTTTATATTCAAAATATTTGTGATAAGCCATAATGTCACATTAATTCACTAGGCTTTGATCGCAATAATTCTTAAAAACTGCGTAGCGGGTATTTCAGAGTTGTGCGTATTCGATAATAGCTGTCTTACTTGCTGTTGTTGTTTGCTTTTGTTTTTACTTTGGCACTGTAGTTTTCACTTGTTCTGTGCCATTGTTGTTATTGTTGTTGTTGATGCTCTGACTGTTTGTCAGACTTATCAAAACAAAATGGCAAGCAGCAGTTTGTTGTTGCTGTATTCATTTGCTCTTCTGTTGTTTTCACAAAATAAATATTATAATATAACACTTCGTTATGAGTAGGTGGCAGACGTAGGGTGGTTGGATGCGGGGGGAAAAGGGAAATGTGGGCGATGCGTACGACTTGTTTGTGCAAGTTCGGTCAGGTTGTCTTCTGCTTCTTCTTGTTGTGGCATCGAACATTTTACTATTTTGCCAAGTTGAAATTCCATTTACCTTTTGCAGTACTTCCCCTTTACTCCCCCTCCTCATCGTTCCACCTCTCGCACTTTATTTGCTTGCACTTTTTGCTGTTTTTCTCCTTGGTCTCGTGTTTTTGTTTTTGCGTCATTATTATTTGCGTAGGCAGCGGCGTCGACGACGCCCACGCTCACGCCTTCTCCTCCCCATATTGTTGTGTGTGTGTGCGAGTGTGTAAACACGTGTGTATGTGTATTGTATTTTTGCTCATATTTTACAATTGTTTTGCTGCGGCATTTTCTCCAAGACAGCAAACAACAACAATAAAGTCTGCCTGCTTTGCTTGTTTTTACGCTGGCGCTCGCTTGCGTCCCGCAATGTTGTGGTTAGGCCAGGCAGCGACAGCGACGTTGGCGTCGTCGTCGTCGTCGCCGCCGCCGCCGCCACACGCGTTGACTGCGTTTTAATACCGTTGCTCTGCTTTGCCCTGTCCCTCTGTTGTGTGCGCTGTTTTCTGTTTCTGTTTCTCTGCCCGTCCCGCTTACACTCATTTCATATTCCAGCCCCCCTTCCAACTCCTTTCAGTTTGTTTGTGTTTATAAAATGCGTTTCCTATTGTTGTTGCAGTTGGAGCAGTAGCAACTGTTGTTGTTATTTTTGCTGCTGTGGCTGTTATCGTTGTTGTAGTTGCTGTGTTTGTAATTCGCGTGGTTTTGTTTTCTCTCGCATGCGCTTTTATAAAATGCTTGACTCTGACTCTGGCTCCCCTGCGGCGAGGCGAAGCGAAGCGAGGTGGGAACGAAAAGTGCAAGGGAAATAAGCAGCAGCAGCAGTCAAAGTAGCAGCAAATAATGCAGGCGACTGCAGTCGACAGCAGAGGCAGCGACGGCGACAGCAATAGCGACAGCGACGTCGAAGTCGACGTTTGTTTTTGTTTACTCATTCATTGCAAAGTTGTTTAGCTGTGCGCGCAGTGTTGCCAGCTTGGCTGGAAGCTCGACTTCGCTGATGGGATTGTGTGGTGAGAGTGGGGAGTGGAGAGTGTGAGGTGTGGGGAGTTGGGAGTGGGGCGTGGTGTAAAGTTGCACATGGTGAAGCAAAACGAACAGCAGGAAGAAGAAGCAGAAAGAAGAGCGTGAGCTGTTTTCAAAAGTTATGCAAGAATTTGAACTATTTTCGTTATGGGAGGTGTGTGTGTGTGAAAAGCAAAACAGGATATGAATGCATTTGAAAAGATGTGAATTTTACGAGGACCAAATGAATAATTAAGTTGAGCACTCCACACACTCACATTTGCATTATACAATTAATTAAATCAATAACAAACTAGAGTTATTTTTATGCATATAATTTAATTGTAGAAAATACGTAAAACAGACGGAAAAAGTTATTTTCCATACCATATAATAAGTGGGCTACAACTGTTCAAAACAAGTTCATTTTGAGTTTCGGGTACTTCCCCAGCTAATTGTGAAGCGCAAAACAAGTAAAGCTCCAGTTGAGAGTGCTCGTCTATAAGATACTCCTGAAACTTCACATGATAATGCAATGAAATGGCATTCAATTAAAAATAACATATTGTATACCTAAAACAAATAGTTTAACATTAAACTAATAAGTTTTGAAGCCTTTAAGAAAACAAATAAATAGTTGTTTTCATGTTTAAAAAAAGCAAAACCAACAAAAGTTTATCATTAAACTAATATGATGCAAAACATTTAGGAAAAAAACATAAATAAATAAATTATTTTCTCATGCAGCAATTTTTTTGTGAGAAAAAAAGAAACCAATACTTGACCTACTATGCGTATACGCAATATTTCAGCAAACTGAAGGCTATTTTCGCACACTCAAATTCGCAACCATTTAAACATCAATAAATATCAAAGTTATTTTTAAAATCAAAAATAAATATTGCCAAATGAAATATAAAATGTAGAGAAAAATGAAGATGTTTTGAGTTTTATGCACATGTGAATTGATCCGCAAATTTTGGGGTCAATTAACTCGCTGCGGTTTTCTGCAGTTTCATTAGTTAGTCAATCAATTTAAGTGTGTGCTTTTGTGTGTGCTCAACTAAAATAACGCAACACTTCTTGAACACTTGCGTGAGAAGAACTCGCGACAGTCGTGGAGAGTATAAATAAAATGCAAGTGGTGTGGGGAAAACTACGTGTGTGTGTGTGTGTGAATTTATGCCCTGTAATCACTTGGAGAGAGCAAAAAGAGATTGCAGTGATTGCAGGGTATCTGCGTGTTGAGCCAATTCTATGGGGCCACACTTGGTTGTTTATTCATTGGATTGGATGATAATCAGTTTGTTTACATTTTTTACTTGCACACACACTAACCCACACACACGCGTGCATGCAAAAGTAAAGAGAGAGTGGGAGAGAGAGTGAATAATGTGGAGCATGAAACAGTCAGCTTGGGCTGAGTGAGAGTGTGACAGCGACAGCAACAACGAATGCTGTTTTGCTTTATGCACGTACTTATGTATGTATGTATGTATGTTCATAAATACCCAGTGAACGAAATTTGCGTAAGCGATACTTAATATTGTGATAGTTTTAAAGTAGTCGCCACAACATAGACTTTGTTTGACAGTTCGTGTTTGCGTGATTTCATCGCGAGAGGCTCACTGGGTACGTTTGTTAGTGTACACAGACAAACCTGCATGCTTAAGTGTGTGTACATGTGTTTTTTATTAGCTCTACCAAAATAATAACACCGACACGCACATACAAACACGCTCTTACTCTAAATGCGTAAACAACACAGCAAAAGCAGCTGCAGCAATAACAATAACAAACCAAACGCGGAGGCAAATTTAAAAACAGCAACCGACAACAACAACAACAGCAGAGACAGCAAATAGCATTCGACAGTTGTTTTTGTGAATTGTGGAAAGTTCTAGGCGCCATGCCGAACGACGAACTCGCCTCGGTCATGTGAGAGCAAGCGAGAGAGAGCGACCGAGCGAGCGAACTTGCGTCGATCGTGATGATGAGCAGCAACGCGCATTAACATATTGTCGTAGGTTGTTAATATTTATGGGCTACTGCGCTGCTTGCTGCCATCTCTCTTTTTGCGTTGCGTTTGCCTTGTAGGTAATGTTTTGATGACACTGACACTTTTCACACACAAGTCCAATAAGAAATTTGAAATTATAATCTTTGAACCATTGAACGGTGCCGCGCTCTCTTCTGCTATTTTGTTTTGCACGAATGCGAAGCTCTCTCTCGCAGGCAGGCTACTCTCCAAAATGTGTGAGCATGTGTGCGTGTGTATTTTGTTTGTGCGGTCGCTGTTTCTCTCAAAACAGTGACGGCATGCTGTCAGTTAGCCGCTGCTGCTGCTGTTGCTGTCGCTGCTCTGCTCAGACGACTTACTGCGTTGTTGTGCTGTGCTATCATTTTTTCGACAATATGTTTTGCGTTGTCGTCGTCGTCGCGTCGTGCAAATAATCACAATAATATATCGAATATTATTATTTGTTGTTTTTTGTCGTATTGTCTATAGCAACTGCACACATTATGCATTATAACGAAAGTGGCGAAGATTTCGCTGCGCCATCAAATTTGCATCAGAGAATCGCAACAACAGCTGGAGCACCAACAATAACAACAGCAACAACCAAAACTGTACTAAATATGTTTAAATATAACATTTGATCTTTCCCAACACTTGTAGACTCGGACTCTCCACACTCTGTTTGCGCGACTCTTTAGCTCAGTACTTTGCGCATGCTCAATAAACAGTGCACATGTGTGTGTGTGTTTGCGTCTGAGGGAGTGTGATTGTGAGAGTGTGAGTGAGGTTTTGCTAATTTGTTTTGATCGTTCGTGCTCGTGTGTTTGTCATTTGTTCGGCATGCACAACAAAAAAAAGTCGAACACGAACGGTGTGTGTGTGAGTGATGTGAATTAACGGGCATTTTTGTCAAATTTGTTTATTAAATTTAGGTATGATGATTATAAATATGCATGTGCGCGCCCAAGTCAAAATCAATAACAATAACAAAAGCGAAGCGATTGACCGGCTCAAGAATTTTAATAGGCATACTTCGCATACATATGTATGTATGTATCTTGTTTGCATTGTTATAAAAATATCTATGATAATATTTTTGAATTTATTTTTCGTTAGAGGCGATAAAGTACATGTGTATATACAATATTAATGCAAATAACTGCAGATTGTATTTATATTCGTCATGCGCTTTCCTTAACCTGCAAAATTCAGCACAAGTGCGCGTTGCACTGTCCATAAACGGCACTAGTGGCGCCATCTAGCGCTCATAGTTACCGCATGCGTTTTAGCAATGGAGTTTGCATGCAGGAAAATGTTTTAGCTTATTTTGAATCATAATTACTATTTGAAGAGAGATTGTTTATGACGTTGTTTTTTTCTGTTGAATTTTTGGTTAATTGATATATTTAGTTTAATAATAAAATTAAAAATCGTTAGGTTGTTTGACTTTATACGCTAAACAAATTACAGATAGTCAGATTGTTTTTCCCTTTATATTCCAAACTATATTTTTTGTTTTGATTTATATTATTTTAATTTTTCGACTTTCAATATAGTTTTTTATTTGATTTTATTATTATTTGCCGTATATTTTTATATTTTATGATTTGAGCTTACTTCAACTTTTGCATTATTGATTCAAGATAAATGCTTAGCAATTTTTATCATCTTATTATTTGCTGAAAACATTGTGAATTCGAAAATCAACAATCTAATACATTTCAAAAACTTTCCCCTTGAGTCATGATTTTATTCTTCAATTTGGAATGTTCTTTCTTTTATTGCATTTTGACATTCCATGATGATTAGATGATATTTGGTTTTCCCAAAGAACAACCAATTAAATGAAGTCGAAAGTTTAAAGTTTCTTTAAAGTTTAAACGACTTTTTTGACCTCTTATCGTACTGTTTTCATTGGCTGATAGCAATCTAATTGAAACATATATTTAACTTGGCATTTTTGTGCAGATTCACTTCTGTACATATTCTAGAAAGTTGATAAATTTATGGAATTGTACTTAAGTTCTCTTTGGGTTAGCTCATTGTGAGCTGGTGAATTTTGTATTAGCTCTTCTGATTGTGTCAGGGTGACTCTTCATATGGAGGCTTCGATAAGAAAGAGAACGCGAAAGAGTGCGAGACTATAAAACAACGACAACTCCACCTATGTGTGATGGCTGTTGATTATTTTACCTGGTTTTTAATGGTTAATTGCCATTTTGAAGACGTCTGTTCGTTTGGATGAGATACTGTCGAGTGTGAATGGATACCGATCATAGCGGGTACTCGAGATAGGTCAGTTAGAAAGAGAGAGAGAGAGGGGGAAACTGATGGGAGAAGGGGGAGTTTGTAGCTAGCTTATCACAACATTACAGACAAGTAACATTGTGTGTGACATTGATAGAAACTTTTCTTAACATACCTCTGTAAAGTTAATGTTATTAGTCTGTTAACAAGTCTGATCACATTAACATTACAGTCGTATGTTAAGAATTTTTGTTTAACAGAAAAGTCAACTGCTTAAAAACGGAGCTGTTAAATATGACATTGTGTAAAGACGTTATCTGCTACCCGTTGTTTTTTATAGGTTTATGTTAAATAGGTTAATTTAGGTAAGAAAATATTCAAAAGAAGCATGTGAAGAACAAAGATTTGCGTCTCTAATATTTTTGCTATAGTTTATTATATGATTCCAATAAAATTTTCTGAAATAATTTCTATTATTTCATACACATATCGAACAAAAATTTGAATAACTCTTCCTATAAAGACTTGATACACGTGGTCAACATTAACTTATTATGACTATAAAGTTATATAGAGTTGTTGCTCTATCTATCTGATAACTAAAAGTTCATTCTGATGACAAATATTGCTATATTGCATCAGCTGTTCTAGATCAATATCGTATTCACATTGTAGCAATAATTTAAACGCCAAAAAGTTAATCTAAGTTTGGATTGTTTTGCACTTGTGTTGATTGATGACAATTTGCAATGTAGTTAGGTCAATATAAGGGTAATTCTCTGGCGAAAAAGTCGCGTGATACACTGTGAAAAAACATATACCAACCGATTTTTTGTTTAGTTTTCTAGCTTTGATTAGCATAGAGAGTTTAGAAAGATTTGGGAATTATTTTTCTGTTTTAAGCTAATGGCAAAATTGAATGAATTTGGTAGCAAACAAAAAACTTAAAATGAATGAATGAAAAAGTTCTCAAAATCAATCTTAGCTAATCCTCAGCTTTAAGAATAATCTTTATTTATTTTTAAAATTGTTTTAGTTTATGTTTTTTTTCACTCTAAAAAGTGTCCGTCAGGGAATTTCCCATATACATATTTATAATTAATTCATAACTTGTTGAATTAAATCACAATTGACAATGTGACGTATACGTAATTTTTGTAAACTATTAGTTGAGTGTTGTTCTCTGTTTTTTCCAAATATTTCCCGCTGCCACAAACTTGTCATACCCTTTTAGCTTCAAAAGTGGAAGCGGGTATAAAAAGCGTCATAATGCTGAATCGTGCGTTTTGTGATGAGAACAGCTATCAACGAACTTTGCTCACTTGTGTGTGTGTGTGTGCGTGTGTTTTACCCCAAAGCCAAAACGACAATAAAGCCAAGTTTCCTTATCACTCCGAAGAGTTCTCTTTATCGCGCTCTTTGCTTCACGTTCGCTCTTTTCTAATCTCTTTTTCACGCTCTTTTTTTTTGGTAGATGGCCCTCAACATACCCATGCTGATAGCGAGCGGACAAACGCTGGACAACTGGAACACGGCGGGCCAATACTCGCCGCCGATAGGCAGCGCAGGGGGCGTGTCCAACTCCCAGCAGCAGCAGCAGCAACTGCGGGTGCCATTATCCTACGGAGGAGGAGGCGGAGCAGCGACGCCTTATCCAGGAGGAGGGGGCGGAGGGGGAAGTAGCAGCAGCGAGTTTCAGCCAAGTCCGCACAAGACGATCGACACCTCGGACAACGAGGACAACAACAACAGGGACGAAGCAACCGCTGCAGCACTCGGACAATTGGCTGCCAAAGTGGAGCGACGCACTCCGTCGGGACTTGCAGCCCCTGGAGGCGGCAGCTTAGACGTGGGCGTGGCCGTTGAACCAGGCGGAGAAACGGTGTCAGTTCCAACGGCAGCTGTTGCTGGTGGATCCCACAGCGAAGGCGGCTCGAGTCCCATACCCAATACGAATGCGAATCCCAATGGCGGCAGGACAACACCAACAACGAATATGCACGAGGCGCACAAACAGCAGCATCCGCATTCGCATCCGCATCATCATCTGCATTCGCATCTGCTGCAAACAAGTCCTGTGTCCGTTCGGGCTGCAACTCCGAGGCAAGCTCACGAACAGTTGCCGCATCATCATCATGCACCTCACGGACATCATGCCGATGAGCTGGACATTAAGCAGGAGTTGGTGGATTACTTCCATGGCACATCCGCAGCAGGAGCGGGAGTGGGAGCGGGACAACAAGCGGGACCGCCTCCGTTGCCGCTGGACTCGCAGCGTTCGTACAGTTCGGCGGGTGAGGAGAGTCGCAGTCTGCAGCTGGACATGGCCCAGGATTTGCGTGTAGCCCAGGCCAAGGCGCAGGTCAACTTCGGTGGCTTTGTCCTCCCCCCTCGCAGCACTAGCGCTCAACTAGCGGCGGCTGCTGCGAATATGCCGCTGAATATGCGCAAACTGAGCTCCAATGCCGGTCAGCTGTTGATGAGCTCGCTGATGGGGTCGAGGGAAAGCATGTCCGAGGATGGCGAGGCGGACAACGATGAGGCAACCGAGTCCGCAGCGAGTCCTGGACACATCAAGAGCAGCGTCTCCGCTCAGGATGCCAGCTCAGCGGTCCAGGCTGCGGCTGCTCTGTATGCGGAGAGTTTGAGTCGCGACGATTGCGATTTTGTGGGATCGAATGTGTCGATGAAGCTGCGGACAATGGATCGCACACAGCGCATCATTGCCGAGAAGCTGATCAGTGAGGTTCTCTACTTTGGGCAATTCAATGAGTTGGAGCGCACCGCGCGTATTCAGCCCAAGTGACAGTGGCGCCTGAAGAAGTGGCCAAGAGTGGGCGTGGATCTAAAGCAAGAGGAGGGAGTGGCAGTGGGGATGACGGCACAGCGAGCAGCGGGTTTAACGCTCGCTTGGCACATGGCAAACACAACTAGACGCAACGAAATTCCATTGTAGAAAACGAAAGCAAAGCAAAGCAAATCAGTACAATTTACTTTTAGTCCATTTCTTGGGGTGCAGGGGCAAAGTTACTTAGATGAAGAGGAGGGAAGGAGGGTCACACAAACATACAGTTCACTAACCAAAACAGCAATCAAAGAATTAAATACTTAACAACCTTCAATATTAAGTAGAGATGCGAGGGGGGGCCTGAGACACATCTATAAAGCTGAACAGAATCTCAGTATTAGTTCATAAAATACAGCAACAACCACATACAACAAAATAGCAACAATACAACATAAACATAGTTAAATTAGTTAAAAAATACTTTACAGGGAAGTAAAGAAGAGTTCTACGTCTACTTCTTGGTCGCTTCATAGAAAAAAAGGCAAAATGAGAACAAAAAAAAAAGGGAAATCAAAAATCAAAACACGAAAGACAAAAAACGCCAACTCAAAAGTAAAAAAGAAAATGAAATGAAATGAAATGAAACTAAATAAATAAAATACTATGCGTGTATGTGAAGATAACTATTGTATGTTTTTTATATGTCAAACTATATATATACAATATCATTGTACCTTATTTTGAAACAGCAATGTTTTCGTAGTCATTTAAGTCTGGTCGTCAACAAAAACAAACAAATACACAACAACACCAATCGATACAGTAACTGAAACCAACTAAAAACTAAACTATACTTTTTAAAACATCAAACTAAAATTGTATAAATATATATATACATATATCTATAAATATATGTCGTCACTAGTTTGTAAACAAAACAAAACAAAATATATATACTATAATTTATAATTAGCAAAAAAAGAAAGAAATCGAAACAAAAATTGTAAATTTTTTGCGTGCATGTGGTTCTTTTTTTTAGGTCATAATTATTTTTGCATAATTTTTAAGTAGTTTTATTTTTTTATGCAAAGCAAATCAGAGCAAAAAACAACAAAATGCCGAAAAAACATATATATATTGTATAGTAGTATAAACACCACGCAAACACACACAAAGATGAAAAAAAAAAACATTAAATTAATTTATACACACTGAGAGCGAAATTGGTAAATTAGTCATATAAGAGTAAGCAAAGCAAAAACAAAAACAAAAGCGAAACCGTAGGAGAGAGAAAGATGATTATAATAAATATTATTATAATGATCATATTCATAATGATAATAACGATGATAATGATAATGAAATGTGGTAGAGCTGCTTTTGCTGCTGCTACAATTTGTGTTTGTGTGTGTTTGTTTTTTTAGCATAGTCGACAAAATGTCCCAAAGGTAAACAAAAAGTCAAAAAAATAAAGAAACAACAAAATACAAAAACAAAAATCAACAAATTTTATGTTCAAACTGTGGAATATTCAAATGACAGAAGAGGTCCAGCTGTAAAACAAATTTGGTTGTCCAACAAAAAAGAAAACAAAAAACAAAATGAAAGATGAAAGCAAACGAAATTCTATTTGTTCGTGTGTTTGAGAACTACAACAAACAAAACAAAACAAAAACAAAAAAAAAAATGCTAAAACGTAAATAAATGTGTACCTATTTGTCTGACAATTGAGTTTACAATCGAGTTTTTATTACATTTTGCACAACATTGAAATAAACACAGAATGTGAATTAGCCATGACCTAGTCGCATTTTATGTGAATTGAGGTGAGAGGCCAATACTTTCAATAAAATTATTTACATGCAATGAAGAAGTAAGTACAGTCATAGTTTTAGCCAAAGCAACAATCTATTACTTTTTGGCTGAAGAAATTTTAAATCAAAACTTCGAAAAACTATCTTAAATGTAGTCATAGCCTAACTATATCTTGGCACACTTAAATAGGATTAAGTTCTATAAGTTTGCTAAGCCCAACTATATCAATTGGGTTCAACAAATTAAGATGTCATCTAGAAATCCAGCACTTGAAAAATTTCACCGCTTAACATTGATGAGAATCAAAACTTTCTGTATTTGAAAAATTTCTTCCGCCAAAAAAATTGCTGAAAATCAAAAGTTCCCATATAACTCGAGAATGTACAGTTCGATTTGAATATCCTTTGGTCAGTCGATAGTGCTTACTAAAACGCTTCGTTTGACACATGACCCGACAGGATAAACAAGGATATATGCGAGTTATGGCGTATTGTATCTAAACAGAAAAGTCCTTGCAACTCGCTTGTTTAAAGGACATTACAGGATTTTAATGCATATTCGATTATGATACAATAAGAGACATCTGTGTGCCGAAGGACATCACGAAAGTCCTTAAAACGGTTGAGTTACAGTTAATTTAGTGAATTTTCAAACAATTTTCCATATCTAACCCTTGAAATTTTTTCAGAATTTTTTTTTGAATTTTCTTGAAATCCTTGAATGCCAATCGTTAGTCCTATTAGTTTTGAATATAAAAATGCAAGACCCTTTGAAAACCTTCAGTATATAACGAAGTTAAATAGCAATGCAAATTGAGAATTTATAAAAATTTAAGCATTAACTTTCAAGTATCATTGTTAATTTTCAAAAGGACCTCATTTTCTAGATTCATGAAATTCCATTGCATTTACCGATACACGAAAATCATTTCTTAATGACCAATTTGACTAAAAATAAGAACAAAACCATACAAAATTTTTCAGTTTAAAACTATTTTTTACTTCAAGTTTGTTTTGTGTCTTTCACAAAAATTACACAAGATTAACTGCGATTTGCTGTAGAATTGTTTTCTGCTTAAAAATAAAACTTATGTGGCTGCTTAAAACAAATTAAATTGGTTAATTAAAAAAAGGCGACGGCTTAGTTAATTAGCAATTAATTAGATCTTCTTAAAAAGATGCTCTCTGAACATTACGCGCACAACAGACACAATATTTAACGACTCAACTCGACTCGTCTTTGTCTCAACATCACAAATAAATAGTTAATTATTTTACAAGTCTACAATTTCTTTATAACATTTTGTTGTATTTGTGTATATTTTGCCAAACAGAATAAGGCTAAAAAGGCATCAAGTTGCAAACTTGGCGCATGATTTGTCAATAATCAATTGAGTTGAGGACAGTAACAAAAACGAACTGAATAGAAGAATATGTCTGTAAAATGCATAAACTTTGATTTGTGCGTGAGTTGCCGCAAATGTTGTTATAATGATGATATATATATATGTATATATAGGTATATATCTGTGGCGATGACGCTGAACGCTAGTCTGGAGTTTTGTTTTTTGTGTGTTAAAGTCTGTAGATTGGGAGCAGTTGGGAGAGGCTTAGTACTCAAAGTTGAACGACGCATTGCGTCCGCCGCCGCCGCCAAACTGGAAGAACGATCGGAACATCTGGTTTGGATCGAAGTCAGCTATGGAAGGAGCAAAAAGAATAGAATTAACAAAGGAATATAAAATAGTAAATTTCTCACTCACCTTGCTCTTGCTCCTCAATGTCTTGGCCGCTGTCGTAACGTTGCTTCTTTCTCGCATCGGATAGGATGGCGTATGCCTCGCCCACCTCCTTGAATTTGATTTCCTCGTCCTGGCGCACCTCCAGACTGCTGCCCGCATGCCTGTCCGGATGATGGACGAGCGCCTTCTTGCGGTACGCCTTCTTAATCTCATCTTCAGTGGCATTCCGTGCAATGCCCAGGATTTTGTAGTAATCCTTGCGCTTCGACTTCTTTAAGGCAAACTTTGCATCACGCAACAGACGCTTTATCTCTGGCGTCTTCTCCAGCTGCAGTGCCGTCTCATAGTCGGCCACCGCCTCCTCGAACTTCTCCAGATCACCGTGACACCGTGCACGCAACAGCAACGCCTTCAGATACTGTGCATTCAGCTCAAGCACGCGATTGCAATCGGCCACCGCCTCACGTAATGCACTGATGCGTGTGTTAACCAAGGCGCGATTGTACAACAGTTTCGAGTTGATGTCCTTGTTGTGCTCATCGATCTTCAGGGCATCGGTGTAGACAACATGCGCTTCACGATACCGTCCCGATTTGAACAACATGTTGCCATTCTCCTTCATCTCCTTGAGCTGTTTGCACTTGCTGCGCATTTTCTTCGACTTGTGATGATCGGGATCCAATTGCAACGCACGCTCAAAGTGCAAGATGCCCTTCTCCAGATTGTCCGTATAATAGAGGCATAAGCCACGCACATAGATCGCATCCGCCGAGTTGCTGTCCAATTTCATGACACCCACGGCCAAATCTAAAGCCTCATCGCAACGTCCCAAATACGCCAGACACTCGGCCTTCAACAGGCGATAACTACAGAAAGTTCAAATCAGGCAATTAGTAAAGTTTTAAGTAAGTTCTTTAAACAGTTTACATACCGCAGACAAGCGGGCGCCAGCTTCAGTGCACTGTCCAGATAGAAGACCACATTGCGATAGGCCTGACTGTCGTAGTTGCTCTGTATGGTTGTCTCCAGTTGTCGCAGCTTCTGCACCGCCTGCTGTTCGCTGCTCAGCGCCGTGCTCTGCGAATCGAGTTCGGCCACCGTTTTAACCGCCTGCTCCGTTCCAATGATGTCGCCCAGCGCTAGGCAACATTTCGCCACACGCACATAGGCCTTCTCGAAGCTGGGATCGAGACGAATGGCATGTCGGGCATCCGTCAGGGCACTGTTGTAGTTGAGCAGCATCATGTAGCAGGCAGCACGGTTTCCATAATACGCCGCAGAGTCGGGACACAGCGAAATGGCATCCGAATACAATTTGAGTGCGCTGGGATAGTTTTGTGCCTTGTACTGATCGTTGCCCAGTTTCTTTTTCTCTTCAGCAATGCTGCAAGCAGAGAGAAGAAAAGATTTAGAACGTTACGTTAAAATAGTTTAAACAAGTAAGAGAGCTACAGTTGAGTGTGCTCGACTGTGAGATATCCGCTACCCATTTTGCTTTTAAACGTTTCAGTATTATTCTCAAAATATACCGAAAATACTACAAAAATACTAAAAATATACCAAATGGTATGGTTTTTGCCCATACAAAAGTATTTCTTTGATAACTTCGACAATTTTTATCTGATCGTATCCAAATTTTCAGGAATCACAGCCAAATTGTTGATTTGCGGGGGCGGAAGTGGGCGTGGCAAAAATTTGAAACAAACTTGAGCTGCGTGCAAACATAACAAATGCTGTCGAAAAAAATTAAAGCTCCATCTTTTATAGTCTCTGAGATCTAGGTGTACATACGGACGGACGGACAGACAGACATGGCTAGATCGTCTCGGCTTTATAGGGTCGGAGATGTATCCTTCCACCTGTTACATACATTTCCTGCCGGCACAATGTTATAATACCCTTCTACCCTATGGGTAGCGGGTATAAAAATATGTAAAGGGTATTTTCCAGTCGATTATGCAGCCGTTTAACACACTTAAATGTTGGCACTTTCGGTTTTTTTGTTTTTTTTTTTGCGAAGCGAAGCTTGGCTCAGCACAAAACTTTTAATTGCTGCCATAACTTGGCAAGCCGCCGCGGTCTCTGCCCAGAAATTGAGGCCACAATTCGTCGTCGAATGCAATAACAACACACACAGGAGGAGAAGAAGAGAGGGTGCAAAGGGCTTTTGTGTTGTCGTCAATCTCTAACTTTGCATAACAATTAAGCCGAGAAGCACACACAAAATTGCACAATTTTCACTTGATTGCTGCATTTGTAAAACTTCTAAATATTCCAAAATGTTCTAGCTAATAATTGTCACCAAAAGTTGATTTGCAACTGTTGACTGTGGTCAAGTTTTCATTCGAATTTTCTGGCAATTACTTCGCACTTACCGCGGCAGAAATGTAAATTCCTCAGAACTCATGTAAAATTTATTGGGCATGTGTATAAACTTTTTTGTTTTCTAACTAGCACAACATCGATGAACACAATTTATTGCTAATGGATAATTTTGTTGTTGTTGTCGTATACAAAATACACTCTTCACGTTGTTTTATGTGTATATAGAATCAAAAAAATAAATCAAAAGAGCGAACACGTCGTTTTTGCTGGTGGTCCCGGGAAGCCAACGGAAGCGACTGATGTTGATGCTGCCACAGTTTGTGGCTGCTTCTGCTGCTGATTGCAAATGCAGCAAGCGCGCCACGCGACGAGCTTCAGTCGATACTCGCTCTCGTTTTGGCCACATGCTGCTGTTGCCTCTGCTGCTGCTGCTGCAACTGCAAACAGCAAAGCGTGAGAGAGAAAACATACGACAGACAGAGAGTGCAACGACATGCACAACTTGGAGAGAGAGACGTGAGAGGTGAAACGACGGGGTAAAACTCCATATCAATGCGTTAGGCCAAAAGCCATCTTCTTGGCCAACACAAAATATATAGAAAAAAAGAAGCAGATGCGATAACTTTGCTTCGCTTATTCATTCGTTCGTGTTTGTTTTCGCATATTGTCCTAAATTTAACAAGACACCAGCAAACAAAAGTTTGCACTTTAAAAAGTTTGACCATGTCGTATGCATGTATTTTAAATAAAGTTTTGTCTCGTCTCATCCCAAATAAAGCTGCACGAATTGCCTGGTTATTTAGGTTTAAACTTTGATTTAGTTATCGAATTCTACAAATTTAAATCTTTATATTGTTGGAAGAAACAAAAACAGAAATTATGTTCAATATACAATATACAAAAATATTTAAGAATTCAATTTAAAATATTCAAAAATAATGACAATAAATATTTAAAATTATACTTGTTCAAATTTAATGCGACGATAAAATTGTATTTCAATTCATTTGAATTTTCTTATCAAAATAGTTTTCCGAATACTTATGGAGTTTTATATCGTCAATGTTGGAAGAATACAATTATAAATCTATTTCATTTTTAGGGGAATATTTAATTATTTAAAATTATTTAAATATTAAAATTTAAATTTTAATTAAATTTTATGGATATAATATTCTTTGTCAATTTAAATTTCCTTAGTAAATTGTTTAGCGATTAAATATGGATAATATATTCAAAATCGTCAATATCAAATGAATAGAATTAGAAATCTATTTTTAAAATTATTTTTGTTAATTTTTTGAATATAAAATAGTATTTCAATTCATTTTATATTTTTTTACTAAATTGTTTCCCTAATAATTTTAGATTTTTATTATATTGAATAAATATAAATTAAATTAAATATTTTTTTTTTTTTTTATGAATATTCTAGAAAGATTGTAGTGAAATTATTTTATATATAATATTTTTTTCTGCACACTTTCATGAATTTTCTAATGGCAATTATAATATTTTATGAATATTTTAGAAAAATTGTAGTAACTGTATTTATATTTTTTTTAAATAAATTTAATAATTTATATATTTTATTTTTTTTTATTTTATGAATTTTTGGGAAAATTGTAAGTTTTTTTTTTTATATAAATTTAATAATTTTTTGATTTTATTTTTTATATTTTATGAATATTTTAGAAAAATTGTAGTAAAATTATTTTATAAATTTTTTTCCGAATACGTTCATAAAGTTTCTAATGTCAATGATAATATTTTATGATGAATAATGAATAATTTATATTTTATTTAATACTTTCCTGAAGTTTCTAGTGTCAATAAGCACAAAAATATGAATAATATAAAGAACTACAACCAATGTAAGAGCAAATAGCTCTAGAAGTTTCAATGGACACGCTATAATCGAATTAACTAGATGCAGACATAGAATGAGGGAGCATAAACAATGTTGACTCTCATAACATCGATTACCTTATAAAGAGCACAACAATTACACAGCACAAAATAACGACATCATTCTGGAATGAAATTTATATACACATACATGAAGAAAACCAATAAAAAAAAAGCACCAGCTTAACAGAGCGTAATCGGTATTTGTTGAAATTGAAATTGCTCTATATGAAGCAATACCCAACCCACGTAATGCTCTTTTATTTGACCCACTCAACTAGGAGAGCCAAAGAAATGTCTGTTTAAAGATGAGGTCACAAGACAATTTTTTAACGACAGCAAGCAATTGTTTAACTAAAAGCTTATGCAGAAATATGGCAAAAACTTGGAAAGTTTCTGCATAATATTTAGCACGATTTCAATGTTTGAGATTTAAGCTGGAGAGCAAACAATCTGACAAACTCTTCATTGATTTTTTTCTTTTTGTCTGTTCCAACAGACAACAGGATAGGAACGGGATGCACAGGACACGGATATGGATATGGATGTGGAGGACAAGCGGCTGTCAGAAGCGTGAACTGAAGAGAGGAGGAGTTCATGTTCTATTGACACTTGCTGCAGTTGAGTGTGATGATGGAAGTGAACTGAGTGCAATCGGTCATTGCTCGCATCGTTATGGACTCAATTTACAAGCTGTCAATCGGGAGGGAACAATAGAAAGTGTCCTTCTATCTCAGTTGTTGTGTGCTATTTAGGGACCACGTATTTAATAACAAGTGGGGAGTTGTCTACTCAAAAACATAATAGATAAGATAATAAGCAACGTGATGGGTAAAGAGTTGCAAATGAAAAAGATATTTCATTGAAAAATTAATTTACCGAAATTTCTTCTTTATAATTCGTTCAAAAATGATTTTATCAAAATTTCTTCTAATTATAAAGAACGAATTTAGCAAAATTACTTATTTATAATTTCGAAACATTTGTCTTTGATAAAATCAACATAATTTCATCTGTCTTACAGTGCTTTAAAATTCAAAAACATGTAAACAGTAAATAAACAATGATTTTATCTTAATCTTTGTATGTGATAATAATGATAATTTCTGAATAATTCTCTGTGTATTAACATACAATTAATGTATCTTTATTATGAAAATGTATTTTAATAAATAATTTGAAAATTTGTACATTACGTATTTTTAAAGTGAAGTTGATTTGCAATGCAAAAAAAGGACAAATCTAATTTATAAAAGTTTATTCTTTTTCTAATTCTAATTTAATATCATATTCAAGATTTTTTTTATTTAAAACAAATCCAATTATTTTGCAATATTGAAATTAAAAAAAAAAATCATTTCTAAATGTTTTTTTTTTTTTTAATATTAGTCATTTCTAAATCTTTCTCTATAATAATTGTCAAAAAAATATTAAGCAATTATTTAAAATTTCATTTAAACCAGCAAATCTCTATTCGTTTCTTTTTATATTTTTAATTGAAGATTAAATCAACATAATTTCTTTTTTTTTTAATCAATTCTAAATCTTTCTCTCTAAAAATTGTCAAATGAGAATAAGTTTTTTTTAATCCAAAGTCAGCATAATTTTTAATTGCTTCATTCATAATACTTGGATAATTTCTAAGAGAATATCTATTAAGACTGGCAATTTGTATTCAACATTTATTGATTTATTTAATATGCTGGCTATACAAATATTGTTTCGTTTATAATACTCGGATAATTTATAAAACAATTCCTTTTTGTAAAAACAAAATATCTTTCAAGATTTGCAATTTCTATTCAACTTTCCTGCACATATTTTTAAAATGCAGGGTATACGAATATGCAAAACGCATTTTGAGACGAGCATTAAACAAGATTTTAACGGGCGGACAATAAAAGACACATCCGAACCCCCTCCACCAAAATGCACACTAAAGTTATATAATCGATAAAGTAAACAAATGTAGAGCGACGGCGGTGGAGGAGGCGGTGACGTTGGCGGTGGCGATGTTGGCGGCATCTTAACATCAGCTATGCGAATAATAAATGCTTGTTTGTTGTTGCTTTGGCGGCCTCAATGTGCGACGCGATACTGGAACTATATAGACTTACATGCAAATGTGCAATAGAGAAAGGGAGGGGAGGGGGAAGAAATAGGTGGCTATGTTGCCTTAAAAGAAAAATGCAAGAGACTAGAAAATGGCTGAAAAGAACCTGAATACGTGTTTATAGAAATGTGTGCTATTCGAAAGTGGAACGTGTTGAAGAAATGAAATGCACATTTCAGAGACAGTTTTTAGAAATTCGCTAAGCCTTTAACTTTACATATAAATTCTTGCTAAGTTCGAATTTATATATAAATAGTTGTGAAACAGGTTAAACCAACAAAAATTTGGCAAATATTTAATTCGAATAAATCGAAATTCGAAGTTTGCAAAATAGTTGTGAAACAGGTTTAACTAATAAAAAAATTTGGCAAACATTAAATGTGAATAAATTGTAAATATACGGGTGAAATGTGTGACATTTATTGCGCTGAATAATTCATATTGTTCATACAATAAATTAACCACAGTGAAAGCTGACAAACGAACAAAATTGGTCATAAATTCAGGCAAATTATTAATCAATTCATATAGGCTCAACAAAAGCGAAGAAACTTGAACTGCACATGGAATGCACTTTGAAAATCAAATTTAATTCAAAGAACTTATTGCAAATTGTTGCTCAGAGAAGCGAAGAGAGAGAAAGAGAGAGCAGTTGTAAAATTGTCGAGCAAAGTGTGCGGAATTTCATTAAAAAGCCACTCACACGTGGTCAGCAGACAGTGCTCAAATTAGTATGTGCACATGTGTAGGTTTATATGCAAATAGTACAATGCGATATACATATGTATGTGTGCTTATATAGTACACGACGTGGCGATGCCCCGATTGACCAGACGAAAAAGAAGAATACATAAGAATGCAAAAAAATGTTCGCTATGGCATTAAAAAACTTACTATAACATTTTCGATCTTTTTGGATTTAACGTTGAATTACTTTGGGGAGTCGTTAGTCCTCTACACTTGGGAAGCAGTACTCGATTTAGCTTCTGATTATTCCTTGAGCTTTTTATTCACGTAAGAAACGTTGTGTGTATGAATTGAATGTGTACAACTTGAATTTTGTTTTTAAGTACGCGACAGATAAGTCAAAAAACCACACGATTTATATGTACATATATACTAGATATGAAGTGTAAATTATAATAATAATCAGCTCAGCGTAGCCTATTCAGAATTCCTCGACTTTCGACTTGAGTTAACCAACTGTTAATTTTTAAAACAAAACCACATTTGCAGTACTTATTTAATGCAATACGAGAGGCGACGACGAGACAAATGCACTGAGCTGCAACCGATCGCAAAAGAGAGAAAAATGTTTTCGCGAAAATCTAGTAAAAGCATTTGGGGGAAAAGCTTTTTCTTTTGTTGCACAGCAAGCGCTTTTCTCTCACACAGCACAACTTGCAACAGAATGGAATCGAAATCATTATGAAACGAACGCAAAGACTTTGACCTTTGCTGTAAATAAATCTCGCATTGCAAAAATAACTCTCAATTGAAAAGAAAACCAAAGAAAACTTGACCGAACAATACGTCCTTCAGATCGTGTCTGTCCAACGAATGCCTTTGCAATGATGCAGACAAATGACTTGATGGATAGATAAATGACCCACTAAGCAGCATTCAAGGTGCTGAGAACTTAAAGACATTTAGCTTCGACATTTTTCTTTCTAATAAATATAGAAAATAGCCTTGTACTGAATTAAAAGATAGTAATATTTCTTTATAAAGAGTGTCTATAATTTAGCAATATAGAAAATAGCCTTGTACTGAATTAAAAGATAGCAATATTTCTTTATAAAAAGTGTCTATAATTTAGCAACATGATTAACCTGTTTCATCAGGTTCCTTGCAATCTCATATTATATGTTAGCTATGCAGCTATCTTATCGTAAGAAATCTATTTGTAGCACGATCTATTTAATGAAGACTTCAAATACTTTAAAATAGCTCACAGTTGATAACTATACTAACAAGTATTTAGTGCAGTAACTATAAATCATAAATAAAGTCTTGGAAGGAGATTATTTCATAAGAATCTATGCCTAAGGCAATATTTAAAAAGTTATTTTCATAGTAAATGTATTTCAGTTTTATAATTTAAACAATCCTTGAGATCAGAAACTGTTTATAATGTCTTTCTTTTTAATTTTCTTAACTCAGCAATGGCATTGAGTCATCAAAACGCGTGATAATTTTTCATCTGTCTGTCACATCTTTCTCCTTAGCACAAAGACTGCTCCCTTTTGGCCCGAAAGACATTAACCTACATACCAAATTTGTTTCCTCAAATACAGCGACAGCTCAGACATGGTTAAAACCGCTTTTGCTGTTGAAGCTGCACCAATATTTTATACAAGATGAAGAATTACACTATACTGTATTTCTTTACTAATAATAAATTTAATCTTTAAACGTTTGCAATGTGCATATTACAAATTTGTTGATCACAGAAAACAAAATGAACTGTTTAGGCCAATTTAGTGCACCATGGAAACACATTTTAGTGGAAACAACCCTCGATAAGTGTTTGGATTACTTAGGAACAGTTTCTCCCAGATAGAGTGAATGGAAAAAGAAAATGTGTTTTCTCGGGATCTTCTCTATAAGTTATATTTTAGTTAAAAAGTAAAAATGTATCCGCAATAAAAATAAATGAGAAAAAGGGCACGCTTATTGGGTTTATATTCTATTATAAAGTTTACGTCATCTAGCAACAACTTATTTTATACTTTAAAAAGATTTAACGCCTTAGAACTTTTCCCAAAAAACAAAGGAATATTTCTGTGTTTTTTTTTATTTTCGTTCAATTGAGTTAAGAGCTATTTAAATAATATTGCATTGCGTATAAGTGAGCAATAAATTTATTTGAGCAATAAGTAAGTGACACCTAATCTTGAACATAGGAAAAAACGTCCATAGTACATAGTCTAATTTTAATTTTAATTTACTACACCCATAAAAAGGTAAACCCCAAGTGCAAGTGCAGAACACCCCTTCCTTTTCTAATGGCAAGGGGTATGTGCAACTACAAACGTATTACCGGAAATGTTAGTATGCAAATGCATTTGTTGTTCCGTCAACAAATTTCACGCCCCATTAAGGCAGCAACAAGTTTACTGTCATTGTGTGTGGAGTCGCCTCCAGACGACCTCAAAACGAGAAATGACAAAATTGCCGTAGAGGGTATTTGTGCGTCGACCTTGCACATGCAAAAGCTAATCAAGCGTGGCTGCATTTACAGTTAACAACTGTTTTATTGTTGGTCAATGTGCTAAAATGTGAATAAGCAATATTAGAGTTTTTAGTGGATTATAATTCAGTTCAATCAGCAAAGATTAGCGTATTAGCGCTTGTTGCTTCAAATTGAATTTTCATACAAATATGTATAATTATTTTTTTTGATATTTAAGTATTTCACATAAACACAAAAAAATAAGTAACCAAAATAAAGAGATGTTATATAGAAGCTTAAGTGTTATATTAATATCCTGAATATAAATAAGTTTCGCAACTTTTTTATGCTTTTAATTAAGAAAAAGTTGCCGTCTGATATTATCTGTGATTGACTGTAGATATGGAAAAAAAGAGTTGAGGGTTTTTTCTTTGTTTCACTTTAAAGATAATTTTGCTAGACCGAATTCTTGTTAACAGAAACTGACTCATTCCACAAAACGAAAATGCAGGCGCAAAAAACTTGTTTGTCAGAGCAGAGGAGTGGAGAGTGGAGAGAAGAGGAGAGACGGGAGCTGATGCTGCTTTGGAGCTTTGAGCGCGTGTGTTGGCGTCTTTGGCAGCAGTTTAGGTTAATGAAACAAGTCCATGAAATCGTAAGAGGCGTCGATCGATTATATAAAATAAAAAAGTACGTCAAAATGCTACACAAGCACACACACACACACAGACACACATAGGCACAGAGTCAAGTTCACCTTGCGCATGTTTGCATATTTCGACTTATTTTGTGGTTATCAAACTGTAAAATTGTGAGTAGAAGGGAGGCGTGTGGCAAAGGGGAGCAACAAGGGCACATAGATAAGGCGCGTTGTTGTTTTACTCACGTTGCCGCGTCCTTTGGCACAATTTGCTCGGCATCAGCTGCAGAGTTGTTCACTTCCTGCGTGTCCACGTCCATTTCTGAGGTTGATGAAGATTCCTCGCGTTCGCTATCGCTAATTTCAATGACGTCTTCCATCCGCAGCAAAAACAACAATGACTAATTGGCGCGCGTGTTAATTTATTTGCCTTATTTGCTTGGCCTTTCTTTTCGTTAGCAACAATTTCGTGTGTACACCGCGTTTACTTTTGGTTTTTGCTTCTTCTTCACACACGCAACGAAAAAATGCTTTTTCTTTTTATTTTCTTTCGTTTAAACCGAACTCCGAAGCTACGAATTTCTTGTGCCTAAAATGTGATATGAATTGCTGACGCCCTATGCGGTTTTGATTATTTAACGATCCAATAATTATTTATTGTGAATCAATTAATTAATTCTACTATTCTAAAAAAAATTTTGACCCGACAACAGCGACAGCGTGAATGGAAAATGAACGAAACAATTAGTGATGGCGAAAAAGTTATCGATGTTTTTCAATTGACTATTTTGGTGGGATTTCAACGATGTTTTCAATACAACTCTGATTCTTGAAATACATGGCGCGTACATTCGAAAGATAAGATATCTTGTAATTATAATGTATATAGGTTTAGATAGAAAAAATGTGAATTGTTTCATTAATTTTAACCTGACTATTCGATTATATACACATTGGTAGTGCTGTGAAAAACAGTTCCCACTATATGGTATAATTCTGGTATATTAGCGTGTTACCAGGCGAGGGTATTTTAAATATCAGCTGTGAAGGTACAAATACTTGAAATTGTCTTTTACAAATATTAAAATGATGCGGTTGTATTATTATTCAAACTAATATTTTTAAAATTGTTACTTGAAAATGTAGTTTAGTTACGTATTTTTGTATTTAAAAGTATTCACATAAGGGGTGACCATATTTGATTAGTGAGCATAGCGAAAGCTACGTGCTTTGTAGCATGCAGCTTTTTGTCACGTGAACGTTAAATTTGAAAATATAAAAGCAATGCACATAATTTTCTTATAAGATATTATGCTTGATGATATAATGCTGGCAGTTAACTATTATTTATTTAGACTTTTAAATGACTATTCTGATAAAATTATTAAATTACATTAACAATTATCGTTTCAACATTTTTATTCAAATTATAGACAATAAATAATATGTATAATTTTACTTCGGAAAACTAATGTTCATTACATGATATTAGTAAATTGAAATGTAAATTAAAAGAAATATTAAAATGACTAATTTTACTTTTCTTTATATCGAGAAAATTTAATTTGAAATGACATAGTAATTATGAATACGAAAATAACTGAATACTTTATAATACCATAAAAATACATTGGTGTCATTTGTTACAATTTGTGGATAACCGAAAATCTGATGATATAAAAAATTGTTGCTGGTCCGTTATATATTTTTTTACAATTCGTGTAAAATTCTTGTTTTGGGTTTGAATTTTTCAGATAAAACATGTAAATTTACTTTACAGTGCACAATAATAATAATTAATTTAATTAAAGAAAGAAGAAGAAGAATAAAAGAAGAGAGAAATAAAATTTTAAACATAAATTAAAAGTTAAATCAATATAAAAAACTAATTTTATACATAAATGAATAATAATAATAAATGAATAATAATTATTTCTTTGTTGTGACATCAATTTTTTATTTTGTTTATTTTATACTATTCTAAAAACAAAGCGATAACGAAGTAATGTAATACATACATAATATGTATTACATATATTTAAATGTCATTGTAAGCACTTAAATAAATTAATCTATAAATGTATAACTTGATTTTATTTTTCGTTTGGTTAATTTAGGTTCTTTTATCCTATAGATTGACTTGTCATTTTCATATATTGATTTCTAAAAATATTTAATACAATAATAAAGAATACAAAAATGTATAAATATATCCAGCATATTTTTAAACTTATGTATATAAATGTGTATGTAAAAATAAATTCAATGAAATCTACATATTGTTCTGCACCCACACAGACATATAAATAAATACGACTGTCGTTTGTATGTGTGTGTGTGTGTGTGTGTGATTGTACTTGTGTACACGATGTATGTACATAAATGCGAGGCAAGGAGCGGAGGAAGAAAAAGAGCATTGTGAAAAAAATTGCAATGAAGCGAGCACGATTTCCGATTGGTTGTGCCAACTAAAATTGCAAAAGAAATATACAAACACACAGACATACATACATACAAACACAGAGGACCGAAAGAAAGAAAGCAGCAAACAGTCGCAGCGAGCAAATAATAGAAAAAGAGAAAATACACCCACCGCATTAACACCCACACACAAACAGACATATACAGTCACAATCACATCCATTTACTCGTATGCATGTGTGTGTGTGTGTGTGTAACACATTAATATTCTCAGAGCCAGCATACAGTTGTATATACTTACATATAGTCGTCTATATGTGTGTGTGTGTGTGTAAAGATGCCAAAAGGTGCGAGAACGACAAGCATTTGGTATTTTATTATAAGTACGAGTATCAACGCCTCAGGCCAGCCCCAAAGTCTGACATTCGTTCTTCTATTCGTATGACCCAGCCCCCGAACCCCTGCCCCGCCCCGCCCATCATCACACTCACTCGTACATGCTGCAAAATTAAAACACTATGCGAGTGGAACAGAGATGGGGCATGCCGAGTGTTGTTGTCGCACTGCTCAGAATTGAAGCAAAAAATTGCAGAGAAATATAAATACAATGCGACGACGACGACGTCGACGATGAGACGAAGACGAAATGGAAAAGTGAAACGAATGAGAAACGAAAAGGGAAAACGACGGTTGACAAACCCACAAACAGCATAAAAAAAAAAACAACAGCAGTGAGCAGTGTGCAGATGAGATGGACATCAAAAACCCGGCAGCAGCAGCAGCAGCTGTCTCGCTTGCGCAGCCCAAAAGTTTAGTTTAATAAGGATCTGATGCGATGGAATGGGGGCTGAGGTGATGTGGGGTGGGTTGGTGACACCAGCATGTTATTGGGGAGGGGAGCGTAAAAAGTTTGTCATTTACTTTTTTAATTGAAATTAAAATGCTTTTCCAATAAGAAAATGCGCTGCGCAAGCTAATGAAAATAAAGCAAAACCCAAAAAAACAAAAAAAAGAAAATAATATGGTATATGTAAGCAGCTGCGCAAACGCCGCCGTCGCCAGAGTCAAAGTCGAAGGTTAGCTTCGGGAGTGCACGAAGTTTTTTTTTGCCAAATGCATTGCATTTATTTTAATTTACTTGCAGAAATGCAAAACAATTGTCATTTGTTTATATAAGCGACGTCGGCCATTGGAGTGAGAGAGCGCGCGCTACTGGGCAGTGCTCACACTTACACACACATACACACACACACATGGCAAATATGTAAATACGTCGCTGACGCTCACTCATGTTTATTGGTTGCAAGCCACCTGCTCTGTCTGTGTGCACACGTTGCGTGTGTGTGTGTGCAATGTGTAAGCATGTGCAAGAACGAGGCAGAGTCAACGAGAGCGAGAGAGAGTGAATAAGTACTTGAGTGAGCGAGCGAGAGAGCGAGAGAGTGCGCAGCGTTTGTCTGAAACGAAATGAAACTGAAACGCAAATGAAATGAAATCGTCGCAATCAAAAAACGCCAAGCCAACAAACGAAATGAAAAAATAAATAAAACGAATGTAACTGTATTGTGTATAGGGCGGCCACAGCGACGACGACGTCGACGTCTACGTCGGCGCTGTGTTATGCCGGAAAGTATGAGAGAGAGAGAGAGAGAGAGCTGAGCTGTTGAGTGTGTGTGAGTGTGCTGCTGCTGCTGACGATTTCTTCCGTCTCAACCAACGTTCTCGTTCTGTCTGTGTTTCATTTCATTTGTGTGTTTGTTTTTGTTTGTATTTTACGTTTGTCATTGTGTTTTCGGGGATGCTAACACAGACAGTCTAAGACACACACACACACACACTCGTGCTCACAGTCAGAGGTAGCAATTGTATACCACTCCCACTTTTTGCTTGTATTGGTGTATAATTCAAACGGCAGCACAATCGGATACATATCGGTTCGGCTTTTGCACAATCGGACATACACACAGCACACATATTCGTATTCGTATGCCG
The DNA here is from genome assembly GCF_009650485.2 of Drosophila albomicans. Lineage (NCBI taxonomy): Eukaryota > Metazoa > Arthropoda > Insecta > Diptera > Drosophilidae > Drosophila > Drosophila albomicans. The sequence continues at coordinate 21,625,583 of NC_047628.2, read as the reverse complement.
TTTGCATGTATTTGTAATGTAGATGGGGGCTGCTGCTGCTGCTTCCACTACCACTACCACTACCAATACCATGACACGACACCACAGCAGCAGCAGCAACAGCAACAGCAGCAGACGTCGCCGAGGCGAGGCAAAAGGCTCGAGCTCTGGAAACGAAACACATTTGGTTCGCCTTTCATTACGAATTTGTCATTCGTAAGCGAAGGTAATGCAATAAAATTTTTGCGCGCGCATTTCCACATTTTGGACTCTCGACTCTCGTGTGACATCGCTGACGAAAATGTTGTACCTCGTTGGTATATAAAGAGAGTGGTGGTGGAGTGTGGGTGGCTTAAAAAAATAACATTCGTATTGAGTGCGCGTCTGTGTATGTGTGTGTGTGTGTGTGAGTGAGTTTGTATAGGACTGTGTGCGCTCTCTCGCTCTCGCTCTCGCTCTTACTCGCTTTGGTGGCAATAGCAATATCGATGTGTCTTTGTGTATGGGCGGGCGTGTGTGTGTGAGTGAGTGACGATTCCCATTCGAATGCAATTCGTTTCCTTGATTTCTTCGAGTCTCGTCTCAGTCGTCGTCCGTCGTCGTCGTCGTCATCGTTGTCGCTGTCGTTGTCGCTGTCGTCGTCCTCTCGTATGCGAATCTCATAAGCTCAGTGACACGCCGTCGGCACGGTAACGAGTTTCGCTTTACGTTACGGTTACGCTTACGTATACATTTATACGTTACATCCTCTCTCTCTGTCTGTCGCACGCGTTCTGCACCGTGATCTGATTTGTGCAAAAGATGATGCGAATATTCAATTGAAAAATGCTTTCGAAACGCATCTAGAATTCAGTTGGATTGCGATTGCAATTGGAGAATGTTCAATTAAACTATTAAAAGCAACATACAAAAATTAATTCAAATTAATTAAATATAAACAACGTGCGCGTGTGTGCTACATGCAATCATCAATGCAAATCTAATTGTTCTAATCGTTAATAATTATCTAAAAAAAAAATTAAAAAAAAGGTAAATTCATGCAACACAACCGAATGACTTGAATCGAAATTAAATACAAAAAAAAAAACATACACAAATAATAAATTCCAATTGGAGCAAACAATTATTCCGGATAACTGAATTCCTCTGAACGTTTTTTATTGTTTATCAACTTTAATGTAATTATTTTTTAGTTCTAAAAAAACTGAAATTTAATTCCAATTAAGATTAATATAAACAAAATGAAAAATTTTGAATAATAAAAACTTTTTTTGAATGAATTTTAGGTTGCAATAAAATTTAGCAGAAAATAAAAAAAATATTTCTTCAACAAAAGTTAAATTTTGTAAATAGTTCTACAAATAATAATATAGAATTCTTAATTGTAGTTATTGAAAAGCAGAAATTAGTATCAATTTTAAAATTAAGCTATAAAAGAAAATTGATTTATTAGTAAGCAAAAATTTAGAATAGCTGCAAAAGAATTTCAAATTCTTAGAATTTCTCCAACTTTTTATAGCAATCTTAAATGTGCGAAAGTTTTCAAGCAAATGCTACACGCTGAGGCTGAGAGTTCATTAAAGGTTTTTTTTTTCTTGTAGTTTTGTAATTTGAATAAATCATTAAAAATGAATTAAGAGTTCATTAATTATATATAGCATGCGTTTATTCTTTTTTTATAGTGAAGTCGCAAACACGAAATTAACACGCGTAAATAATAATCAAAATCAAAATCACAATCAAAATCGAGAAAGAGAAAGAGAAACACAACTATTAAGAAGAAAAAAACAAAAAATTTGTGTGTGTGGAACCAATGACGAAGCATGGATTCTGTCAATGCCAATAGCCAATCCGTAGCAAGTGAATACAGTGAAAAGCAACTCGAGTGCGAAACCAATGAACAACAGAAATCAATAAGCAACAACAACAACAATAATTCAACAGCAATCAATAACAATTACAGCAACTACAACAGCAACAACATTAGTGCACATAAGCTACTGATCGGCAGCAGCAACAGCAACATGAATACAACAGCGATGCTAATGCATCATCAGCAACAACAGCAGGCAGCAGCAGCAGCAGCCGCCGCTGCAGCCGCCGCCGCTCAGCAACAACAGCAACAGCAGCAGCAGCAACAACAACAGCAGCAACAGCAACAGCAGCAACAACAGCAACATCAGCAACAGAATGGCGGTCGCGACGGCAGCAACAGTTCACGTGGCGCCGGCGATGAGCGGTCCAACAACAACAGCAGCAACAACAACAACAGCGGACGCAATGGACGCGGCTCCAGTTGCTCCCCAGCGAGCAGTCCAACGCGACATGGAAGTGCTGTGAGTCCTGTGAGCTCGTTGAATCAATCGATGATGGCACAAATGGCACAACAGCAACAGCAGCAACAACAGCAACAACAACAGCAACATCATCAGCTCAGTCCGCCGCCGCATGTGACGGGTGCATTGCCCACAGGATTGGCACCAAGGATGCCACACGGTTTGCCGCCGCATTCCCTCGGGCTGCTCAACTCGCTGCAGATGATGCACCATGCATCGCCGCTGGAACTGATGGCTGCCGCACATCATCATGTGCCACCGCGTTCGTATAATTCGCCGCCGCCGATCTCTACGTCGGATCCCAGTGCCAATGAGTGCAAGCTGGTCGAGTATCGGGGCCAAAAGGTGGCCGCGTTCATCATCAGTAATGAGACAATGTTGTGCCTGCCGCAGGCGTTTGAGTTGTTCCTCAAGCATTTGGTTGGCGGCCTCCACACGGTCTATACGAAGCTGAAGCGTTTGGATATTGTGCCGCTCGTTTGCAATGTGGAGCAGGTGCGCATATTGCGTGGATTGGGGGCCATTCAGCCGGGTGTCAATCGCTGCAAGTTGCTCAGCTGCAAGGACTTTGATGTGCTCTACAGGGACTGCACCACTGCCAGGTATGATTACAAATCCTTTCAACTTTTCGCAGTTGCAATTTTCGAACTCATTTCCTGTGTTTCGCTTCATTGCGTGAGGGCCCCAATTGCACTTCTCTCTGCTTCTCTCCATCCCTGCTGCGTCGCCATCCCTGGCGAGAACGCACTTGCAACGCTGTGCAAATAGTTTTGATATCGATATCGATTCACGTGCCTTGCGCAACTAATCAAAAAACTTTGCTCTCTCTGTTGACATTTGGCGGAAATACGCAATGCAAACGTAACTGCTGACTGATCCACTCCCCTACTTGCCACGCCCCCTCCCATAACGAACTAACAAGGGGCGCGCACATTTGTGTTGCGTAAATTTTAGTGAACGATTCTAACAATAGTTGGCCAACAGTTTTGTTTCAATATAAAACTCGCGACGTGTGCGGTGCGCTGTCAAATCATTTCCGTTCCACAGTTGCAGTTGCCGCTGCAGTTCAAGTTGCAGCAAATTGTTGCAGTAACTGGCTACAGCCATGGCCACGTATTTAGCACAACTCGTGAAATTCTATTTAGAAAACTCTGCAAAGAATTCAAATTACTGCTCTTACATAGAAAAACTGCATTGTTTTATAATTATCATTCATTAAGAATTTATTATTCTTACACCAAGGTGAGCTTTATAACTGAGATCGTTATTATTATTACTTTTTTTTTGTTTTGAATTGCAAAACATTTCTGTAAATTAAATAAATACTTGTGTAGTTCAGAACATAGAATTAAGTTATAAATAAGCTTTGCAACTAGTTGAAGAAAGTCTTTGATGGCAGCTTAATTTATTTATTTAAAATGATGTGAAAATCTGTTTAAAAATTATAGTTTTAATATTAGCAAAAAAAAAAGGTTTTTGATTTAATTTGTATTTCTTTATTTGATAATTTCTTAGACTTTAAAAATTTTATAATTTTAGTTAATAATTTCTTAGACTTTATTTAATATGAAAATATGAAAACGGTTTAAAAATTATCATTTTAATGTTAGTAAATAATACAAAATATATAGACAACATTTTAAGGTATAGAAATGACATACTTTGTAATTAAAAAGGCTGATGTTCTTAATATTTTTTATATTTTTAATTGCAATACATTAAAGATGAAATGAAATCATAAACATAATACTTTCAACTCAGCTTATATGTTTAAGTCTTGATATGAATAAATTAAAAATTTGGTAGTAAATAAAACAACGATTAGATATTAAAAGAATTGTAGTATAACACTTATAAAGTTTGCCTAAATTAAAAAGCAGTTCCATTGAAGTATACAGGGCGGATGAGTGATATAGATAGGTTAAGCAAATGCGTGTATAATATTAAATACTAATTAGAGCACTTACTGAATAATGAGAAAAGAAAATAGTATTAAATACTAATTAGAACACTTTATAAGAATAATGAGAAAATAAATTTTTACAAATTTACGTATTTTATATTGCAAACAAAGAGAAAACGCCAATTTAACTTTTGCTACTTAAACAGATTCATTCAAAGAAAAAGAATTGGAAACATTAGAAAATTAGACAAATAATTCGAAACAATATTTAATATGAAATATAATTATATACATATCAGACTTTAAAGTCTTCAAATATTAATGCACAAAGTTAGTAAATCATAGTCTAAAATATTTTGTGGGTTTTCATGTTAGTTGCCAAAGCTAATTGAGTTTGCTACAAAAATGTTACTCAGAGAAGGGCGCGTTGAACCATTGAATGAACCACAGAAAAATGCAATGAAACCACATCTAGTTAATTATGGAAATAGTGCTCCAATGTGCGCACATGCGCTATTCTCAAGTTGCAAGTTCCAAACCCAAGACTCAAGACCCAAGAGGCAGAGTTGTTGTTGTTGTTGTGCCGGCTTGGGCCAGAAGAGTGCGTCCAACCAATTGAAGAACAGTTAAAAATGCGGTTAAACCTATTATTAGCTGGGCAAAAGAGTTTTGTGCACAAAATTGAAGCATGTGGAGAGCGCGCTGACAGAGTCCGAAAAAAGCGAGAAAATGAAACGAAAAGCGAAAAAGGGTTAAAGCCAAAAAATATACTTATACATATATGTGAATGTGAGCTTGGCAAAAAACCGCTAAAGGCAGTTGCCAGTTGCCAGTTGGCAGTTTTATAGGCCTGTCCGTCTGCTGCGTTTTTGGGACCCGTAACGGGAACAAGGCCGGGCTCGGGTTCGGGCTTGGGTTCGGGGCCAAAGTTGCACCCCACTGCGTGTACTCTCTGGGATAATTACAATGTGTAGTCGTAGTTGTAGTTGTTGCCTCTACTAAAAGGGTCGACGAAGGGGTTAAGGCGTTTGCATTTTCACACCCGCTTGCCCCGAATGCAACGTTGTTGTTGTCGTCGTCATCATCGTTGTGTTCACTCATAAATGAAACATTTTTCGTGTCCCCTGGTTTTTCTTCTTCTTCTTTTTGTTTCTTTGGCTTTTTGTTGTCGCATACAACGTTTAACAATTGTTTTTTATACGTATATACGATACGATACTTCACTTGTCTCTTGTTCTTCTCTTTTTAATTGCAGATGCCTATCGATCAAGCCGCCAGAAAGGTAAACACACAAGTATAATAAAAAAAAAAAAAAAAAAATGAAAAAAAAAACAACTATGGCAATTTGTTGATATCCAAAATCGATCATCAATGTTACATTTTGTGTATGTGCACTTGAGAGTTTTTAGAGCGAAAACGAATTTGTTATTAAATTATTTACGGGGCCAAGCCCAACAACAACATCAAACAAACGAACGGACTTTGCGGAAGTTTTTAGGACCGTCAAATTAAAGCAAATAGAGCGTGTTAATGTATTAACGGATGTGTTAAAGGATAACTGCAAAATATATACAATATATTGCATAAAATGGGTCAAGTCGAAGTCTTATCAAGTCATCAAAATAACCATTTAACAAACATGATTTCGCGTCTTTCCTTTTTTTGTGCCTTTTGTTTTTCACTCTAAAAAACACTCTTGAGCTCGTCCGTTTAATTTTTTCTTTTTTTTATTATTATATTTGTTTGCCATTTTTGTCTATAGGCTTCTTCAGATGACAACTTCAATTTTTCACAATGTTTTTTTTTCTTTGCTTTTATTCTCCAACTCATTTAGTCATTCAATCAGTCAATCAGTCAGTTTGTCAGTTTGGTGCGTCCATCAGTTAGTTTGTCAGTTCGTTCAGTCAATTGATCTGGCAAATTGAATTTGATTTCAGTTGATTGTTGACTGCCTCTTTGACTAAAACGCCGTTTAGAGCTATGTGTGCCACATTGGCAACATTGTGGGGCACATTGCGGGGGCGCAGATTTTCGAATTGGATGCAAAGTGTTTGTGGCTATGAAAATTGGCCACACCTTTCTATTAAACTGGAGTAGTTCAAATCGAATTATGCCACAGCTATGCAATTAAACCCTCGCAAAACTCGACACCAACAAAAAAAATCGACACAAATTAATTTCAGTTCAATTCGATGATGCGAAGAATTGAGCAACTCATGCTACTTGTCTTTCGGCTACGGAAAAACTGAACTGAATAGATTTTGTAATAATAAATGAAATAAAAATAATAAAAATACAACAGAATAGAAATTAAACAGAAGAAAATAAACAGAATAGATGAATGAAAACGATTTTAGAACATGTAATTAAAGGAAAGAAAAAATACTAAAAGTCAAAATTCAGTTCACGAAAAGAAAGTCAAGAAAATAATGAAAAGGTGTTAGATATTATTAATAGAAATAGACAGATAAATGATAAAAATATTCAAAATAGTAAAAATATAAATAAAAAGATACAGAAAGAAACTAATTTATAAAAATTAATAAAGGTAAAATTGGAAGACTGATTACGAGTAGATTAAAAGAAATTAATTTTTACAAATAAAGAAAGAAAATGTTAGGAAGAAAACTTGAAATACTTAAAGCAAGTACACTAAAAGAAAATATTTTTTAAAAATTAATTTTTAAAAGATTTGGAAATAGTAAGTTACATAAAGAAACCATTTTATCCAATTAAATAATGGAAAGATTAAAAATAGTAGAAATACAAATAAAAGGTTAGAAAAATAAATGAATTTTTAAAAATGAATAAAAAAAAGCTTAAAAAGAAAAAAGTAAATATTTAATTCAAGTACACTCAAAGATAATAAAATAAATAAATAATATTTTTAAAATCGATTAATTAAAATATTTGGAAATATAAAATAGAAAGCTTCTGTTAAAAATGTTAGAATAGCTGAAATTTGGTATGAAAAAGTAGTATTTATTATTAATATGAAAAAAGACTTATTTTGTTAGCAATATCTACTAATAATTCTTTTATGATTGAGCACTTTAATATTCATCGACTTCACACTTAAAGCAAACAAATTGAAAGACTTCTTCAATTAGAAATCATCACAGCTATTGCACATTTCGTGACACAATTGTTTTTTATGGCCACAAGGCAAGGGTAGGCAAGCAATTTAAATAAGTCGATTTTCTAAATTAATAAATTGATTAATTTTGTATATTTTTTTTTTGTTTTTTGCTTTACCGTTTCGCGGTCTGTGAGGTGTGAGTTTCAGTTAGTTGAAGCAGTTGTTGCGATTTGCATTTTGCAAATGCGACTTAATTGAGTGTAACCAAATAACAAAAGCAACATTGTTGTAAAAAAAATATAAATGAAGCAACAATAGATCAATTTATTTTTATAATAAATAATTATACAGCCACCAAAAAAAAAAAAAAACACAAACGAAAACTGAACTAAAGAAACATAAAGGAAAATGTTGTAGCTTTAACATTCTCTCAGCATCTCGCTGAGCTGAGTTGAGTTGAGCTGAGTTGAGCTCTCAGCCAAGTTGCAAGTGGGGCGAGTTAAGTGCAAGAAACGGAGACGGAGACGGAGACGTCGGTGGTGGCTGTGGTTGTAGCATGCTTGTAATTTAGTATGCGAACTAAATGAGTTATTAGCACGCCAATTGAAACCAGCAGCAAATGAGTTTCGAGTAGGAGTAAACTCACATGAGTTTTTGCTGCAGTCCAAGTCAGAGATAAAGACATGGAAAATGGTTGCCCAACCCTATAAAATGCCACCCGAAATCCCTAATTAGACTTTGTAAGTTACATTCTGTGTGTTCTCATTGACACAGCCCAGCAAAATTGGCAGTTGCACTGAGAAAATAGATCTCAAGATATGCCCAAAATTGCAGCATTTCCAAAAAAATACTTAAATGCTGTGTTAAACTTCTGTTTGAGATGAATTATCTTGCGGCAAACTTCATAAGCAAGCTTTAAATGGCAATTAGAATCAGTTAAGCTCAAAACTTAAAGCAATCAGTTTAGCATAATTATGACTTTTCCGCATTGATCTGTTATATCAAAACTGTAAATTCGATTCTCTGCATTCTATGCTTTCTTTTGAAAAACTTACAAGTATTTGCCATTTCAATGATATGTTGATAACTGGCAATTGCCAGTTGAACAACTTGAAACTTTTAGCGTGCGGATCTTCGGGGCGTATTCATCATCATAGTAGTAGTCAGGTTCTCTCTCGCTGAGCTCAAGTCCACAATTAGCATTGAAGTATGTTGAAGTCCCCTTCTTCTACGTCTCCGTCTCATCATACCTGAAGGCATGAGCTATGTTATGTATGTCATGTCATTTGTGAATTTGCATGTCCATTTACAATGAATCGCAAATGTTGGCCAATGCATTTGGTATCGACTCGTCTCTGTGAACTACGAGTATCTGAGGAAATTCGAGACGTCGGCTTCTGGCTTCTTCTGGGAAATATGCAAGCTGGCCTGAGTTCAAAGGCAAAGCAGTTAGCGATAATAGACAAATGGCATGCAATCGAGTTGGAAAATAAATGCGAACAAAATCTGTTTGCAGTAGATTCAATTAAGCTTTGCATTGCATAATTTGAAATGCGAAAAATTCAAATATATGGAAATTTCACTGCCAGTTAATTGCCGTTGCATTGATTTAACTGCAATCAAATTGGCTCAACTCTAAGGTGGCAACGTGGCCATAAATTTAATTGATTTTGCCAATTCGAAAGTGAGACTCTGAGGGAGGGCCAAAGAGTGTCTTGGAGTTGTGCGATTCAAATCCGTGTTCCCTTTCGCTGGGAAAGCGCTGACAAATGTTGGCAACGCCCCACAATTTGATGCAATTCCAATTGCCAATTGCCAACTACGCAGCTACGCTTTTGATTTATGCAACTAACTGGATTTGATATTTACTTTTTCTTCTATATTTTCGTGGTTAGCCTAGGGGACTCGGACAGTGCCACACATTCGTTGGCTAATTAACAGCTCGACTAACCCTTGATTATTGATACTACGAGTTGCAATCAGAAAGAAACTCACAGCTGCAAACTGGTTCACAGCTCTGAGATGCAGTCGATATTTCTCTTGCTGTTGCTGTTGCATGTAGCATGTGGCAAGTAGCAGCCAACATTGAACCGGTTTGCAGAATGCCAAAGCCTGTGCATTTTTCGTTTTTTTGTTGTTGTTTTACTTTTTGTTTACTGTTTGCTGTTTGTTGTTTGCTTCAGACTAAACGTTTGTTTTTACAAACATGTCAGCTCTGTGTTGTGTCCGTCAATGCACTTAAAATGCACCAAATCTGTTCGTTGTAGTCAAGTGCGGCAGCAAAGTGAATCGACTTGGTAGATACCCTTTAAAAGAGGATAGTTTTGTGAAGAAATTCTTTATTAACTGTCTTCACTTTATTCTTCACTTCACTTAAGAATCAACTTTTTAGATTTGTATGAAAGTTAGAAAGTTAAAAGGCTTGCCAAGAAGAAGTAAATTTAAAATATTTACTTTATACATTAAATTTAAACTCTTTACCTAAATATGTTAGTTTCTTAAAAAACAAATGCCCTGGAGCAACCTTTTGAATTTATTAATAACAAGTAAGAAAATTAAAGTTGAGTGTGCTCGACTATGAGATACTCCATTTTGCATAAAAGCAAAACAGTGTGATATTATTCCTCAAACATACCATTAAAATACCGAAAATTACTAAAATATACCAAATTGTACGGTATATTTGGTATACTGCCTTAGTACTATATTCAAAATATACCATCGAGTGAAAAATATACCAGATTGCCAGCAAAAGAAGCTAAGACTTTATTACAGTAGGAATTTTTCCCCATACAAAAGTATTTCTTAAATAATTTCTACAATTTGTATGTGATTGCAACCAATTTCAGGAATCATAATGTATATTATAGTACCAAAAATCGCTATGGGTAGCGGGTATAAAAATTAAGTATGAAAATAGCAGCAATTCAAATATTTTCCAAAGTTAGTCAAGTAAGTTATGAACATTCCCTCACGGCATGCATTGCTGCAACATTTTTCTAGACGCTTACATCAGAAATACCTCGAGATAACAATGCAGTTCAATTGCTGCCTCACTTTTGTGTATATTTATCTGATTGCAATGCATTTTTGCAATGCTCAAATTTGATTTCTTTTGCTATGTCGAGGAAGTGCGCATAATATTATTATAATACACTGCAATATGTAAATCAATTATCAGTAAATTCCTTGGCCTAATTTAAGTGCAAATTATGCAATCTTATCCGGAATCTGTTGTAGTACAGATGTACTGCAGAGATATTCTAGGGAAAGCTGATTTCTGGGCAAAATCAAACATGGCATTCTAGCATCAACATCATCTTGACAGCGAACTTTTCCAATGAAAGTGGCCACAAGGCAGTTGGCTTATCGGTTGGCCCTGTTAACAACAACAAGAAGAGTGTTGTGTGTTGTGTTCCAGGCAGTTTTCATCATAAATTCATTAACTTGACTGACACACAAAGTGAGGGAGAAGCATGTTTTGCACGTCATAGATACGTTTGTAGTTACGCTAGGTCCCAAAAAACACTTTCGCTGAATAAAAGTTGAAATAACAACAACAACAAAATAGTAGAAAAAAAATAGATAGTAAAACACTTTTGCTTTTGTTTTTCCTTTTGGCCATGATTCATCATTGAATTGGCTTGCCTTGGGGCTGCTTCTGTTGTTGTTCTCTTTACATGACCCGCGGGCCAAGTACACAGAACAGAATGGCTTTTGTGTTGTCATTAAAGCAAGCTGCACAATTAAATCTCAACTGGGCTTTTACATGCAAATATTTATTGTTGAAATAACTGCAAATATTTGCAATTACTGCCTACTACAAAGAGCGACAGAGATAGCGATAGAGCCCACGCACAATTATAAATTATTCAATCTGTGTCCACAAAAATGCGACTACCTGTGTTAACTGTGTTTATTTGCCCCGCTGTTTATGCAGCGCAAACAGTAAGAATTTTTCTTTCGCTTTTTTCCCTTAATTTGTTTAATTTTTTAATTGTCTGCCCTGGCGCCTACACAAAGTTTCGAAATAGTTGGGCAGAAGTTGTGTTCTCGTGAGGCGCAAACTTTCTTTCAATGAATATTTATTGAATATATCTTAACGATACCATTGGATGACTTTAAGTCTCGTGTCACGCGCCCATCGCTAATTGCGACATCAAATAATTGATCATAGTTGTCTCTATTTGCATTCTGACAACTTTCATTAACAAGAAATTTGTAATTCTAATTGCCTAGTTTAAATAGTATATTACATAGTTAAATCAATCTTGTCGCGTGTCGTGTCACGCTCTCATCTCTAGTTGCGACATCAAATAAATTATCGTTGCTGCTTCTATTTGCATTCTGCTTTAGTTTTTCCCGAGTATTTGCGCCGCACTGTTTGTTGTATCTTTTGTATTTGTATCTTTATCTGCATCTCTCTTGTTTGCCGTAGCTGCCTGCTGTGCAAACTTGCTTTATGTCTTTGCCCAACTAACTACTTGTACTACACATTCAGTATTTGTTAAAGACTTTGGAAAAATATTTGAAAATCAAATACAACCATAATTTACTGGAAAAATTGTTAGTTGGCTTTTGCTTTTTTTTCTAATTATTATATTTTTATTATTTTTGTTGTTTAGATTTTTTTATGACAGATACTTAAAATGGTAGCAGATTTTATGGTTAAATCAACGGGATATCTGTGGGTTTAATGAGTAAATTAACGTACGGACAGGTTCAAGTTTACATAAATTAACATTACGGAAGAGCAGAATACGAGTAGTTATAATAGTAATATTTTTTCAGACTATGAAATAGTAAAGGAAAAAAGCTTTAGGTGAAAAACTTAAAGGGAATGTATATAAATGCTTAACTTATCAATTATTAATAGAACAATATACGAAGTAAAGAAAAAAGAAAAGAGTTTTTAAAGTAATCTATGTTGAAATTTATAAAATTATATTTAACGCTCTGAAAACATTTCTCATGTGCCTTAAACAATATTTTGAATTGCCAGGAGACTTCAAAATGTTCAACAATGCAGCACAATACAGCCAAACTCCATAATACTAATAATAATAATATGTACTGTTAATAATCATAATAATAATATTAAATATACTTATGTATTCACCTGGTCCACCTGATCCTTTGGTGTTTGCTCATTGTGCTTCAGCATCTTTATACTGATACCAAGCCAATTGTCATTGCTTTCAACCCAACAGTAACTCTCTGCAATTCCGCAGTTCCAGACCGGGTCGACCGCCCAAACGTGGCCCCGTTGGCCTCTCACTGCCGCCCACGCATCTCACCCAGCATCCGCAGCTGAAGAAGCATCGCCTGGACAACGGTGACTATGCCTATGAGAATGGTCACATTAGTGGTAAGTACACTAAGGAACACATTCGATTTTGACTCCTTTTTCTTTTTGGGGTGAGCAATTTCTTTACGGCCGTCGGCCATGATCAAAACCACGATCACAAAAAGAATCGAAAACGCAATTGTAATGGTAATGAAACCATTGAGAGAATTCCGAATCGCAACCTAAAAAACTTGCTCTTGGGCGTCTTTGGAATCCGTTTTATTATCGTTCACAACTCGTGCGGCCAATTGAAAAACGGAATAAAAATTTTTGTGATTTGTTGATGCCTTGATTATAAGTTGAGGCGAACGGATACACACACATACATACACAAAGATATGCACAATGCTCAATTGTTGCCAGTTGGAAGTTGGCAGTTGGCAGTTGGCAGTTGCTCTGAACGTTGCACGTTCCCAAACGCTGCCATGTTTTTCCCTGTTCCCAGCCCAGTTAAATGCCCATTTGTCCAAGACCAAAGAGTTGAAGGCAAAGCGAAGCGAAAACGCTTTCGAGTCGCAGCCATGTGATTTGTGATTTGTACAGGAAATCGCATTTAAGAGTTACAAACGAACAGCGGAGTTATGACTGCGGCTGCTTCGACTGCTGTTGCATGATTTCTTTCGCCTCCATCTGTATCTGTATCTCTGGCATTGTAATTATCATAAGTACTTTTCAGATACCCTCGCTATACAGCATGTATCTGTCTTTTTTGGGCTGTGTACTTGCACATCAGAGCAGCAGACACAATAAAGTAACGCTCAATTGATTGATTTTTTACATATTGTACATAGCATTGTTGCGCTATGATTTCCTGAAGCCCTCAACTGACAACCACAGCCACGCCCCTTTCTATTAATGTTGCGCGCAGCAACAAATATTAACGCGGCGTATTTAAAATCATTCCAACACTCGACGCGACTTCTTAAGAACGATCAACGAATAAGCCGCCGGCGCCTCTTTTTTACTGAATTGCCAAGTCATCTGAGTCTGAGATCTGAGTTCTGAGTGAAATATGGGGCGTTGATTTTTGAGTGATATTGCAGTATTGCTGCATGAAGCAGATGCAACTGCAACGCGTTGCGTTAATTGCATTTCGAATGCAACAAGTTAGCATTTTAAAAGCGCCTTTAAAGCATTGTCTTTTCAACTAATTATGCAATGCTATCCATTTAATGGTACACAAATTGCCTACCAGACAAATGTATATGTTATATACATATATGTATGTATCGCATTTAAGAAAATATTATATGTGCGTGGCTGTGTAAACACAAGGTTGCCATAAATATAGGTGCACTAACATACAATTGTATCGATAGCATATGCGTGTGTTTTCTTTGCTCTCTCTGTGTGTTTCGTGCTGTTATTTTAGTTGTTGTGTTTAGTCTGGGCGTGCAGACACACACACACACACACGCACACATACACACCCATATATTAATTTGTTGTATATGATGGAATGGATGGCATCAAGCCATATCAGCAAAATGTACAATAAAATTGACTGCTCATTTCACGATTGCGATATTAACATGTTTTGTATACAAATCAGAGTGCAAATTTTATTATTATTATTTTATTCGCCATATTGTTTTGTGCATTCCTTTTGTTCATCATATTTTGCCAGTTAGGGAATTGTTAACAAAAGTTAATCAGCCTGTTAAATTCATAAAAATAAAACGACTTTTGTGTCTAGCTGTTTAAGCTGATTCGGGTTATAAAATTGGAAATTATATTGAATTTAGTATAACCATTATCAAATTATACAATTGATTGAATTAGTATAAAAAAAATTACCACTTAAATTGGTTCCATTATAGATTTTTATTATATTAATTTTGCTATAATTATTGAGTTTTGTATGAGATATATTTTGCATAATTTTCGATAGATTATTAAACTTTATAAAACAAATTTATTTATTTCGAATAACATATAATTTCTAAGGGCTGCAATTGAAATAAAGTTACATTTATTATAATTATTATTACATTTTTTTTAACAGTATTAATCATAATATTATTTTGATTTGTGACTACAAGAAAACTCAACTTTAATGGGTTTAGCTGCTTAAAATGATTCGGCTAAAATAAATTTAATAAAAATGTGTTATGAAAGATTTAAATAAATTGTAAAATGTTATAAATGTTATACTAAATTTAATATTATTTTCATTATTACAATCAACAAGAATATTATTTAAATTATATACAACTATCAAAAAGGAATATGCAAAAAATCTGTTATTTAGTTTTTCTTTTGTCACACTGCTATTTCAAAGTTCACAGCTGTATATATTTTTATTGTATTTTTTCAATGCCTTTGCAAAGGGAATTTTTAATTCAGATTTTTTCAACTAAATTTATTTATATACAATAGTATATAACCGCCAATTTCTGCAGGTTTAAAATGAAAAGATTATTGAATTTTTTAATTCTATATTTTAGTGGCTTATCTAACAATCTTAATTAAATTAGTTATGTATTGTTTTTTTTTTATGAATTTCATAGTTTTTTGCCTTTAATATATATAATATATAATTGTTAACACAATTTCCGTTCACTTGATGATCTTCAAGTTCTAAGCCTAGTAAAATATTCAATTATATTCAATTATATTATATTATATTATTATTATATTGCAAATTATTATCCCCCAATTAAATTCAATAATATTTAATCAAACACCAATTTCGCCGAAATTCAAATTCAAACTGAAGCAGCGTACAATTTTGTTGTTGCAGATATGAATCGGCTGGAGAAGTCGCCGCTGCTGGCCAACGGTTACAATCCGCCGCCGATCAACCACATGGCCTTCATGCAGATGAATGCCCATCATCCGGGTGCCGCTGCCTTGATGTCCCCCGGCATGCCCCCGCACGGACTTCATGCGCGTCCCGAGAGCCAAATGCTGAAGGCAGCTGCCCAAAATGCTGGCATGTCGGCGGCCAATATGGATGCATTGGCCAGATCGGGCATCTGGGAGAATTGCCGTGCGGCCTACGAAGACATTGTGAAGCACTTGGAACGCTTGCGCGAAGAGCGCACCGATGAGCGTCAGCAGGCGATTTGTGCTGGGGGCGGCGGAGAGCGAGGTGGAAGTGTGATCAGTGAACGTGACTCGAAACCGCGAGATCTCAGCTCGCATAATTGTAAGAGAGAAGAGAGAGAGAGATGAAAAGTGTGACAAGTGCTGATGAGGAGATCTTCTTCTTCTTCTTTAATGTCTTCAACAGGTTCACCCACGCGCCAGAGTCCAGTGCTGAATCTGAGCAAATCCGGCGGCAATACGGATCATGGCGGCAGCAATTGCGATGCCGGCAGCGAGCGTAGCGATTGCTTGTCGGCAGCTGGTTCGCCACGTCATCCACGTAGCTTGGACGAGCGCAGTCGCAGCGTTGGCGGTGGTCCCATCATTGGCGTCGAGGACGATGAGGAGGAGGAGAACTTGAGCGATGAGAACCAATCTGAAGTCGATGAACGCTGCCTGGCCAAAGACGATGATGGTGAGTAAACTTTGCATAAGCGATAACCCAGACTGATGACTGACTGACTTCCTCAACTTCTTGTTGTTATTATTTGTCTCCCTCAGACTTGAGTGACACGGAGCGTGATAATCTATCCACGGGTTCGGCGGCCGCTGCCGCTGCTGCTGCCGCCGCCGCTGCCCATTTGCATCAGCACGCGGCGGTGGCATCGCATCATCATCATCACCATCATCATCCGGCGCAAGCCCATCATCTGGCTGGCGTCGGTGCCCAGCATGGTTCACCCACAGCCGAGGCTGCTGCGGCCGCTGCACTGCATCATCAGCGTGCCCTCAACTATTCCCAGCTCGCCGCTGCCGCTGCTGTGGCCAATGGCGCCGTTGCCGGCACTGTCGCCGCCAATGGTCCGCCTTCGGCTGGTGGCGGTGGCGCTTTGACGCCCAACGAGGCGCTACTGGCTGCCAATGATGCCACAGCTGCAGCTGCTCTCGCTGGCGGCTTGGCTCTTGGCCCGCTGGGCATCGATGCACATGCTGCAGTGCCAGCCAGCTCGACGGAAACGCTGCTGCGCAACATTCAGAGCTTGCTGAAGGTGGCAGCGGATAATGCCAGGCAACAGGAGCGACAAATCAGCTACGAGAAAGGTGAGTGCGAGAAATTTACAAGCTAATTTAAGAGTGCTGCAAGTTAAGTGAAAGAAACCACTCCCAAAAGTATACAGAACGAATAAAAGATACATGAAATAAATGGAGATAGAAATGATTTAAAAAGTGACTTCCTTAATACGTAAAGTAAAGTATATTAGAATAATATAAAACTAACTTCTTTTAAGTCCAATTAGTCTGCCTAATTTATTTAAAGAGTATCCAAGATAACTAAATGAAAGCCCTCCCAAAGGCATACAAAAAAAAACAAAAAAAGATACATGAAAGAAATGGAGATAAAAAAGACTTCATTAATACAAATAGTATTGAATGTAAATTATAAGAAAATAGGCCGTCAGAATAATATAAAAATAACTTTTTGTTGTGTGCAATTAGTCTGCCTAATTTAGTTACAGAGTATTCAGAATATATTCTTTTTGTTTACCTTAACCAATGCATAATAAATAGGTTAATTAAAAAGAGTGTAAAAAAAACAAATATATTTTTTTGTAATTAATTTTGTGGAACATTTTATATTAATTATATTTGTTTTCAATTAAATAAAATAAAATTTGGTATTTCATCTTCAATTTAATTTCAATTAAATTCATTCAATCCATCTTTGCAATCCATGGATATAATATGACTAGTTTATTTTTATTTTAAATATATATCTTAAATGATATATATTTAGTTTCACAGGATTTTTAGATGAAATCTATGGCAATTAATTTTCAATCTTGAATAAAAATAATATAAGCAATGCTTCAAAAACTTGTCACTTATTTTTTAACTTATTTCTATCATTTACTCCACTTATTATTCCCGCTACCAATAGGGTAAAAGGGTCTTATAACTATTTCAATATACGAAATACAACCTTAGGTATATTTTTAGTCCGTTTGCGGTACCGTTCAGTATAGCGGGTATTTCATTATCGAGCACACTCAACTGTAGCCTTCCTACTTGTCTCACTGTGTACTAATATTTCCTTTGCTCTTCTCTCTTTTGTTTGGTGCATTCCACAGCTGAGCTCAAGATGGATGTGCTGCGTGAACGCGAGGTCAAGGATTCACTGGAGCGACAGCTTGTCGACGAACGCAAATTGCGTGGTAAGTTTAGCAAAAATAATTAAATAAATGTTGAATCCTCAAAGAGGAAATTAGAAACAAAGCTGATGCAGAAGAATTATTTGCATTTGACAAGCCAACGAATTGACAGTGTCCAGAGTTCACTCTCTCCCTCTCTCTCCCACTCGCTCCCTCTCTCTGTCTCTCTCTCTATGAGTGCCTATGCCGATTCCAATCATGCGCGCTTAATGCAAGATGACTCAAATGACAATGACACCTGATATGTCCGTGGCACAGACGGAGCCACAGAGAACTCTTCAATTCCTTCCATGTCTCCCCCTCTAACCCCCTCTGCGTGTCTCTTATGGCGCTCTGGTGGTCGTCGCCAGGCTAAAAAGGGTTTTAATGCCAAGGCTGCCGTTTCTCTCAGACCTTGTTCGCGGGACCTTTTCAACAGAAATCACAATTCAAATGAATTTAATATCATTTCATTATTTAGTTACACTTGAACGATTGGCAAAAAGTAGCAAATGTCTCGAACCCAACATTATTATGTTATGTTGTTGTGTCTCTTTTGGCCATCAGCAAATGGACTGTTGTCTTGGGGAGCTGTGGAATTTGAGAGTTGCTTTTGGTTACACAAGGCAAAAGTTTCATTTAGCACACACAGAGAAAAATCTTTTAATTGGTTGTTGTTATGCTTATGACTTGAGTCTCTAAAAGGGTTGTCAGCACTCCTTCCCTCCTTCCCCCTCCTACCCAAAAATCGTTGCTCTCTTAGGGGTGGGTTATGTCCAAAATAAAAGATCTTATACAAGTTTAAGTTGAAATTGAAAACCATTTAGCCAATTACTACTATGAAAGACATTAAATAATGTATGAAGGCTGAAACCGGTTTGAATGCGCATTTCGCATGAATTAATATTAATCCCCCCCGCTCTCAAAGAAGACCCCTTTGCTCTATATATAAATTATGTATTATATAGTATTATAAATGTATAGTTTTCGCTAAATGTATGTTAAAAGCAGCAGCAACAGTAGCAGCAAAAAAATATGCAAATAAATAATTGATACAATACAAAGTATCGCAGTAACTATTTTGCACTCTTTATATAGCATGTGATAATGCCATTTGACAGACACTCTTGTTTTTTTGTATTCTGTCTTACATTCGATCAGTCTATAATTAAGGGGCATACGCATAAAGTCTGCTCAATTTTAAAGACAGCACTTGAGTCCAGTCCAGTGCAGTGCAGTTTCTCCCCATAGAACGCATTGAGTATGAGTACATACATTCATATTCACATTCATATTCGCATTCACATTGGCAGCGGCCGTGCATAAATCAATGGAAATGTCGGAACTTTTGTGGACTTTTGCCGGGGCCCGTCCCAGTTTTTTATTTTGTTGTGCTGCGAGTTGAGTTGAATTGAGTTGGGGTTGGAGCTGAGTAAATTGCATGAAATGCTATGCAAAAGCCACACAGACATCTAATTGCAACTAATAATAAAGCGAGCCGGATAAACATCTAGAGGTTGTACTCCCAACTCTCGCGTATTCGTATTCCCAATGTAACTATTGCCTTTGTATGAGTGGATAGCATGCCATAACAGCAACAACAAAAAAATTGGCCATTTGCAACGGGAGCGTGGGTGCAATAGAGTTGATAGATAGAACATTGCAATCCACAATGCGCAATCCCAATCCCAATCCCGATGAGTGAGTGAAATTCAATCTGCCATTTGCCAGAGTCATAAATTTGCTCCACCCTCAAAACGGCTGTCACCACGCTCGACTGCTTCGATCAGCGATCAACGATCAACGCTCAACGATCAACGCTCAGCGATCGAACTCGATTCGCGTTGCCTATGACTCTGTGAATGTGGCTTTCAGTCAGGATCAACAAAGCATAATTGCGCCCACACACACAATTACATCTGCAGATACACATACTCACAGATACACGTACTCTGAGATACTTTTATGCGGATGCGCAGTTGAATTGGCACAGCGAACAAATATCAATCGATTCGTTTGCCATTCTCTTCAGCTCTTTCACTATCCATCTTTAATTTGGGTGTGCTATATAATCATGGAAAATTTCATATTTTGATGCTGCATATCGCTGAGCGACTTTTAAGTGAATGTGAAAGAATTACAGTATTTAGGATAGTTAATCTACTTTCTATTCACAGGTGTGGATATAAAGTTTAATTAAAAAGTAACAACATGAATTTAAATGAAAAATTATTTTTTATGAAGTGATTCGATTAAAAATGATTTTATAGAGATTTTGTCATGCAAACAAATTTAATTTAAAATATAAAAACAGGATTCGAAATGAAAAAATTAAGTTTATTGAATTTTTAAATGATTTCATAAAGAAAATTTCAATTTAAAACATAAAACCAAGAATTTAAATGAACAAAATAAAAGTTTCTTGAATTTTAAAATGATTTCATAGAGAATTTGTCAAACAAAAAATGCTTTACAAAATAATATTTCTCAAGGGAAAATATTCAAATATTCTGTACTCGAAACACTTGTGATAAATATTATACAAAATATATTGAATTTACTCAATATTCGAACTTTACAATTTATATATTTTTTCATTGAGAACTTCATGTTCAATTGAAAATATGTTATTAACATTTTACAAATATGATTATTATTCTTTGTATTTTGTATTTTACGAATATTTTGTATTGTATGAATACAAAGAAGAGACAGAACAAATGTTGACTCTAGAGTCTAAACCAATTATAATCACATAACTGTCGAAAACATTACTTGATTGCAAACTTAAAGGTTTTTCGTCTCATTTTCTTGTTGTTCTTTTGCAGTGCTTTATCAGAAACGCTTTAGGCGCGAGCGCAAGATACGCGTCCGGTATCAACAGCAGTTGACTGGCAGCGCAGGAACTCCAGGAGGTGGCGCAGGAGCTGGAGGCGGAGGTGGCAGCAAGGGAAATCCAAATGCGAGTGACAGCAATGTCACCTGCAGCGACGCTGAGCTTTGCGCCGGCAACGCAGCGGATGCCAAATGCAGCAGCGGCAACGGCGATGCCAATGAGGCGCTTAAAGGTGAGTGACAAGGCAAAAAGCCAAAAGCGAATAAAAGGCAAAAGCAGCAGACAACAGATAACCGAAGCAAGCAAGACCAATAGTCGAAGTAAAAAGCGAGCCAAACGCATGTCTAACAACTGCCCCTCCCCACCCCCCCTGTTCACCTGACCAACGCTTTGATAACCAACACAGCGCCCTCTCTTTTGTCTTTAATCCATTAAAATACAGATACCGACGGCGGCAGTCATGGCGGCAGCGACAAGTCCGAGAAGTCCCTTGGCGCCTCCTGTGATGTGAGCGGCCATACGGTTAATTCGGCCACACGCTCCGATTCTCCCACCCACTTCAAGCGCGAGCCGCATTCCGATCACGAGGGCTCCATGGAGCATCAACAGCGCCCCATCACGGCCCCAGATAATCAGCCCCGCTGCTCCAGTCGTGATCGCGAGGATCAACCGCCCAGCGCTGGCTCCGTCGCTGCGGCAGCCGCTGCTGCTGCCGCTGCCGCTGATGGCAGTTTGGCTGCTGCTGCGGCTGCTGCAGCTGCTGCCGCTGCGAGCAATGGAAAGGCACCTTGGAGCTATCCAGGCATCGATCTGATGGCCACTGGCGCCTTCTGGCAAAATTATTCGGGTAAGTTGAGTGCACAAAATCTGCATAAACTCGATGAGAGTTGAGAGATAGCAAAAGTTTAGAGTGCTGACTTGGCAATTTTTTAGTGGAGAATTGGAGAGTAGAGAATTCAGTAGTCTCGTTTAGATTAGTTCACCAAATTAAAAATATCTAATGTGTTAAACTATGTAAACTTTGTGACCAATTATTTTATACTTAATATAACGCTTAAAATCTGAATTGAGGAGTAGGGAATTCAGTAGTCTCATTTAGATACGTTCACCAAATATCTAAAGTGTTAAACTATATAAAACATTGTGAACTAACGCACAAAATCTGCATAAACTAGATGAGAGTTGAGAGATAGCAAAAGTTAGTTCATTTTTTAGAGTGCTGACTTGGCAATTATTTAGTGGAGAATTAGAGAGTAGAGAATTCAGTAGTCTCTTTTATATTAGTTCACATAATGAAAAATATGTTAAATGTTAAACTATGTAAACTTTGTGACCAATTATTTTATACTTAAACTAACTCACAAAATCCATTTATTTCATACGTAAACTACATAAGTTAGTTCATTTTTGGAGTGCTGACTTGGCAATTATTTAGTGCAGAATTTTAGATTAGTTAAACTATGTAAGCTTTGTGACCAATTTTTTATACTTAAACTAACGCACAAAATCTGCATAAACTAGAAAAATAAAGTGTTAAACTATATAAAACTTTGTGACCAATTATTTTATACTTAAACTAACGCTCAAAATCTGCATAAATTCGATAAGAGTTAGTTAGCAAAAGTTAGTTCATTTTTTAGAGTGCTGACTTGGCAATTATTTAGTGGAGAATTGGAGAGTAGAGAATTCAGTAGTCTCTTTTATATTAGTTCACATAATGAAAAATATGTTAAATGTTAAACTATGTAAACTTTGTGACCAATTATTTTATACTTAAACTAAGTTAGTTTTTTTTTTAGAGTGCTCACTTGGCAAATATTTAGTGGAGAATTCGAGAGTAGAGAATTCAGCAGTCTCGTTTAGATTAGTTCACAAAATGAAAAATATCTGAAGTGTTAAACTTTGTCACCTTTTATTTTATACTTAACGTAACGCAGCAAATCTGCATAAACTATGTGAGAGTTAAGAGATAACAAAAGTTAGTTCATTTTTTAGATTGGCAATTATTTAGTGTAGAATTGGAGGGTAGAGAATTCAGTAGTCTCGTTTAGATTAGTTCACAAAATGAAAAATATGTAAAATCTTAAACTATGTGATCTGTGTGACCATTTATTTTATACTTAAAATATAATAATATGAAATTCATTTTATGATTGCATAAAAACATGTTTAAAATATTATTAACATCTATTTTGTTCTAAAACTGATTTGCAGTTAATAATATTATTTAAAGTCTATTGTCTAAAGTATATAAATTATCGATTGTTGGAAAAAAAAACAAAACAATAATAGTGTTAATAGAGTTAAACTATATAAACTTTTTCTCCATCAGATTAGTACTTAAACTGATTTGAAATTAACATTATGGTTATTTAAAAACATGTTTTTATAAATAGTTCTATATTATTAAATATCAAAGGGTTACTAAAAAGAATACAGTCTGAAGTGTTAGCTCAATAAACTTTGTAATTAAACTGATTTCAAATTAATTATACAAAATGATGCACAATTATTTGATTTTATATAATACTAAATTAAATGTATCTACATATTTATTATTAGATGTTGCGCAGTTAGTTTTTAATGCTCAAATCGAGACTGAGCAAGTTTCTCTGTTATTGGGTTTTCCTTTCGTAAATTTCACTTAAATAACTCTCCATTTTTTTAATATTTCCCCCCTCTTCTACTTAAAGAATCCCTAGCCCAGGAGCTGGAGATGGAACGCAAGACACGAGCTGCCAACGCTGAGCGTGATGTGAAGAGTCCGCTGTCGGAGAGGCCAACGGCTTATTACAAGAATTCGGTGCTCTTTGGCAGTGCTAATTAAACTGCATACTGGACGAGAGCTGTTAGCTGGACAAAAAAAGGTGACATGGATATTTGATCTCAAAGTGCAATCCAAGCAAGCGAAAGAAATGGCAAGTGAATGATTGAAAAAAACAGTGGCAGGTGGAAAGTGGAATCGGGAATCGGGAGAAACGAGAAACGCGGCCAGAACCAAAATGCAGAATCCCAGGCATTATTAGAGCAAACTTTTGTACATATATTTACTTATATATATACTATATACATATATATATTTAATATGAGATGAGTGTAGGAGAATATTTACGTGGATTCGATTCGTCTGCAGATCGTTGCAAACGATCGCGACGGCGATCAGTTTGAAGTTGAGGATAATATAGGCAAAAATGAATGAGTAAAAAGCACTTCCAAAAAGTTAAAAAAAAATAAAATAAAATAAATAAATATGAGTGCTTAAATGAGTGCTCGTAGTTGTACGTTACGTACATTCATGAATAGTTTCCAGTATTTTATATTTTGTACATAGGCATACAAAGACTTTTAATAAAAAACAAACATAAAAAAAGAAGATAACTCAATACTGGGCAGAAGAAAGAGTCTTCATGGGCTACTACAATAAAAAAAAATAACAAAAATAGTTGGCATACCTAGCATTTAACATCCAAGCGTCAAAATTTAGCATCGTTTCAAATAGTTAGCTTAGTTTTTTTAATTTAAAACATATGCACAAACACACATACTATTCGATTACTAAGTATGTGTGTCTGTGTATTTAGTTCTGCTACATTTTATATGCCGGTTTTTATTAGTGTTTTAAAATGAGGGAAAGAAGAAAACTTAGTAATTATTAAGAAGTAAACCGATCATTAATGTTAAATGCTAAGATTTTAATTTATTCAGTAGCCTAGCAGCGGATTAAGCTATAATATTAACAACAACAAGAATAAAACATAATGTATTTCACTTGCTTAGACATTAATCCTTAAACAATATGATATACTATATAAATATATATATATATATATATATATAATACTATATGCTATTAAATGATAAACAGAACTTTAAACGGCTGACATTAAAAGATATGTTATAGAAATGACATTAAATACCTATTTAAACGCTTCATATGCTATTATACATATATATAAACTTAAAATTACATTAACTTTAGTCATAACAATAGTCACTGAACGTAATATATACAACACTTTAATGTGCTACATTCATCGCTCGCTGCAAAACAAAACAAAACAAAACAACAAGAAAAACAACAATTGTTACAATAAATAGCATGAAAACAAACAACAACAATAAATACAGCAGAAAAAACAACATAAGCAAGTAGAGAACAGAAACTATAACGAAAAGCGAAAAGTTTAAAAATAATACATAATAAATTATTATTGCATAAATAATAATGTCCAAATGTGCTTTTATTTAACTGGGTGACTCTTTAATGTTTATAGCATTTAAAGAGCTTACAACTAAACGAGATAAATTAGATAATATTAATCTCTGGGTGTTGAAGATTTCAGAAATTTAAATACCATGACAAAAACTGGATTTGGTGAGTTGTAAAATATGTTCAAATTGTTTTTATGATCTAAGCTTAAGAGTTGATTTAAGATGAAAATGTGATAAGCGAATAACTATTTGTAGCAGTCCTCTTATTCCAAATAAACTTTAACAGCTGCAGGGCTATAGATCATTTATTAACACACAAAATGAATTGCAGAAATTACAACTAAACTCGATAAATTAGATAATATTAATCTCTGGGTGTTAAAGATTTCATAAATTTAAATGACCTGACAAACTTAAAAGTGTTTAAAACTGGATTTCGAGAGTTGCGAATGTGATAAAAGTCTTTGAACTGAGCTTAAGAGTTGATTTAAGATGAAAATGTGATAAGCAAATAACTATTTGTAGCAGACTTCTTATTCCAAATAAACTTTAACAGCTGCAGGGCTATAGATCATTTATTAACACACAAAATGATTTGCAGAGCTTACAACTAAACGCGATAAATTAGATAATATTAATCTCTGGGTGTTGAAGATTTAAGAAATTTAAATGCCATGACAAACTTTCAAGTGCTTAAAACTTGGTTTGGTGTGTTGCACATATGATTAAAGTGTTTTTTTTTTTTTATAATCTGAGTTGATTTAAGATGAAAATGTGATAAGCGAATTAACCACTTATAGCCGAGTTTGTATTCCAAATAAACTCTAACAGCTGCACGACTATAGATCATTTGGTAATAGGATGTTGGTTATATTTTGTTTGACAGTTGCTGGAATAGAACTGATTTAATAACACATAAAATGATTTGAAGACACAGATGAAGCCGTATCGACAAACTGCATGTGAAATAAAAAGAATCAGAAGAAACCGAAGATCAGTTCAGATTAAATGCGTGGCAGACAAAAGAGAAAGAGTGAGAGAGAAATCGTCAAATGGTCTTGACGTGGCTCAGACGTTCGCTTAAACAGTTATCGATGCCATAAAGACAACGTCGGATGATTTATGCGTCTGGCTTGATTTAAGGGATCAGCTGAGAGCTTTAACTAAATGCGAAAAGTGAAGAAAAAGAAATGAAACGATGTGAAGCGAAGCGACGAACACAGAACTATATATTGTAATTATGATTATTGAAAAATTATATTTAATTTACAGTTAAACGATCACGTATGCTCACAAAGTAAGTCTTGTGATTTTGTTTTTTTTTTTTTTTGGTTTTTGGGCAAAAGGCCTCGCGGTCAAAAATGCCAAAGCAGCCAAAAGATTTGACCTCAATTATCGATTTAACTTTATTATTGGTTTTGATTTGGACTTTTTGATTTGGTCTCGACTCCGATCGGGATCCTGCCAAAAGCCAAAAACGAAAAAAAACATGAATTCAAATGGAATGCTGTTGATTGCCGGGTTGCCAAAAAAAAAAGGAAGAACAACAGATCAGTTCTTCGTCGATACTGGCATTAGGTGGGCAGGTCGCTTAATTCTCGTTAATTTCTGTTTTGGCAACGTGCAACGTTTAGTTGATTGCGGGTTCCCCGCAAAATGCTTTCCCCCATCACGCATTTAAATTGATTGCCATCATCTACAGTGTTAATTGCATTTCAATTAAAATGCACGAATTGACAAACTATGGACAACCTCGTTTCACTGTTATCAATTAAAGATTTTTTTCCGACCCACTAAATGATAAACCATAAATGCTCGACAGCAAAACAAATACATCAAAAGGTTAAAAGCAATTAAAGAAGCTGAAAGTTGGCCAACTTCCACCGCCTAGACACAATTAAAACAATCATTTTTCATATGCGAGCAAGGAGTTGTATCTGTTATTGCGATTGCACTTGGTATCTGCCCCATTGCTATTGGGTTAATTCGTATCGGGGCAATCGATCGTACGATTTGCTTTGGCAAAAAGAAGGAAAAACATTCAATTTGGAATGTTTGCAATTGAAGCTGCAGATTGTCCAAGATCTGTTTGGTTTGTTGTTTTCTTTTCTTTGGTAGGCGTGTTGCTTAATCATCGTTATGAAATTAATTTTTACTGCTAAACTCTACTGAGGGTAGTTGGGACTAGATAAGTAACATAACTTGGCTACTTTGGTTAGGGTATTTGCAAGTGCGATGTGTTTGCTTCAAAGCAAAGCTCTGTTCGCGTGTTGTGCATCATTTGGCAGTCAGAGGCCGCGTCGCGTTGCCAGCTAATTCGATTTGTTGTTGTGGTTGTTGCAACAAAAACCGATCGAGAGATGTGCGTTTTTTTTTGAGTTTGGTTTTTGGTTTGGTTTGCTCCTCTCGATTCGACTGCAGACAAACATATGTTGCATTAATTGTTCATGTTGCTCAAAAGCAACTCATGTTCAATGAGTTTTATTGCTGCTCAACACACAAACAACAACGACAACAACAACAACAACAACAACAAAAGCAACGGCAGCCGAGGAAACAAATGAAAAGAAAAATTGCAAACAAAACATTTTTCATTACGTGATATTTAAGCAAGGGTAGAGAGTGGAGAGCTGCTGCAGCAGCAGCAACGAGTAGATGCTCAGCTCTTGGCTCTTAAGTGGCGACAGCCGGCAAAGTGCCATGTATACAACAACAGCAACAACATCTACAACTACATGCATGGAGGATTGTTTAGGGTCGTCGCAATGCCATAAGGATCTCGACATCGCCTCTCGTCTGCATTCCCACACGCGATCGCAATCGCAGCCAGAGCTTTGCCAGTCGTCCCATCGCCTAGGCGCTGAAGATTCAAACGTATCTATCAGCTGCACATGACCTCAGTCGTGAATCGCGACTCAATTACAATTTATTAAAAGCCGCGCAACTGATTTATAACCAGACTCCGAGTCAGACTCTAGAGAGAGAGAGAGAGTGAGCGAGACCCTTCTTCTCTACTTCTTCTGGGCACAATGTTAACGTGTCTGGCCATTGACGTTTTGTTGCTCGGTTGCTTGTTCGCCTGTCATGCTGGTGGGGGCAAATTGGCGGCTTATTTGTGTGGAAATTGTCGGCAAACGAGACAGAGACAGAGAGAGAGAGCCACAGTGAGACAGCTCCGAGAGATGCCTTAAAGTGGAGCCATATTCCTCTAAGTATGGCGCTGCGAGCTCGGCGCTGGTGGTGACAGTTCCTTGTCAGCAAGTTACACGACCCCAAAAGGAGTGTATATTATATGTTGTGTATGAACGTGAACATGATCTATGTTATGTTAGGGAGAGATCAGTGTAGTGAGAAGGGGGGCACTGAAGTGTCCTCTGAAGTGCATCTGTCTAAATACTTATTAATTCTCAGATCGGCAATTTCTGAGGTAACAAAATCCGCTTACCATGTGTTTTCTCAGCTTTTGTTTAGCAAAATTCCAACGATATATAGTTTTTTTTTGAGTATGCCCGCAGCCGGAAAGCGGTAACAATGCATTTTTTATAAGAAACATATTTTGCGTCCATTATTTCATAAATCCTCGAGTATCTCGATGGCATCGACCCCGTTTACAGGGCGATTCTAATGCACTCAGGCGAACAAGTCTTGCCAATGCGGTTACCTTTTTTTATGGGTAAACACACAACACAACACAAGAAAAGGACCTGGATCCTATGAATGTAGCAACAACATGCAACAAATACGCAGTAGACGAGTTGGGAATTATTAGGCTTACATATGTTATATGTTATGTTATGTGGAGGGAGCGCGGAAATTGTGGTTTGATTTCTTCTGGTGCCAGCTCCTTGCAGCTGACGTTTCTTTCGGGGTAATTGCAAACAATCTGCCCATAACATGACCAGAATAGCAAGTGTGCACCGCAGTGCGACAGAGACAGCACGAACGAACGGAACGAGGGAGAGTGACAGCGAGAGCGAGACAGCGTCAGACTGTTCGAGTGGAAGTGGCATTGCTCAGCAGTTGTCTCGCTCTCGCTGTCTGCGCAGGACATCTGATATTATTTCGCTAATTCGATACTTTTATTTCGTGAAACGGGCCAGCACACAATCAATAGCACTTTTCTTGTCTTTTGTGTTTTTCCTTTTTTTTAGTATTTCATATTTTTTTCTTTTTCATTTTGCATAATCTTGATACCCTCTATGACGGTATGGAAAGGGGTATATTACTACTATGTGAAATGTGTAAATTATTTAATTGAATTTAAGTACACTTCTATTTTGCCAAGTCAAGGCTATAAGAAAACTACTAACATTATTTAAAATGGATTCTTTTCATGTTTCAAAAATAAATATATATTATAATTAACATGAAATTTGTATTTTACACTTACAAGGCTAGAAATACTTTATATACATATATTTTCTTTCATTATTTTATTTTATTGTGCTAAGAATGTTATTCTTCCTTTTTAATTTTATTATTATTTTTATTTTTATCTTATTTTTTTTTATTTATTTCTTAGTTATCAGCATAATTTTAACTAAATTATATTGCTATTAATGTTGCTAATACCTTTTAATTTTATTATTATTTGTATTTTAGTTTTCTTAATTTTTTATTTTTTATCAGCATAATTTTAATGAAATTATATTACAATGTATGTTATTCCTATTTTTTAACTTAATTAATATTATTTTGTTTGTGTTATTTATTTAATTTGTAGAAAATTACATAACTATAAATGTTTCTACTTTTGAATTTTATAATTATTCTTTTTACAGTTTTAATTACTTAATTTTTATTATTTTTTTTTTTTTTAATTTTAATTTATTTGTATTCAGTTCTTCCCCTTTCTAAGGTATTTGACAGTCGAGCAAACTCTTTAACTCACACATTACATTACGCTTTGGCGAGCTGCTTATAGAGCAACCTTTGATTATGCTTAATAATTTCCTGAAAAATAATCATACATTTTGTGTGAATGCAATATGATCCGTTATTTATTTGCATTATCTTCGCAGCCTGCTGCAGTCTTCTTCTTCGGTGTCCACAGAGTTTACAGTGTCTGCGGGCTGTTCGTGTCCACACACACACACAGAGAGAGGCAGAGAGTAAGAGAGATGTTTAATGTACACATACCTCACTACTTATTCTTTTTTTTTTTTGTGGTCGCTCCTTAAAAATATATTACCGTTATGCCAGCAGACCACACATTATGTTAATATTATATATTTTTTAAATTCGTTTTTTTTGTGAACGCGTTCACTGCACAGAAGAGATTCTGTGATTTATGCTCTGAGGTCTGGACACAGGTGACAACAGCTGTCAATTGCTTGGCAATTGGCAACAGTTGCCAGCGATTTTTGCGTGTGGTGCGTGGGAAGAAGAAGTTTCTCGGCAAGAGTTTCCATTGAGCTTTTTCGACTGTTTGACTGTTCGAAAGCCACCAGCTTCTCTTCTTCCGGACCTGGCAAAACCACAACTTGTGCACGTTTCTTGTTTCTGTTTCCACCCCCCAACCCAGATTCCTTGCTAGCTACTCTCGTTGGTAGAGCTCGTGTTTAATTTCACAGGAGTAGAGCTGAAGCCCGCACCAGCTTCAGGACAATATCCATATCCTTATCCTTCTTGCTTAGCCTCTGGGACGTGGAGTGGGTGTGTGGCTTTGTGGAGTGAAGTGGACCGGGCTGAGCAGAGCAGAGCAGAGCTCTGAGCTGAGCTGTGCTGGGGTCGGGGACAAAAAGAAAAGAAATGTTAAATTTCTTATGGGAAGCATGAATTACGGCCACTTTTTCCTGAACGGAACGAAACTGAACAGAACAGAACAGTGCGGAATAGCTATGGCTGTGGCTATATGGCCTTTGTGGCTCTTTGTTGTATGTCTTAAACAATGTGTGTGTGTGTGTGCGTACTTACTTCTAGTATATACATATAAGATGTGAAATGTATATGATTTTACGTGGCAAAGTCTTATAAGAATGAATATTGTGCATGTCCCCCCAAATACAGGGTGCTATGACAGAGTAATAATAAGACGCAAGTAAGCAAATAGATTGACTTCTTAATGTACCAATATTATTATATTATTATTTTTGTGTTGTTCAATATAAATGTAATAGAATATATTTTATTATTGTTAAGTCTATAAACTGCTGCGTTATTTTTAATTTTTTCCTTTGAATGTAAATGTTTATTAACTTAGAATTTTGATATGTTCCTGTTTCCTAAAGTTTATCAATAGTAAGGTATCAATCAAGGAACCTGTATAGAAGTTTCTTTATTCTCACACAATTACAGTATACATTTTGGTGTTCTACACACACACTCTTCAACCCCCACACACACACACATACACACTCAGATTCATGGCACAACTGAGTAAGTTTTTGTTTGAGTAAAATAAACGCCATATTGTAGACATTGTTAAGGTTTTTGAAAATTTTATAATTAATTTTCTGGTTAACATGTTTTTCATATGTGTAAATATGCGCAAAATCCATACAATACAAACGAATTTCCCACTCCCTCTCTCTTGCTCTCTCTCCCTCTCTCTTGTGCTTGTCATAGTTGTTGCTGCTTCGTAAAGTTCAGGAAGTGTGTTTACAAAGAAAAGCCTTTTGTACAAGTATCAGATTCCTGTGCTGATTACAGAAGCACACCCCAGCAAAAAATCAAAGGGAAAGAGAGAAACTTCAGTGGGCAGCCTCCATCTCCTAGGCATTTACCCATTTTCCATTTCCCTAAAAATTTCCAACATGTGTGTGCTGTGCTGGGAATATTTATTAAAAATTTAAACATTATAAATGATTGTCTGTTCATATCCTGTGTGTGCGTGTGTGTGAGCTCCGAGATCTTAAGCAACAAAATCGTTGAAACGAAAACGCAGCCAAACAACATCTTGTCTTGTGGCGCCGTGACTCGGCACTTTTGGAGTCGCGATATTAACCATTAATGCATTAAAGTCGGCAACAGCAATAGCAACAATAGCAGCAACAACAACAACAACAACAACAACGGCAGCTCAGTGAAAATCCTTTACAATACACATGCGTTCACATCTTGTAAGTTTTCAACGTCATTTACTGCGATTCAATTCAATTTGAAATTCAAACTCTTTTCGGTTGCTTTGGAGATTGAATGAGACGGACTGAGACTGAGACTGGGATTGGGACTGGGACTGGGATTGAGACTGAGTGACATGACCATGACGATAGGTAGCCAAATTGCTGTGTCATGCCGCTGCTTTTAGTGACTGCTGCAAATGGCAAAGTCGTCGACGTCGTCGTCGTTGTTGATTTCATCGGACAATACTCGTCTCGTAATCCAAACTTCATTTGGCTTCTACATCTTGTATTCTCGACGTTGTCGCTCTGCATCCTTTATTTTTTTTCTTCTTGTGTATTTTTTTATTAACACTACAGTGGGTTTTTCTTATTCGTTTTCGTTTTTTGTGGCCGTCATGCCAAGTGATCCATCTTAATTCGTAAAACATTCGTCATCAGTTTTCCAAATTTCTATTGTGCAAGTCAATTTTTTGTTCGAGTTCTCCTTCTTTTTTCTAGTCTTGTTCTTGATTGTGCATTTTAATTTGTCAGTGCAAAAGTATTGCATAGCATTGTGCGCTGTGGCAGCTGCGGACACAGAGAGCTGATCGATGACGATTCTATTTGCCAGCCCAAAATAAATATCCACACGCAAATACATTCATTGCTTGATGGATTGCTCGGGTTGTGCTCTGTGTGGCTGCCAAAAGGGGATTTGCTGTAATCTCTTTAATGCAAATTAAAAGTGCTGCGAAAAGTGTTACACAAAATAAGCTGAGTTCTCTTATATGATAAGACTTGTAAATACTCTACGACTTAGGTTACCAAAATATTAAAAATATTCGATAACATACATAAATAAGCAAAAACAAGTAAGAAAGTTACAGTCGAGTGTGCTCGACTGTGAGATACCCGCTACCCATTTTTAATGAAGGCAAAATATTGCGGTATCATTTTCAAAATATACCGAAAATACTAAAAAATATACCAAATGGTATGTTTGGTATATCGATATAGTACACCATTCAAAATATACCATAGACGGCACAATGTGCCAGTTTATGTGTTATACAATTATTATTATACAATTATTATCTGCTCGCAACCAAAATTTCAGGAATCATAACTACTACAGTAATTATTGTATATACCAAAATTCGCAACACTAGCTTTTAAATTAGGCTTGTTTTTCGATTTTTTTGATTTGCAGGGGCGGAAGTGGACATGGCAAAAATTTGAAACAAACTTGATTTGCGTGCAAACATAACAAATGCTGTCGAAAAAAAATTATAGCTCTATCTCTTATAGTCTCTGAGATTCAGTGTTTCATACGGACGGACGGACAGACGGACTATATCGTCTCCGCTGTTGACGCTGATCAAGTATATATACTTTATAGGGTCGGAGATGCCTCCTTCTACCTGTTACATACATTTCCTGCCGGCACAAAGCTATAATACCCTTCTACCCAATGGGTAGCGGGTATAAAAATGTTTAAAAATATTTATATTTTTTTGTTTTATTTTAATCAATCTAAATTTCAGATTGTTTGATCTTGATTTAAGATTTTGCCTTCTTGGTTTGGCATTCTTGAATCAAGATTATTTCGTAGTTCAATTTTGACATCGATTTAAGATTTTATTTTTGACTTTAGCACTTTTTTGCTTTCTGTGTACTAATATATACATATAAAAGCGAAGTTTTAATATATAATTGTGTTGTTATATAGGTATTACCATAGTTTTAAAATGTTAAAAATAAACAAAAATAAATGAAGAATCATTTTCTTTAAATTTGTTGCAGTATAATCAAGTTTAGTTTTCTTCTGAGAATATCTCAAATCTGTAAGATAGCTTCAGCATTGTTTACTTTGAACTAAATGAATCTCATTAGGTTTTCTTCAATGATAATCGGTAAATGATTATGAATTCGTAAAAAGGGAAAGCAATATAAAATATACACCAAATGTTACTCTGCAATACCAGCAGCTTTATGGCGAACCCGTTCCTTCTTCATTCTTTATCGCAAATGTCATCGCAGCCAGACGCAGTAGCAACACCAAATTGAGCTGAGATGATTTCGGGAGGGAAATTAGTATGCAACCCTTTTTTGGCTGATGTTTGAAAAAAAACGGGAATGTCAAACGCGGTTTAGCGATACGTCATCGTGATTTGGCAAATTTGACAGCCGATAACATGGAGAGAAAAGCCGAGATGAACATTATATGTAGTAGAATTGAATAAACATCGCATGGATGAAGAGGGGGAAGAGGGAAGAGAGTCATGCGGACAAAGAAGAGTTGAACGTTTGCTTAATTTTTGCATAAATTGTTCAGTGATTGTGTTATGAATGTGTGCCTTCTAACAGCAGCTGAGATTGCATTGGATGATACGTGGTAGTCGGAGATGAAGAAGAATAAAACAATGAGCACATGGACAACAACCACTTCGACACTTTGACATAAACACAATCTCTCATCATTGGTTGCGTGTCACGCACAGATTTCTCATTTGCTCGCAAAACGAACTGCCAACTGTCAAATTGTTGTTGATAAGCTGTGTGCGTGTGTAACAGTTGTATAAACTCCTCAATGCAAAAGGAGCTGTAGTTTTAGTTGCTCCAGGACCATTTCAACTCTCAGTCTCTTGTTGTGTCGCTTTGGTCAGCAAATAACAAAAATTAAATTATCAGTGGCTGGTGCATCAGCCTTAATTCGTTTTGGCGCTGTACGCGTGCGCACGCAATTTCACAAGACTGCTCCAATTGCCCCATGCTCCGTTCCCCTTTCCTTTAGTTGTCTACCCCAAAGACCCCACGCAGGGATCCAAACACAAGCGACTGACATAATCGTGAAATATTGGCACGCCAGCCATATCCTTATTTTTTCCCAGGCCGAGGCTGAGTTAGGTATTATCTATATCTATACTCTTTAAGTAGGTAAGCTGATCAATTTATTAGCATCATGTAAAGAATTATTGAAAGTCTACAAATTGGCAAAGTTTTTGAGATGTAATTTAGTATTATATTGTAATACGATGGTGTATAAATTCTGCGCCTATCATCTAGGCAACAGTTATTTTATTTCGATCGAGCAATTTTGTTGACTTATGGTACATCAGAATAATTAAGTGTAGATGCATGACGTTTGCTTTAATTAACCAGTGTCTTGCAATGAGCACAGCTAAGGAAATTCGTCAATTTATTATACTTTATTAATATGACTTCCTAAATGTATCTATAATATATTTATAGCTGCCACTTTAACATAGTTGGCCTTCAAGTGTATTAAAAGTTTCATTTTAAGCAGGGTATTTCGCAGTCGACATGCCCACGATATTGGAACGTGTGACTCTGAATGAATGCTCCAAGATCATTCGCTTGTGCAATATTGACACACACAATAGTAGAAATGAATAGAATCGCCTCGTTCGATTTGGAAATGTTTACAGACCGAAAGGAATTGAAACAGCCCCCGATATGATAGCAGGCGACGTTTTACGAGTGTTTATTTGTACATCTAAACATCTAAACGGTTCCTCATACTCATACTCGTATTCGTAGATACCCCCAAAATGCAAAGCAAACATCGCAAACACGCGCTGGGTGGCGCATTCAATGTTACGACGAGAGTATGGAACGTTTTTGATTTTAATGATATACGGGCAAGTATTTTTTGAGTTATTGTACAGGGCCGTCGTCGTCGTCGTGTGTAGTGTAGTGTAATAAAATCTCACCCAGACTCGATCGGGATGGATGCAGTATAGTTTTATTGTTTTTTTGTCCGTCTCCGTCGATTTAATTAAAGCCAGAGCAAAGCGTACCGCCAGCGACGTTGTTACTTGGACAATTTACTTGCCGTTTATTTGTTTGTTTTAGGCGCGTCGTCATCAGTACGCCTCAGTTTAATCCTCCTCCTGCCCAAAATGCTTTGCCACCTCATCCATTTATTCCATCATCCAGTCAGTTCAGTTGCAGTCGGATGGTTCGCTCTTAATCTCTCAAGCAATTTCACACGTTTTGTTGTGTTAAATAACTATATACACTACATTATACTGTGTATTCTGTTGCTTGCCGTTTTTAGTGTGGTAATTAAAAGTTGTAAATGTTTATGTTCATTCTTTTGGTGACCACAAGTCTAGGGCAATCCAAATTGCGCATACGTCGTTTATTGGTAGGGGAAGTTGTCTGAGTTGTATTAAAGTGTAACAAGAAATGAATTGTTAATGAAAATACAATATAGGAATAAGAAATACGAATATGAAACTACAGTTTAAGACTTTCTTTTTAATCATTTGTAAAACGTTAAGTTTAATTTACGAATACATCATTTATTGGTGACATCAAAGTGATTAAATGCACAGCGCCAATGCAGTTTATGCTCGACACTCCAGAGATGTCGATGTGTTTTATTCTTTTTTATAGGTAATCCATAAACTTTAGCACACGTTTCTTCATTAATTTCGACGTGTTTATTTGTTTAAACTAACCTTTTATGACGCAGTGGCGCTAGATCCACATACACTGAGATATAGTAGAGGGGCGAAGTGGGAGTCGACGGGGCGGATTCTGAGCGAGTTTAGGGCATCCACATCAGAGGCCATCGCTGCCACTGCCGACAGCTAATTGAATTTAATTGGCGTGAAAAATCTGTAGAAAAATAAACAAAAACTTTTCGTTTTTTCAAAAATTTCAACTTCTTGTTTTGATATTGTTTTCTTTTTTGCTTTGCTCTGAGGTTGTTGTTGTTGTTGTTGGTTATGTTGCATAATTTTATGAGTTGTTTATTTCGTTTAGCAACAATAATTTTAACTTGAGCCCGACCACCATTTACGGCGCATTTTTATTGTCGCTTGCAAATGAATAAAACAACGAGAACAGCACAACAAATAACAACAAGCAAGAAAACAGCAATAACAACGTCAAAATAATTGTGGTCAGCAACCACGATCGGGGCGTTAAAAATCTATAAACGAATGCACAAGGCTCCCTCTGCTCTCTGCACGGTGCCAGCGGGATTTAATTTTTGGCGCCACTTGGCCAAAAACTTGACGTAACTTGACTTGGCTAACAAGTCATCAGGGCAATATGCTTAAATCATGTTGTGTGACAACCCGCTGACAATTGTACAGCTCAATTCAAGGTATCCAGATGATGATGAACTTCAAGCCAACGACGATGACTGAATCCACTTAACGATGCACTGCATCCACAGCACACAACACACAGCACACAACAAAGCCCTTAAGGGTCTTGTATGTCAGCAGCAAGGAATACCATTAAATCGCGAAGCGCGTGGTTTATTTAAAATTAACAAAGCAATAAAAATGCAGACCAGCGACAAGCAAACCAATAGCAATACGAATGAGCGCACACTGTGTGTGTGTGTGAGCAGTAGCATTGCGAAATAAGAAAGGGAAAGAAAATTATTTCTTTGCTCTGGTTAACTTCAGTGGTCTTCTCATACATTCTCAAAAAGTTTACATGGTGACTCCCAACATTAATTGTCCTCGCTTTTGGAACTTCTGGGTTCTTTTCTACATTCTCATAAAAGTTAAAAGAAGAATGCATTTCTAATGAAAACTTAAAAAAATGCGAAATCTTAAGAAATGTTGTGATTAGTAGAGTATGCAATTATGTGGGATGTGTTTTCCTTTTTTTTTCTATTACAAAGTATGTGAAAGTGTCAAGCTCTAAAATTTATGTTAATGTGATCAACTATAGACTATATTTAATTTGAATTAGGGTTTGTTAAGTTCTCAAATTTCTATGGAAATGCTTTTCGAAGCCTTTGATATCAGATATCAGCAATAGTCGCCAGTAATAATAAATGAATTAACCGTTTCTCTCATTCTTAAAAAGGTAAGTCAAATTTAGCTAATGATTTTAAGAAGATAATATACCTAAAAGAGTATCTGATTCTCAATACGCTACTTTGTATTGAAAGCGTGCATTGAATTAGTATTTATATACTCAGTCGATGACACTTTCTACTGATAAAATTATTATAAACGTGGCCAACTATAATTCCAAAATCAGTTTTATTAACAATATCTTTATTTGTAAATTATTAAAGAGTCAACTTAGCAACATTATAAAGCATAAATTGGCAAATTTCTATGTAAATCTCTATTGATATTGTCAGAGCAGCTGCTGATATGATATATCTGCAGTTGTCGCCAGTCGGTAGTGCGCAGCTGACCAATTTCTGGTTTGGTTTGGCAAAGCCATGTTACTCCATGCATTTCTTATCGTCATCGTGAGCATCGACAAAGCAAAACAATGCAACGCGCAATCAGCGACACTTCATCGACGGCCACCGAAAAAAAAGATGCAGAAAACAAAAGGATACGAAGCGTAATGAGGGCGAAAATATCTTTATTTAAAGAGGTAGTGAGTCGCAAGGTATAGGAGCTTGCCTTCCACAGAAGAAGGCAGTAGCAAAAGCAGCATACATATTTGTCATTCGCATGGGGCGCAGGCTGTTGGCAATAATCGCAGAGCAAATATCATGCAAAGATCTCTTGTTGTTGTCCCACTAGCGACCAATGCGGCTTAATTAGATGAGGCGACAAGCTGCCAGGAGCCAGCATCGAATCGAGTCGAGTCGCAAGTCGCGAGTCTCGAGGAGCAGCAGCCACGATCGGTGATACTTGGGCAGGAATATGGCACACACTGAGAGCTGAGAGATCTTAGACTGTAGACTATGGCTAAAACAATGCCATGTTTACAAGTTGTAGGCATGCATATGTACTCGACTCGTACTCGACTCGTAGTTCGCCCCGAGTTAAATTCTTCCTTAAGGCATTAAGGGTCTCGTGTGCGATTCGGGTGTGAGCTAGTTTAAGGTCTCTGTGAAGCAGTAGCTACTGCCACTAATGGCATATTTTGCATTCCAAAGGGCATTGCGCCAATTGCAAATAATTTTCGAGTGTAGTTTGCTTAATAAGATCACGATTTCCCGATAAAACAACAGCCAGAGACTAGACCACAAAACTTGCACTTGTACGAAGTCGAGGTATATGCACTAGATTGTAACTATGAATTTTAAAAGTAAAGAAATGATGTAGGGAAAAGATCTAGCAAAGTAAATAAACTTTAATCTTTAAAAGAAGTTAGATCATTCCTACAAAATATTAATAATTTTATGCAGAGTATACGAAATTCTAGTTGCCATTGCTGCACTTCGCAGAAACAATAACTTAATTTAGTTGTCTTACATCGTGTCGTTGCCGGCAGCTCAGCAGCAAACTTGGGGCCAAGGCAGGCGCATTCAATTGGTTTCGAGTGGCCCTCTAAAAAGGCATCGCAGTGCCATTTGGCCATTTGGCCAGTTGGCGTCGTCGTTGCCATGCTTGGCCGGGTGGTATGTCAGCATGTTTGGCTCTGTGGACTGCACACATGCGGGAGGGAAGAAAAACTACGCATATGGGGAGCCAAGAAGAGAGCACGAGAGTTGCAGCAACTATCGAACGTAGCGCCAATTATACAAACAAAAGCTGCGACGCAGTCCGAAATCTGTAAATCTGCAAGGCAAAAAAACAAAGCAAAAAGCAGAAAAAAAAACAAAATAACCAAGTAAAATGCCATTTTAGCAAGATGGTTAAAAGGCGATAAACGAAAGGCGCACCGCTGGGTGCCAAAGCCAAAAGCGAAAAGCGAAAACCAAACCCAAAGACAAACCAAACCGAAATACAATTAAAGCCAGATCGGCAATGAGTTCAGTATGGGAAACAAGCAACGGGTTTTGCAGTTCCCTAATGGTCAATGAATTAATTTGCAGTGTATTTTAGTTTACAACTTTGTAATTAATTTGCAAGCGAAACAGATAGATAGAAGGAGAGGGAGAGACACTACTTGCACTCCCTGGATGATAGAGATAGAGGGAGTCAGGAGTAAGGAGTAGGGAGTATTTAGAGCAGTCGATATTTGATGGCACGCAGCATGGGGAAACGATCTCCGGTGCATTGGCCACGGAAATCGTCCAGCGTCAGATCGAAGAGGGCAACGCCTCCCAGATTCTTGGCCCTCGCATATTGTGCCTTGCTGCCTGCCGTCTCTGGATCATCGTAGCTGACCCACAGTCCATGGGCGCCATCCGAATCGGCCACACGATATGCAAAACTGCCCAGACGCTTCGTGGAATCGGAGACACGTTTGATGGGCGCATCGCCGCCTTTACCATTGACGTTGCTGGGATTGGGCAGCAACTTGCAGATCTCCGCCCAGTTGAGCATTCCGGGTGTTTTTGTTTGTGGTCCAG
This sequence comes from Drosophila albomicans, assembly GCF_009650485.2. Classification (NCBI taxonomy): domain Eukaryota; kingdom Metazoa; phylum Arthropoda; class Insecta; order Diptera; family Drosophilidae; genus Drosophila; species Drosophila albomicans. Next base: position 21,585,369 of record NC_047628.2, on the reverse strand, counting down.
CTTGTGCTTCACCATTAGTGTTCGTTACCACAGGCTTGTCTACATGGTCCGAGTCCAAAGTCAGTTTCCAGGCACGTCCATAGGTGGCAATGCCAATGTTCAGCTTGTTGGCTGGCACGCGCTGAAGCAGCCAATGCTCCATCTGGAAGTTGACGCTGTAGTGGGGCAGACGATTATCGCTGTTGATCTCGTAGAGCGGCGCAGTATAGTCGGCTTCCTCAGGATTACGGGCGGGAGTCAGGAAATCGAAGGTGCCCAGATTGATAAAGTCAACCTTAGTGGCGATGGCAGGTGCATCATAATACCCTATAAGGTAAACGCATTAGAGAAGGTTTTCGCTATGAATTTCCTCAACTTACAACTGGAGTTGACATTGGGCAGCACGGTAAGTGAGAGCAACAGATCGTTGGCTTTGAGAGAGTTGCTCAGCTGAGAGACCAGCTCAGTCATCTGGGTTTTGTGCGTATCGGCATTGGTGTCCACAACGAAATCACCGGTGAAGAACTTCTTGAAACTCTTCCATGCCATGCCCACATCGGAGTGCACCTTGCGTGGCTTATTGCGTGGCAGCTCGAAGGCCAAGTCGAGGCCATCGAAGTTGAAGCGACGCACCAAGTCCCTGGCTGATTCAATGAAACGTCTTTGTCCCTGCACACCGGATTCCAGTAGCTTGACATATTTCTCCTCAAATTCAGTATCACGATCACCGCCAACGCTCAACAAGAACTTGACATAGGGATACTTATCCTTAAACTGTGTGATCTGGGCAAAGTGACGATTATCGTAGTCCAGTGGTCGATTGATGCTCTGCATCTCAAAGGTTTCTGGATGAATGCCCGCATAACCGTAGATCACGTGAGTGCAAAACTGCAGTGCCAGCTCCAAATCAGGTAATGTAAACTGAGCCAGACCTGAGAGTGTGAATCATCAAATACGTAATGAGTTAAACAGAGCAAGAGAGCGAGCGACACACAAGCATAGTGCGTACCTTGTCGCAGAAAGCCGCGTGAGTCGTAATAGCAAATTAAATTTGGACCAGCGCTCACTTGCAGTGGAGCTGAGAGCAACACAACACTGAGCGCCAAGCCGAAGCCGAGCCAAAGAGAGCGCATTTTGGCGAGAACGAGAGAGAGTGAAAGCGAGAGCGATAGTGCAAGAGAGCGTTAGAGTGACAAAGGTGATGATGTGAAGCGAGATCACAATTAAAGACGTCCGCACGAAACGAGGCACAAAACGAAACTAAATTCGAATGGGAATGGAAATGGGATGAATAAAGCTTTGCTCAGAGTCAAAGTCGCAATAACAATAACAATAACATCAACAGATACGAGATCGGGTAATGGGCTTTATACGTATTATCAACGAAATTTCTACGGAATTACGCGACGACTGACGTCAAGGTCAATATGAGATCACCCGGTTTTCGGGTAATTTACAAACCTTAGCCATATAATCGTGTGTGCATAGTGAGACATTGCCAGCTTCAAGTACAATGCCATCTTATTTGGCAACGGCTTACAAACAACTTTAAATATGTATTTGGCGATAAGCTCTCACCAAGAGCATCATAGTTCAAGCAGCCAAATCTCTGTCAGCTGATAAGCGCCAAATGATTTCATTCGCGAAATATTCAAGACAATTTTTATATTTATTGAAGAGTATTATGATTGTTATTTGCATTTACAAGCGATATTTGATGGCACGCAATAATGGATATCTGTCATTTGTGCACTGGCCACGGAAATCATCGTAACTCAAGTCGAAGAACGCCACGCCGCCCAGATTCTTGACACGCACATAATCCGCTTTGTTGGATGCGGTTTCCAAGTCATCATAGCTAATCCACAGACCCTCGGTGATGCCCTCCTGTACGGCTCGGAATGCGAAGGTGCCGTGGCGCTTCGTTGGATCGGTGACACGTCTCAGAGGCGAATCGTTGCCCTTCAAGTACTTATTGTTTTGATTCTCCAGCTTGCCACAGATCTCGGGATAGCTCAGTCTACCAGCCTTTTGGGATTGCAAGCCAGCTGGTGCAGCACCTTCAGTGTGTTGCACAACGGGTGTGCCTTCGATGCCCGATTCTGCGGTTAGTTTCCAAGCATTGCCGTAGCTGGCAATTCCCAAGTTCAGTTTTTGGGAGGGGAATCCTTGCTGCAGCCAGTGCTGCACTTGGAAGTCGATATTGTAGTGATCCAGGCGATTTTGGGTCGCAGAACTGTACAGTGGCGAAGTGTAGTCCGCCTCATCGGGATTGCGGGCAGGTGTGAGGAAATCAAAGGCGGCGAGATTAACAAAGTCAACAAGACCGTTCAATGCAGGCGCATCAAAGTACCCTAAAGTAAAAGGAAAGAGATTTTTAAGTGATGTTGTCAATTAGTAACTACTCTTTACTTACACGTGGAGTTGACATTGGGCAACACCGTCAAGCTCAGCTGTAGTCCGTCATTTCGCAGTGAATCTTTCACATCACGCACAAACGCGGTGAACTGTTCTTTGTGGAGGGCAGCATTGGTGTCCACAACGAAATCGCCAGTAAATAGCTTCTTGATACTTTTCCAAGTAGCACCAAGACCACTGTGTACCTTTCTGGGCTTATTGCGTGGGAATTGGAATGCAAGATCAAGGCCATCAAAGTTGTGGTTCTTCACAAGGGAGAAGGCCGTCTGAATGAAGCCTGCCTGACGCACTTTTCCGCCTTCGAGCAGTTCAATATACTTATCGGGATGATCGGCATCGATATCAAAATCTCCGCCCACACTCAGCAGCACTTTGAGGTGTTTGTACTTGTTCTTCAGGGATGTGACTTCATCGAACTGATGTTTGTACACATCGAGGTTCTCGTTCAAACTGTACGCCTGATAGTTGTCGCCGCGTATTCCCAGATATCCGTAGACCAAATGCGAACAGAACTGTAGAGCGATCTCCAAATCTGGATTTAGTAGCTTGCCCAGACCTGCAAATGGGATTATTGTCACAAGTTTTTTAAGTGTAATTTGTGTAAAATTGCCCGCACTTTCAATCTGAGATTGAGAACGAGAATGAGAATGGATATGTGGGACTGCAATCAAATGACCCCCACTGTTGTCAGTGGTGTCTTTGCCCACAACGTATTGTGATCATTGCCTCGCTGTGACTCAATTTAGACTGAACAACAACAAAATTGTTGAAATGATATGTATATTGAGAAATTTATCGTTTGCTTGAAGTGCGCACAGTTGTCTGAGAGTTTGCATAAATGTGGCAACAAGTTTTGAAATAGAATTTCCACTGCTTATTAAAAAATATATTAAAGCGTATCAAAAGTATAAATCGAATGTTTTACGTATTACTTTTGTTCTGTTTTTGGCATTACTTAAATACATTTATCCAATGCGACTGCCATTTGGTTCCACTGTGCGTTGTGGCGTCCCAGAGTCATTCACTTGTTTGGTCTCCAACAGAGCAATGTTGCTGCGGCAGTTGTCGCGTTGGACTCGCTGAGAGTTGTACACTCAGATTTCGCTTCAAAGTGCGTGGTATCTGTTTGTTTTGTTTCGTTCATTTACTTTGTTTTAAATATTAAAAGCGCTTTTGTTGTATTGTTGGTAAGTCAACCTCTAGAATCTAGATCTTGCAATTCAAATTCTTGTTTTGTTTTCTATTCACTACACTATTTTTGTAACAACAACATTAAGCGAGCATGGAGTTCACTTTAGAGAGCGAGAGACGCGACTTGCGTCTCTCTCGTAAAGCTTCAATGATAAGCCACTGACCTCCAGACCTGTCTAGTAATCGTAAGCTGCGAGTCTGCCTTGGCGTTGGCTACGTGATAAGCTTTTTTAATTGAATTAGAATACTCAGAATGGTTTGTTTTGTGTGAGTTGACATAAATTTGTGAATATTCATACATATATGTATGTATGCACTCTATATGTTTTGCATTGGGGAACTGTGCTAATATTATAAGTGTGGCTGAAGAAAACAGGAATTTTGTGAATAAAAAATGCTTAAAAGAACAAAGAACTCAATCGATTATATAAGAACAGCTTCTGTCTTAACTTATAAATACAAAAAATAATCTCAAATTAAAAGTATTTTGCATTTTTAATTTCTACTGATTCTAATGAATGGTTTTTATTGATTTTATTGATTCAAATGAACAATATTTTAGATAATCCGAGCTGCATTTATTGTTCACGTTATACGAATGCTTTGATGTGATTTTAATTGCAACTTTTTGAAATGCATATATTGTTATATAATATTTAACATCATAATTCTGGTTATTTCGCTTTTGATTACGTCGAAATATTTATTAATTAGAAGAAAGTGAAAACTGGTTTTAGCGAAATTAATTCTTGTTGTTTGGATGTCATTTTCACTTTATGTTATGTGCTAATAAATTCAGCATTTATTGACTTTACCAATTGGCAAAACTTTCCTTGAATGTCAAGGTTGTGTATTGTACTTAAATTACCAATACAAATCACAATTCGATAGTGCCTTACCTTCGCGAGTATAGCTGGCCGAATTATAGTAGCAAACCAAGTTTGAGGCTGCGTTGGTGACACTCACATGGAGACATGCGAGAAACGCAAACAAAACCAACAGCTTCATGATGCGTGAATGTTGGCAAAAAACACAATAGACACGTTTGGAGTTACACGACCGCTACGTCGTTTAAATGAAATCGAACTGAAGCTGAAATTGAAATCGAAAACGCAAAACACCGAGCGACAAAGTTGAGCTTATGAGCTGATGACGAAATCAAAAGCTTCCGCAGAGAGCAGCTTCAACAAGTGTTGTTGTTCAAGTGTAATATTTTACTCAAGAAAAATACGAATACGAATGCCTGTTTCTTGATAAGCCCCCACTACATTTATTGAGTTGACTTTTATGTATTATTTGTTATTTTGTTTTTATTGTGAATTAAAAATCCAAGTCGTATCTTATTTAATGTCTACGATTATTCCGAGAAGTCGTTTTGTTGGTTCCAGGGACGAGCGAACCAGCTCCCAAACGATATTTGATGGTGCGCAGTACTGGGTATTGATCTCCACTGCACAAGCCACCAAAGTCATCATAGCCGAGATCGAATAGAGCAACACCTCCCAGATTGGTTTTAGCATAGTTCGTCTTGTGGGAGATGGTATCCAAATCATCGTAACTAATCCAGATGCCTGCTTCACGTCCCGTTGCTGGACGGAAAGCGTAATTCCCGAAAGCAGTGCGATGCAACGCAGACTGATCGTCCTTTTTGACGTGGTTTTCCGGGTTGATCAGCTGAGAGCAAACTTCCGCGAAGCTGAGCAGACCAGCCTTCCTCGAATATGGACCTGGTGGTGCGGGACCCTCTGTGTCTGAAACGACGGGAGTGCCAGTTGTACCTGATCCACTGGTTAGTTTCCAAGCATTGCCATAGCTGGCAACTCCCAAATTGATTTTGTTGGGGGCAAAACCACGGTTTAGCCAATATTGTGCCTGAAAATCAACGTTATAATGGTTCAAACGATTCTGAGCTTCCGGATTATGAAGTGAGGCTGTGTAGTCCGCTTCCTCTGGATTGCGTTCGGGTGTGAGGAAATCAAAGGCGGCCAGATTCACAATATCAACGATCTTGTTTAATGCAGGAATATCAAAGTACCCTGAAAGAGGAGATCCTTAGTAAATTTTTATGAATTCAATTTTTTTTGTGCTTACAAGATGAGTTGACATTGGGCAGCACAGTCAAACTTAGTAGAAAGCCGCCAGGATATAGCGTATCCTTGATATCACGAGCAAACGTCGTAAACTGATCCTTGTGCTTATTGGCATCGGGATCCACAACAAAATCGCCTGTTCCTATCTTCTTAATAGATTTCCAAAATTGTCCAAGGGCTGAGTGAACTTTTCTGGGCTTGTTGCGTGGAAATTGATATGATAGATCAAGGCCATCGAATCCATAGTTCTTCACCAGAGCGAAAGCCGACTGGATAAATCCTGCTTGACGCGCCTTTCCTCCTTCGAGCAGCTCGATATATCTATCATTTTGGGGATCGCGATCACCGCCCACACTCAGCAGAACCTTGAGCTTAGGATATTTGCGTTTTAGTGCGGTCACTTCAGTAAATTGATGTTGCTTAATGTCCAGATTTTCATTCAAACTGTAGGCTTCATAGGTGGCACCTCGTATTCCCGCATAGCCATAAATCAAATGCGAACAGAACTGCAGACCAAGTTCCAAAACTTTATTAGACAACTGGCCTCGATCTAGGATAATGAAGTTCAGGAATTATTATAAATTATATCCTTTATATTTTAAATTTTTATGCTCACCTTCACGTAATAAACTTTCGGAATTGTAGAAGCACACCAAATTTGGTTCGTCCTTTGTGACATAGCCAAAAATGCATGGCAGTGCCAAAAGTAAAGCTAGCACTTTCATACTGATAAGTTTAAGTTAACTTTTATGCCGACTGCTACGTTGACTAATCAAAATGAGACTAAAGTGAAAATTGAAAGCCCAGCGGAATTTATCTGATAACAAATGTACTCAACTGCAAAACAAGCTTTGTTTATGACGATAACGAAAGCAAATATACATTAGCACATACTCATTAAGATAAATATAGAACAAGTCGAGAGAATTCAAGTTATCCCTCAGTACTGAAACAACCGTTGCATGTATTTAAATAACAATAAAATTTGGCATCTCTTTATTTAATAAAGATATTACTGATGACTAAGAATTTGCTTGCAAATTCATTATACTTACATTATTATCAGATAGACGCTTTTCAAAACGTATTTGCCGATAATCTTACTTTTAATTTAGATTCTACTCATTAGAGATACGATATTCTTACTTTCGATTTATATTATCTTCATTAGACCACTGGACATGCCTTCAAATATTCTCAGAATAAATTATTTTTGCGAAGCACGACAGGCATTCTAATTAACATCCATATGTGTGTTAATTTAATAACCTGTTTTGTTTATTTTTACGCTTTATGTAATTAATATTGTCGACTTTCTTCAAGTAACAGTTATCAATATTTGTTTCTATGGAACGTGTTATTTCAAATATACAAAAAAAAGAACTTAAAGCGAAACGATAAACGAAATAGAACATGCTGTTAGTAATAAAAGCTTTAGAGTTCATGCATATTGTAGTTGATTTTTATTGGTTTATTTAAATAAACAAACAATTTTATGTAATAGAATTTATACATTCAATTTCTAGTCCTGCCATTTCAAAGGCAGTCCCAATTCTTTTCTTATAGTGCGCAGTACTGGGAACTTTTTGCCAGAGCACACTCCTCCAAAGTCATCGTACTCCAGATTAAAGAGAGCGACACCTCCTAATAATGGATCAGCATGCATTGCCTTATGTCTTATGGTATCCAAGTCGTCATAGCTAATCCAGATACCGTCATGTCCAGAACCCTTTGCTGGTCTGTAAGCGTAATTTCCAAAATTCACAGCCTCTATTGGCGACTGAACATCCTTCTCAATTTCATCTTCTACATTTGCCAACATCGTGCATATTTCTGTGTAGCTGAGAAGACCAGCTTTCTTCGTGTAAGGACCTGCTGGAGCAGGACCATTTGTGTGATGTACAATAGGTTTGCCAGTATTACCCGATTCATCAGTTAGTTTCCAAGCATTTCCATAAGCTGAAATACCCAAATTGATTTTTGTGACAGGAAATTCTTTCATCCAGTAGTCCGTTTGAAAAAGAACATTTAAATGAGACAATCGCTCCTGTGATGTCAGTCCGATAAGAGAAGCAGTGTAGTCCGCTTCTTCGGGATTTCGCTCGGGAGTTAAGAAGTCAAAGGTGGCAAGATTTACAAAGTCAACGAGACCGTTGAGCTTCGGAATATCAAAGTACCCTACGCAGAAATACTTTTCAATTATTTTGTTTAATTAAAAACAATTCTATTGTACTTACAAGTGGAGTTAACATTGGGTAGCACAGTCAAGCTTAGCAGAAAGCCATTAGGGTGCAGCACATCCTTAACTTCGCGAGCAATCGATATAAATTGTTCCTTGTGCTTTTCTGCATTAGAATCCACAACAGAATCGCCAGTGAAGAATTTTTTGACGCTTTCCAAAGCCGCTCCCAATGTGGAGTGCACTTCCTTGGGTTTGTTTTTGGGAAACTGATAAGCCAAATCAAGGCCATCGAATCCGTAAGTCTTAACTAACGACAAAGCCGATTTGGTAAAACCTTTTTGACTCTCACTTCCTGCCTCAAGTAGTTCAATGTATTTATTCGGATGCTTTTCATCGATATCACGATCACCGCCCACACTCAGTAGCACTTTAAGTTTAGGATATTTGCTTTTCAAAGACGTGACTTCAGTAAAATGATTATTTTTAATATCTAGCTCTTCATTTAAGCTGTGTGCTTCGTAGTTGTCACCACGAATTCCTGCATATCCATATATCAAATGCGTGCAGAACTGCACGGCAAGAGCTAAGTCTTTAATCGGTAACTTGACTCCATCTGATTAAATATGGAATAAATGATTAATTAGCTGATTTTAATAAATGCAATTCGATATCACCTGAATTGTAAAAGCACACTAAATTTCGATCGCGATAGAATTCGTCTTCTGCATAAAGACACGGGAGCAACAAAATTAAAGCTAACACTTTCATGGTGCTTAGAAAAATCCTTAATTCACACGACTTTAGCATTGACTAATCGAATTCCAACTAAATTGAAATTTAAATCGAAGCCCTACTTATAGGAAACCGAATGCAGATGCATGCAAAACTAGCGTATATGATGACAATATCAAATCCGCACAAACAGCTTAAAAAACAAGTCGAGTTAAATTAGCAAACCGGAATTCGTAATTTAAATCATTAATCAAATGATGTACTTTATTACTGTTTTCGTTTTCTTAAACTTTCCTAACATACAAATTTGTGCGATTCTTTTTAAGAAAGTAACATAATATTAAATGTATTATTATCATTTGTAATAGTTACAAGAAGAATGTACATTATTCTTGATCCAAATAGTTAAGTATTCTCCTATTATGCTTACCTGATATTTCAGAGCGGCTCTGAATACATTAATATTTGATTGATTTTTATATATTTTTGCCTACGAGTACAAGCTTAATATACTTATCATTAAGATGCAAATACAAATATACCAAGATAGAGCTGCTTATTTGGCTGTTTAGCCTTTTTATTATTATACAAAAAATAGTGTAAAGGTGTATTTATATTACCATTGAATTATATAATTGGATCAATTTTGGTTGTTACCACAATTTGCTGCTTTATTGTGTGCAGTATGGGAAACTTTTCATTAAAGCACGATCCTTTGAAGTCATCGTAGCCTAGATCGAAGAGAGCAACACCTCCCAAATAAATTTTGGAGTAGGCAGTTTTGAAACTCACAGCATCAAAATTGTCGTAGCTAACCCAGATTCTCTCAGTATTCGAATCCTTTGCACTTATGACGTAGCTGCCATATTTGTTAATCTTGCTGGTCAAAAGATCATCTTTCGTAATGGGTTTGTTTGAATGCGCTAACATAAAACATATTTCTGCTAAGCTGCGTACACCTTCCTTTTTCAAATAGGGACCTGGCGGAGCAGGTCCATTCGTCTTCGCCACGATGGGTTTTCCAGTTTCTCCGGAATCTTCGGTCAGTTTCCACGCATTTCCGTAGCCAGGTATACCCAAGTTGATTTTCTTATTATCGAACCCTTGGTGCAGCCAATATTGCGCTTGAAAATCTGCGTTATAATGAGACAATCTCTCTTGTGATTCCTCTTTGAATAACGGAGCTGTGTAGTCCGCTTCTTCAGGGTTGCGTTCGGGATTTACAAAGTCAAATGCAGCAATATTAACAAAATCAACAAAGTTATTAAGCACCGGAACATCAAAATACCCTGCACAAATGATAATTTTTTAACAATATTCACCGACAAATATAAATATAAATATTTGTATACTTACAAGTCGAGTTGACATTTGGAAGCACAGTCAAGCTTAAGAGAAAACCATCTTGGTGCAGTTCATCCTTCACACCACGGACAAGCGAAGTGAATTGATTTTTGTGCTGATCTCCATCAGGATCCACAATAAAATCGCCTGTGAATATTTTCTTAAAACTTTTCCAAATCATTCCAAGGCTTGTGTGCACCTTCTTAGGCTTGTTCTTGGGAAACTGATAGGCTAGATCAAGACCATCGAATCCATAGCTCTTGACTAAAGAATGAGCTGACTTTATAAATTCTCTTTGTTTCTCGATTCCCCCTTCAAGTAGCTCAATGTATTTGTTTGGATGGTCTTCATCGATGTCGTGATCACCTCCCACACTCAGTAGAACTTTTAAGTTTGGATAGTGGCGTTTTAAGGCGGTCACTTCAGTGAACTGATGTTGGTTAATGTCCAGTTGTTCATTTAAGCTATGTGCTTGAAAATTGTCAGCTCGTATTCCCGCATAGCCATAAATCAAATGCGTACAGAATCGTAGGGCGAGAGCTAAGTTCGATGTCGTCAACTGGCTTGGAGCTAGTACAATAATATCATTGGGTAATTGTTGATTAATTTCACAATGTTTTGCAGAAAACTTACGCTCACGTAAAGTGCTTGCTGAGTCATAATAACACACTATCTTATGATCTTGCCCATTTGCAGGGACATAAAGTAAATGTATTAACAAAAATAATATTAGGTTGGCCAAAAAGTCTTGCGGTATTTCCGATAGGTGTCTTTGCAAGCGCGTAGTTCTAGTTCTATTCGTCGCATCGGTTCATGCGATACCTTTTTGGAAAGCTCTTTTCACGCGCTAACACGTGTTTGATTTAATTTTTTTTTGTTTTGATTCGTTCGTGAATTATAGCGTCACAAACATGGAGAAAAATAAAGAGAAAATATGGCATATTTTACAGTTCTACTATGATAAAGGCTAAAATGCAACTCATGCTGCCAATAAAATTTGTGCAGTTTATGGACCCAATACAGTTTCCATTTCCACCGCACAACGATGGTTTCAACGTTTTCGTTCTGGTGCGGAGGTGGTCGAAGATGCGCCACGGTCCGGAAGGCCTGTCGTCGAAAATTGCGATAAAATCGCTGAATTGATCGAAAGAGATCGGCATAGTAGCGCCGGAGCATCGGCCAAGAGCTGGGCATGAGTCATCAAACCGTTTTAAACCATTTGAAGAAGCTTGGATTAAAAAAAAAGTTCGATGTGTGGGTGCCACACGACTTGACGCAAAAAAACATTTTTGACCGTATGGATGCATGCGAATCGCTTCTGAATCGCAACAAAATCGACCCGTTTTTGAAGCGGATGGTGACTGGTGATGAAAAGTGGATCACTTACGACAACGTGAAGCGCAAACGGTTGTGGTCGAAAAGCGGTGAACCTCCCCAGACGGTAGCCAAGCCTGGATTACCAGCCAGGAAGGTTCTTCTGTGTGTTTGGTGGGATTAGCAGGGAATCATCCACTATGAGCTGCTCCCCTATGGCCAAACGCTCAATTTGGACCTGTACTGGACCGCTTGAATGCAGCACTCATGCAGAAGAGTCCATCTTTGATCAACAGAGGCCGAATTGTCTTTCATCAGGACAACGTCAGGCCACACACATCTTTGGTGACGCGCCAGAAGCTCCGGGAGTTCGGATGGGAGGTTCTATTGCATCCACCGTATAGTCCGGATCTCGCACCAAGTGATTACCACCTATTTCTGTCCATGGCGAACGACCTTGGTAGTCGGAAATTGGCCACAAGAGAGTCCTGTGAAAATTGGCTCTCCGAGTTTTTTGCCAATAGAAAAGCGAGCTTCTATAAGAGGGGCATTATGAAGTTGGCATCTCGTTGGGAACTCGTCATCGAACAAAACGGCGCATATTTGACTTAAATCGCATTATTCTAACCAATTTTATGAACAATTGAAAATTCAATAAAAATACCGCAAGACTTTTTGGCCAACCTAATATGAACACTTGAATCGTATTTTGCATTCTGAAAGCTATACGACCGTAACTTCGAGTAAACAAAATCTTATTGAATTAATTTCTTAAATCGTATTGCGTTTAATAAATTTATAAAATACCATAATTTTCAAAATACTGGTTTTGATTTAATTATCATATCTAACCAGCTTTCTGTTGATGCGTTGTTTTCATTATACAAATATCGATATAAAGCTAAAGCATCGACAACAAGTTTGACATAATCAAAATGCAATACTAATTTAATTAAATTCGCTACCCATAGAGTTGAAGGGTTGGTAGTAAAATTGTTTTCCTTGATCAATGGGCGCAATTACTCACACTCAACTGTAGCGTTTTTGATTGATTTTTTTGTGGATTCAAGATAAATATAGGAACCAACTTAGAGAGAGCTGCTTTGTTGGCTGATCATCATTTATTGTAGCAATTAAAAAAGTACACCTTTCACATTTAATTTCTTTTATTTTTGAAAATGCCAATCAAATGTTAAGAATAATCAGTTTAGTTCGGTATACACGCTTGCACACATTAAACAATCGGATCAATTGGATATTGTCCCTGAACTTGTTGTATTATTGTGTGCAGTATGGGGAACTTTTCATTAAAGCATGATCCTTGAAAGTCGTCACTACCTAGATCGAAAAGAGCTATGCCTCCCAAGTACCTAACAGAGAAGGCTGTTTTGAATTTGACAGTCTCCAAATTATCATAGCCAACCCAGATTCTCTCAGTATTCAAATCTTTTGAACTTAACACATAGCTGCCATATTTGTTAACCTCGCCAGTCAAAAGATCAGCTTTCGTTACGGGTTTGTTTGGACTCTCTAGCAGCAAACATATTTCTGGTAAGCTGCGTACACCAGCTTTATTCAAATAGGGACCTGGCGGAGCAGGACCATTAGTCTTCGACACAATGGGCTTTCCAGTTTCTCCGGAATCTTTGGTTAGCTTCCAAGCATTTCCGTAGCTGGGTATACCTAAGATGATTCTTTTCTCATCAAATCTTTGATCCAGCCAATATTGCGTTTGAAAATCAGCATTATAATGAGACAAACGCTCATGGGATTCGTCCTTAAATAGCGGAGCTGGGTAGTCCGCTTCTTCAGGGTTGCGTTCGGGAGTTACAAAGTCAAATGCAGCAATATTAACAAAATCAACAAGGTCATTGATCACCGGAACATCAAAATACCCTGTATAAAAACATAACATATTAATTTGCAGCGAGAAAAATATAAGTATTTGTTTACTTACAAGTCGAGTTGACATTGGGAAGCACAGTCAAGCTTAAGAGAAAATCATCTTGGCGCAGTTTATCGCTTGCACTACGGACAAGCGATGTGAATTGATTCTTATGCTGCTCTGCTTTAGGATCCACAATAAAATCGCCAGTGCCTAACTTTTTAACTGCTTTCCAAGCCTTACCAAGAAGTGAGTGAACTTTCCTGGGCTTATTCTTGGGAAACTGATAGGCAAGATCAAGACCATCGAATCCGTAGTTTTTGACCAACAAGTGAGCTGATTTTATAAATTCTATCTGCTTATCGTATCCCCCTTCAAGAAGATCGATGTATTTATTTGGATGCTCTCCATCGATGTCGCGATCACCTCCCACACTCAGTAGTACTTTCAGACCTGGATAGTGGCGTTTTAAGGCGGTCACTTCGAAGAATTGATGCTGTTGAACGTCCAGTTGTTCATTTAAGCTGTGTGCCTGATAGTTGTCAGCTCGTATTCCCGCATAGCCATAAATCAAATGCGAACAGAATCTTAGGGCAAGAGCCAAGTTTGAAGTCGTCAACTGGTTTGGATCTACAATAAAATTATATCATTGTTTAATTACAAATTAATTACAGAAACTTTTGATGAAAACTTACGTTCACGTAAAGAGCTTGCTGAGTCATAATAACATACTATTTTATGTCCATTTGCAGGGACATAAAGTAATGGCAACAACAAAAATAAGGCGAGCACTTTTATCGAATTTTCCATTCTTAAAGCCAGACGACCGCAACGTCGAGTACACAAAATCGAACTGAATTGAGTTCTTAAATCGTATAGCTTTTAAATATTTGTGCGAATTTCAATATGTATAAATATAATATATTTTCATACTTTCGCTGTTGGATTGATTATCATATCTAACCAGCTTTAATTTGCTGCGTTCTGTTCATTATTTAAATTGCAATCAAAATGACAAGTTTAAAGAAAATACTGATAGCGTATTGATAATTTGAAGAAATATATTAGAATTATATAATTTTCTGAAATTTTATTAGTAAATCGGCAATCAAGATTCAGTTACCAAATTGGTATTCCAGCTAGATCAATTTCTGGATAAGTCGCATTCTCACTCAAAAAATTTACCCTTATAAATCGCATTATTGGAAACATTCCCGCATTGCATCCGTCCTGGTAATCATCGTATCCAAGATCAAATATAGCCACACCTCCTACATGGCTCTTGGCATACCTCGCCTTGCTGACGAGGGCATAAATGTTATCGTAGCTTACCCAGACGCCTTCAGTGTTAGGTTCGAATGGGGAATAGTGAACGTAGTTTCCGTACGCTTCCTGATCTTCTTTTGTCGTCGAATCTTTATAAAGAAGTGCATTGTGCAGCAAGGTGCATATCTCCGGATAGCTAGCCACACCATCTTTTCGGGCATATGGACCTCCTGGAGCAGGACCCTTGGCATGATATACAATAGGTACGCCACTTTCACCTGATTGGTAGGTTAGTCTCCATGTATTTCCATAAATGCCAAATCCCAAGTTTAATTTATTTGATGGAAATCCTTGCTGCTTCCAATATTGCACCTGGAAATCCACAGTAAAGTGTGGCAATCGATTCTGGGTTGCGTTGTGGTAAAGTGGAGCCGAGTAATCAGCTTCGTGGGGATTCCGTTGGGGAGTGATAAAATCAAAAGCGGCCAGATTCACAAAGTCCACGTGCTTGTCAAGTGCAGGAATATCAAAATACCCTACGAAAAAGAATTTCAAAGTGACACTTTCTTATTTCGATAAAATATTTGGGTGTTACATGTGGAGTTGACATTCGGCAGTACAGTCACACTTAAGAGTAATTCATCATTTTGCAACGTTTCCTTTAAGTTCTGAACGATCGTTGCAAACTGTTCCTTAAGCTGCTCTGTATTTGGTTTCAGTTTTTCTATTCCTTTTTTATTCCACGGTTGGTTCCGTGGGAATTGATATGCTAGATCAAGGCCATCGAAACCAAAATTCTTAACGAACAAGTGAGCTGACTGAATAAATTTATTTTGCTTTTCTTGTCCTGCTTCTAGTAGTTCGACATATTTATTAGGGTGCTTCGCATCAATATCACGATCTCCGCCTACACTCAGTAGCACTTTCAAGCCTGGATATTCGCTCCTAATGGACGTTACTTCAGTCAAATGTTTTTTCCTAATGTCCAGACCTTCATTCAGGCTGTTCACTTGGTAGTTGTCGCCACTTATTCCCACATAGCCATACACCAAATGTGTACAATAGGAAGCAGAGAAGAGCAAGTCATTTTTGGTCAGTTTTCCAGAGCCTTTGATAATAAAAGTATCGAATAAAGATTATATTTATAAGTTGGCTTTATGACTTACCTTTGCGTAAAGAACTTTCTGAATTGTAATAACACACGACTCTAGACTCATTGCTTATGACTGTAGAGCAAAGACTCGCAAGCAAAATACAAACAGCTAAACGATACATACTTTGAATTGAAATTAAGATCCACTTGAACAGACAAGACCGAATCTTTCATCAATTAGAAGCGAACTGAACTTGAATTCAAAATCAAAGATGACAAAAGTGCTAACTAAAAAACGATCTAAGCTTTTGCGTGAGCTTGGAATTCGTCTACATACATATCTAGCCTAAGATTAAGAGAAAGAGAGGAATTCAATAAAGTTGTTAATTAAAAGAAGCTTTGGAAACTTAGGTTTGGTTATAAAGTTATAATTATGTAAAAACATTCAACGTATAAATATATATTAGCTCTCTTAATTAAGCTTATTAAATGACTTTGCCCAGATTATAAATTTAAATGTTTTAAGAATTCGAAATTTCTTACTCTTATTTTTCTCACTGTAGATTGTCTTTTATGAATTAAATATACACCTAATCAGTTCACAAATTGAGCAAACCCTTTTCTCAAGAATCAAATAATATATAAATTTAAAGTAAATATAAATATAATCTATTGTCACTTTATTTGACTTAGTTGACAACAATTATTGATAAGAGCTCTTTACAATGTGGTTAAAAGAGAAAGTCGCGGTTTGGGTCGGGGCAGCTGATGTAGGTCAAGTTTGGGATCCGGTTGCTCAGGATGTAACAAATATGATCGTATGTGATTTAATATTAAAAACTTTTTTTCATTGCAGTACCCTTGAAAGTCATCAAATCCAAGGTCGAATATAGCCACACCGCCAATGTATCTTCTCGCATATCTCGCTTTGTTAGCAAGAGTAACTAAATTATCGTAGGTTAACCAGAATCCTTCGTGTTCAGCGTCAAGTGTTTGATTGTATACAATGCTAGCGGCAAGTGATGAATTGTAATAATTGTTACCATAACCTTGATGGAGTATATTGCATATTTCGGAATAGCTAACAACACCATCTTTGCGGGAAAACAAATCTCCTTGGGCAGGACCATTCGTATATTGTACGATGGGATCGCCAGTTGCACCAGATTTGTGAGTTGTTGCCCAAGCGTTTCCATAAATACCAATTCCCATGTTTAAATTACGATGACTAAAAGGCCGGCTTTCCCAATAGTGCACCTGGTAGTCGACATTCATGGATTTCTCTCTATTCTGAGTGGAATTGTGATAAAGAGGTGCTGTGTAGTCCGCTTCGTGGGGATTTTGTGTGGGTGTGAAGAAGTCATAAGTGCCCAAACTTACAAAGTCAAGATTACTATCAATTCCAATGGCGTGTATATACCCTATGAAAAGTAGAACAATTAATAGTGCTTACATCAAAACGATCTTGGGGTATTACTTACATTTGGGGTTCACTCTTGGTAGCATAGTTAGAGTTAACAGTAATCCATTAGTTCTGAATCTTAAACGCGCTAAATATTCAATAAAATCATTAAATTGTTCCTTGCGTTGCAAAATATTTGCGGGCATGCTCCGTGGAAACTGATAAGCTAAGTCAAGACCATCGAATCCGTACTTTTTAACAAGCGCGTACGCTGACTCGATAAATTGTATCTGCTTCTCTAATCCTCCATCAAGTAGTTCCATGTATTTATTTGGATACGCTTCATCGATGTCACGATCTCCGCCTACACTCAATAAAATTTTCAAGTGCGGATATTTGCTTTTAAATGACGTAACATTGCCAAATTGATTTTGTTTTATGTCAAAATCTTCATTTAGAATCTTCACTTCATAGTTGTCTCCTCGTATTCCCACATAGCCATAAACCAAATGAGTGCAATTGATCAGAGGTATCTGTAAGAGCGCATTGGTAAGCTTTGCTGGACCTGTAAAGATGAAAAGTGGTGAAATGCTCTTGATTTCAATTAAAACATTAGTTTAAATACCTTCGCGTAAAGAGCTTAATGTATCATAAAAACATACGACTCTGGGAACGTGTTCAGGTGCGACTTCATCATCGGCATATGCAACAATTAAATGCAGACTTAGAAGAAGAATAAAATATTCGAGCTTTATCATATTGTCGATGCTGCTCCTTTCAGTTACACTTCTCGAGCGTGACTAAAGTTTAATCTTGAATCATAAAAGAATCTACAACGAAAATCTAGCAAAGCTTTTGCTGGCTAAGCTATTTGAAGCGATAAAAGAGAGTCAAGTCAAATCAAGATTCTCATAAATCGGTTCTCAAAATATGAAATGAAACTGGTGTAGTTCTAGTATTATTCTCAGATTGTTAGTTAGGGGTAGTTTTTATGGTAGACATCAAATCAAAGATTAAATTAGCCACACGGCCAACGTAGACTTAAGGGAAGAATTAAATATTCAATCTTAATCTTGAGTGTAATTCTCTTTCTTACAACTACAACATTCAAGCGTGTATGAATGAAATGTTTGAATGAACTCAAGCTTAAATTTAAATAACAGAGGAAGCTAACCGACATACGATCTAAGCTTTTGCTGGTGACGTATTTTAAAAGCTTCTGTAGGAAATATCATAATCTCATTCATAGAAAAAGAGAGCAGTAGAATCATGTCAGGGTTTTATATAAAATTAATTGCTTTTGCAATCAGTTTATTATGGAAGTAGAGGCTTCTAAGTTGTTTCTGAAATATTTACATGACAAATTGTGTATTTAGTAAAACTAGTAGAGAAATGCATGTCCAAAGTATATATTAGGGCAGGAAAGATTTAATGGAACGAAGTATGGGGAATTTGTTTCCCGTGCAAAGTCCACGGAAGTCGTCGTAGCTCAGATCGAACAAAGCAACACCGCCCAGACCTCTGCCCTTAGCGTAGTTAGCCTTGATGGCTGCAAAGTCAGGATCATCGTAGCTCACCCAGACTCCGTGCTCGCCATCCTCATCAGCCGGGCGGAATGCGTAGTTGCCATACTTCTCTGTGAGATCGGTGGTCTTGCGTATTGGGGCATTATGTCCACGATAGGCAGCTGTGGCATTCTGCGAGATTTTCGAGCAGATTTCTGGCCAACTCAGCAATCCTTCAGTGCTGGCAATTTGCAGTCCACCAGGCGCTGCGCCCTGAGTGCTAGGAACCACTGGCGCTCCACTTACACCGGAGTCTGTGGACAATTTCCAGGCGCGGCCGTAGGTGGCAATGCCTAAGTTGAGTTTATTGGCTGGGCAATGATTTTGTAGCCAATAGTTCAACTGGTATTCGACATTCAAATGGGGCAGACGATTGTGCTCGTCCAAGAAGAAAATCGGAGCACTGTAGTCAGCTTCTTCCGGATTGCGCAGCGGAGTCAGGAAATCGAAGGCAGCCAGGTTAATAAAGTCGAAATGATTGACAATCTTGGGCACATCGAAATACCCTAAAATGCGTAAATAATTTGAATTAATAAGTATTACGTTAGGCAATTAGCAATGACTTACAGGTTGAGTTGACGTTGGGCAAAACAGTCATGGTCAGCGATAGATCCACGCTTTTTAATGCTCTGCTCAGCTTCGAAACAAGTTCCGTGTACTGTTCCTTGTGCACCTCAGCATTGATATCGACAATGAAATTGCCGGTGAATAGTTTCTTGAAACTCTTCCAGTAAGTGCCAAGAGTGCCGTGAACTTTGCGTGGCTTATTCTTGGGCAACTGGAAGGCCAAGTCCAAGCCATCGAATTTATTGCTACGCAATAAGATCATGCTGCTATCGATGAAATTTTGTTGCGTAGTGGCATTTGCCTCGAGCAGATTAAGATATTTGTTCGACTCGGATGCATCGAAGTCATGATCACCGCCGACACTCAAAAGGATCTTCAGACGGGGGAATCTAGCGCGCAATTTCGTAATATCTCCATAATGGAACATATCGATGTCGACATTCAAGCTCTGCAGCTCAAAGGTTTCTCGATTTATGCCAGCATATCCGTAGACCAAATGGGTACAAAACTGCAGGGCGACCTCCAGATTGGCGACATCAAGTTTGGCCAGACCCTGACGCAAAAACGAGCTCGAGTCATAGTAACACACGAGCTTGGTCTCGCCTTGAACGAGTGATAAGCTGTGAATGCCAAGCACACAAAGCAGCAAGAACAGCTTCATATTGAGCGATTAATACGATGCGTACTAAATGTTGAAACGTGCGGACTTAATGAGTGTTTAATTGAAACTGTCTAACGTCGAGCAAATTCTCAGATTCTCACAGTCGCATCTCAAAAAGCTTTCATTCCCATTTACGTACGATTGCAAAGCTTATCTCACCTTGCAAGTTGCTGCTAATCGCTTGACTGGTGTTATTTTTTGTATTTATTATTCTTGAGATGAGTTCCGAGTTATTCGTATTTCACTGGAAATGTTTTTTTCTTATTTACATCCGTTGTTCCAACAGTGAGTCAAAATATTAATTGCAAAACAGTTTTAAAATGTTGTGAATTATTGCCAATTGCTTATTTTTACTGAGACTGAGCCTCAACCACATTGTACAACTCATTATGTCATTATTTTTGTTAACCTTTAGCTTGACGGGCAATCGAAATCAGTTGCTTGTTGAGTAGCTCAATTATTATACTCATAGTTGTTTACGAGTACTTTGCTTTGTGATTCACAGTGTGACGCCTCGTTGCGCATCATGAGATCTCAATGATCAGCAAGTTGTCTTCCAAGACTTTGGAAGACAGGAGGCAACCTGCTGGGCTTTTCAGGCCGAAAAGGCAGAAAAACGTTGCACAGCAGCTGGCATTAAATTAAAAATCAATTGAAGCATTAAATACCCGAAACAAATACGTTAAAAATATTGTATTTTGTGGGCTCACTCACCAAGTAGCGAATCCTAATCACAAAACGGTCACAACAATGCCACATTTTGGCAACACGCATTAGTGTCGTGTGTGTGTGTGTGCGTGTGAGTGGATACGCAAGGATGAGAAGGATGCGAATCGCATGTGACACCACCAATTATACAAAAGACATGCGAGCATTATTTATCTGGCCCCGGAATAGAGAATGCCAGAATGCCATACACGAATAATCCTCACACGCTGCTTAGTGTTGACAATGGGGGGACAAGAGAACAATGACAATAGCGAAAGGCGTGTCCTGAGTGCGAGAAGGCGCACAGTTAATCTGTAATGTTCCCTGATGTATTACATAGCGACACAGAGGTACTTCACTTTGTATAACAACTATCTGTGCTTCCCATTGTTTTCTTGATTTATATCAGCTGGAATTTCTGGTGTTGCTGTGCTGTAAGTTAAACATAGTCGAGCATTTGGATTTAGATTGAATGTCTGTCGCGGCACTTTGGCTTTGGCTTTGTGTGAAACCCAAAATAGGTCAAGCAAATATGAGAAACATAAAACTGGTAGCAAATCCACAAAATCTGTCACTCTTAGTACACAAAACATATCTCATTCATATCACTCACTAATGGACTGTAGTTTTGTCGATGATATTTACTCTTGATATTGTTTCTAAGCAAACATAATAATACATCTTCGATTGTGTGTTTAATGTGACTCGTGGCTGGAATGGAACTGATATTCTTGACTAGAAATGTGATATGTTTCAAGTGGAAAATCAATAATTTCAGCAATTTCATTATTATTATAGTATTTTCATTATGCATTCTTATAAAATTCTTTTCAATTAGATTTTCCTTTTCACTTCACAGTTCTCATCTCTCGTCAGCTTTGTTTTTGTGTAATTCATTCTCATAATTTGCTGCAAAGTTCTGCGGCACTTTAGTTTGGCTTCTTCTATTCACGTCGCTTTCTTTGTTTCTTTCTGCTGATGCCTCCCCTCAGGTAAGCCAACATGGCATAATTAAGTCCAATAATAATTTAAATAAATACCTTTACCAATTTGGGGCTCCTGCCCCGTCTCCATTCTCGCCATTCTTGCCATTCACCTTTTCATAATTATCTATGCTTTTGTGGGTATCAGGTGCACAAAACCGCAAAACCATTTGCCTTTTTACTTATTTGTAATTAGAAATCCAGCAGCAAAGTTGCTTCGATGTTTTGACTCCCTTACAATGCAATGCAAAGATACAAAAGAAAATTCACTTTGCGCAAAACAATTGCCATTAGAGAGTGTTCAACCCAATTGATGTGCTTAATCAGTTTATCAGCAGAGTTTTCTTCTGTCTTTTTGAGGGCTTTTTCTCCCCTTAGCAAATTCATCATTGTCAAACGCGGCTTGACATTTTCTCGTCTTCTATAGTTGAAAAAACGGCGAAAAAATACAGTAAAATGTAAACTTTTTTGAGGGGTTTTTTGTCGCTTGCTTTAGTCCGGTGCTATAATTAGAAATTCATAATGAATTTTATTTACTCTGGCCACAACCAACAACAACAAAAAAAAAATACGAAAAGGAAACAAAAATTCGTTGTGACGTTGTGACATGAAAACGTTCCTTAAAATTGATGCGCATTTTTGTGCAAATAAAATTAAAGCCCTCCCCCTCACGGCTAACCGACCCCCTCAGACTTCTCTAAGCCAAAAGGCATATCAAATTATCAGCCAAGGGCCGAGCAGCAGTCCGTCAGCCGAAAGTCGAGTCGATGAGACGAATGAGGAGGGTGTTAATGTGGCATGCAGGTATCAAAGCGACGTTTGAAAAATGAAATTAAAAATGTTTGTTGACTTAAGCGCAAGGGAAACGTACAGACAAATAATTGAAAATTACGAAAACTTTACGAATTCAAAATACCCTCAAAAAAATGCTTTCTTTTTTAACAAAAATTGTATATTTCGTATAAAATTTGTTTCTTTTAAAGACTATTACTGCAACTTACTCAAGTTTCTTAAAAGTATATTGGATTATAATCAGTGGTTGCATATTGGAAATTGAACTCTTAATGTAAATATTTCGTAGTAGAGTATACTGTAAAAAGAGAATTATTTAAATTTAATTTTTTAATGAGCCAAAGTGCTTTTCCTTACAGACTTTGGGTAGCGAGGAGGGATTCTGTCATTCATTAGGTAGCAACAATTTATTGTCTTCATTAGAGGTTGCATCAAAGAAAACTTTCTGCATTTTTTTCTGATGTCTATAGACTATCCTCTCGAATGGAAAGCTGTGAAGAAAATGATGTTCAACATTGGACAATTCCAGTAACGGAAATTGGTTTGAGGTTTTGCACTGTGAATCTCCGATTTCCCATTTCTCTCGCTCTCTCTCTGATTCGATGATTCTTTGGCGCCACATGTCATCGAGCTTGAAGGATTCTGCTTTCGGTGTGACCTTCGTGCTGTTGCTCATATTCATTATAAGCCTAAATAACTGTTGTTTACAAGCGGTGGCAAGTGTCAAAATACCAGCCAGCAAGCACAAGGGTTCCACATTGACCATCGACTGGCTCGAGCACTGGCGCCTTCTGGTTTTCTGCTCAATTTGCTGATGTCTCAGTCCTTGGTCTCGGGTTACCAGCCACAGTTGCAGCTAACCGAGTGACTTCTTATTGGGTTAGCCCGGGTTATTCTTACAGTTTTGATTTTGATTCGACTCACCAGAACCAGAACCCCGGGAAGGCGCTCAAGTGTCAGAGAGAAGAAACCTTACTGGCGTCACACAAGCGACAGTTGGCCATTGTTATTATTATATCAGTGCGCTTTTTTGCCGTTGGAAATCAATATCGACAACAAAGTGCCATATAAACGACAATAACAAAATATACATAAATGCATGGATATTTTTTTAATATGAAAAACGATAACAGTATTAACATGTTATTGTTTCTTTGTGCATTTTAAATTATTAATTAATGGTTGAGACACATTGCAAATTCAAATAAAAAGAAGAGTTGAATAATGTAAGTAAATATTATTGCAAATATGTACAAATGAAAATATATTTTTTATATGCTTTGTTATAAAAACAAAACCAGTTTACTGATGAATACATACCACACAATTCTACATTTCTCTACTTTTGAATTGATCAAATATATTTAAATTATGGAATCATTGTCTACAGTCTGCTTCTCCATTATTTATTTTTAATGGGTATCGACGGTAATGAATGTATAATATAAATTAAACGAATGAATACATATAAAATATATAATCACACATATTGCGCATTTTTATACAACTTTTGTTAGTTTTAAACATGAATGCATTAAGGGCAGCGGCTTCCATTATATAGTATTCTCATAAAAAACAGTGAGATGAGAAAATTGAACGCGAATGCATTTTTAATTTCATATTTAACGCCGCATGTAAAATGTAATTAAAACAGAATAACAACAAATTAAGTGGTTTGTAAATAAATTAAAAAGTCGCCATTGCTGTGACGCCAACTGCCGCGGTTAATTTCCAATATGAATCTCTGTGTAAATTATTACACAGAGAAGTAAATTAAAGTTGCTTTCATTGTTGAATCCTTTTATGAGTAAAATAAGCAATAAACTTTTTATTATTTATTTCCAATAAGCCCTTATATGCATCACCCATACTTCCACATTCAGAATGGAACAACGACTTATAACTTAGTTCCACTTAACCCAGCCAAAATTAAAATAATATTTTCCCCACTCAAACCAACCCCAAAAAGATTCCCACAAAAGGAAAATCTTATGCGCTACAGGCCAATATTACGGACAGACCAAGACCTCGCCACTCGCAATGTCTATTTTCTATTTTTCTATGCAAATGACGGGGCCGCAGACTAAAACACAGTTCTAGAACTTGAGTAGCAACCCTTTACGCATAATGCGTAAATCTCGAAATGTTTTCTTTACTGCCTTATTATACACTTCCTGAAAAGTATGCTGCTTTTGTCACAAATCAAGCAAGCCGTTGAATAAAACATTGTATATTCTCTTTACTTTGAGTCTACAAATATTTCTTCTTTCCTTTTTGAATTAAGCTTTAAGAGAACAGCTTTTACTTTCTAAGGGTGTAAAGATCGTTGCTACTTCAAGCATAGATAGTATTTCTTGTTTTTTAATTGTTAAGTTTTGTTTTCGCCCCACCCAAGTAGTACAAATGCCGAATCCTGGAACGTTGAGAAAAAAAACGACCCCAATCTCTCCCAGACCCTTAAGAACTTAGCCAATGCCAAAAAGTTTAACGAAGTGTGTAAAGTTTTTCTGCCTTGCAGAACAGAAGCGGCTTTTGCATTAAATTTGTGTAAATGGATTTTGCTAATGGATCCAATAATTCATTTAGAATTTACTTTTCAGCTGGCAAATGTTGTTTGCGCTGAGGTAAATAGACAATAACTTGGCGCTTATTTTCGTGGTGGCAACGAAGACAAGTTGTCGTGTAAAATATAAAGATGTTGTCTATGATGGAATATTTAAGTATTCGTTTTATATATTGGAATAAGTGCTAGATAAAGTTATAAATATTTGATAAGTGACATGTTTGAAATTTTGTAGTATTTCTTCACATCTTTTCTGCTAAATTCATGCTTATAACAACAGACATTTATTCTTCCGCAATGGCAAATAATATTCAAACTCTCAATTAAAATGTTTACGCCCAATAAATTGATTGAAAAATGCATGAGAATATGTTTGTGCTTAATTTTATTTATTTCAGTTTTTTTTGTATTTGTTTGTGTCTGCTTAACAATATGAAAAATAAATCTGACCATTTTTTTCACACGTCGACGCGGACACGCAAGTGAAAAATGAGGAAAGAGATGAGGTCGAGTTGGACATGAAGGAAGAGGGGTGAAGAGGGGGTGATGTAGGGTATGTGGCGACGCGTGCTTACAGCCAAAAAGGGCAAACAATGGACATCACTTTGTCTTTTGTTGATACACACTCGCACACACACACACACACATTCGCATATGTATTTCATGATGATGGAAAAAATCAGTGCCGCATAACGAAGGTCCTTTTTGCGTTGTTGTTGTTGTTGTTGATGCTGCACCATTATTTTGCTTAATTATTTACATGAGTAAACAGTTGAGTTGAGTTCAGTTCTCGGTTGAGAGTTTGAGGCGCGGGTGCGCTCGGCTATTGGGTTTGCGTGTAAATCAACAACTCCCCCAGAGCTATTCATATATATTTTTATATAAATTTCATAAAAAAGAGAATATTAGTGTACCTGTGTGTCTGTGTGTGTCTGGCAGCGTAAATAATATTAACGATAAACTGTCATCACATAGTTTGTAAAATCCCCAACGATCGGCTTATGAAACTAAACTAATTAAATTTGTGATTTTCTCGTTTTAAAAAACAAAGAGTCCTTTTGCAGGGTATTTGTGCATCGAGCTAAAATAAGAATAAACTCTGTTGGAGGCTGGCAGGCCATGCGAGTTCACTCGTTTAAATAACCGCAAGCGCGGCGGAAAAATGGTCAAAAGCACATTTAATGGGTCGCTGCGTGCGAGAATTGGAATTGGAGAGTGGAGGTGGTGATGGTGATGGTGAAAACTTGGTCAAAGGAAATGTGAACTGTGGGTGAGATTGGCGGAAATTGAACGTGAATACACACACACACACACATGCATAGAGAAACAGAAACATGTGAGAATGGTTTACGTTTTCAGGCAAATCCATTTCGTGAGAAACTCAAGCAAAACGTCTGAAGTTTCTCGCTTTGTGCTGCGCTTAATGTCTTCTCACAGCGAATCAAATCGAAAACAACACAGCGCGCAGACGCTTCTCCAATCAGACGAAAGTTGTTTCTGTCCAACAACAACAACAACAACGTCAAGAAGCAAAAGCAGAGATTTCTTGTGTTGTGTGTTGTTGCTTTGTTTGCCAATCTGAGTTCCATCAACGCCATCAAGTTGAACGCGTGCAACATCTTCGACTCCTCCTTTTGCAACCCTGACAATAATAATTTTGAAATTACAAATTCACAAAACGTATACGAAATTATGCACAATGCCTCTGCCTGCCTGCACTTCAGCGTCGTTTGTGTTCGCTCTCCGTTCTCCATTCTCCGTTCACTCTGTTCACCTCTCTTGGCAACCTACTTCAAAACCGTTGCCAAAGTCGTCGTCGTCGTCGTTGTTGTCCTCTTTCTACCTCCTTTCGCCATATACCCGCAGTTGTATCTTTCCATCTTTTAGCTGCCATCTGCCGCTGTTGCTGTCGCTGTCGCTGCCGTTGAATAGCTGTGCCGCGCCTAAAGCTCTTTCATGCTGCACATACGTATACTTCATATACTTGAATATATATTTGTATGTCTGTATATTTTGATACACATTTATATAAAAATATGTTTATCGCCCATATTGTATATTCGTATGTAGGAGTATTCGTACATGAGCCCAAGACACACCAAGGATTACGCGTCGCGGAACTTTGGCCACATCCTCGACTACGTTTCTGCACAGTGGTGCAGAAACTAAGTAATTTCAATACGAATATTTAAAAGCAAGCGCAGGGATTCTTAACAGTTAGCTTTGACCTTCATTTATCACTCATCTCTGGTCCTTTCATAGAACAAAAAAAGTTCAAAAATCACGATTTTAGTCTTAGTGCTATAAATTTTGGTCTAAAAGAACATTTTATATATGATCCAAGTTCTTATAAATAAGATGAAAAAATCTTATATTTTTATGACCAAAAATCTTATTATAAGAACAAAAAAATATTACATTTTATATTTTATTTCATTGCTTTTTTATTAATATATGTTTATTATTTTACTATTTTACTTATTTTATTCGCCATCACTTTCATTCGGTTATATGTTTGTTAATCAATATCGATTTGCGCAGCATTTTAGCCTAGGACCTCATATCTTAGACCGGTATAAAAAATAAATTTTAATTTTAAGATTAAAAACATATTACTTCTAAGATTAAAGTTTTGAATCAAGATTGTTTTATTCAAGATTGAAAAGAAGATTGCACTTTAAGATCTTCAGAAAATAATTTTGTTCTTGTTTCTTAAAATGTTGGATTTCCTTTCCTTTAAAATTAGAACCAAATTTCTTATGTCTCCGTTAGCTCTTGTTTTAAGGACACAATTTTTAAGCTGTTTTCATTTAATAATCTATTATACTTCGATATAAGTTTATCCAGTAATTGCTTATAATTCATTAATTTATGTGCCAAACTAAACATTTTGCATTGATTTATGCAGTTTTTTAACCACTGTGCCATCTCGTTGTTCACCTTGTATAAAATCCATAAAATTCACATTTAGATATTGCTCATCGACCGAGGCTTCCATGTTGCCGCAGCAGAGCAGAGCTCGCTTGGCTTCTTGAGACCGGGAATGGCATTCATCATTCATTCATAGCCTCAACAGTTGCTGCAATTTTTCATTGCAACATGGCGAAGTCGCTTGCCGCTGTTGCTGCCGCGACGCGAGTCAATCAAATGCCTCAAGTTCATTACGAGCTGCCAGAGTTGTTTGGTAAGTAATAAGCGTTGAATCTGGTTGTAGTTGTTGCTGTTGTTGTAATAGTTGCTGCTGGAACAGTTTGTGACTTAGGCAGAGGCGAGAGCAAGCCACGTCTGGGCAGGCCTCCGTCCCATCATCATCATCATCATCATCTCATCGTAGTCCATTTTCCACTGCTACTTTGCGCTATGCTAAAGTTGCCTCCGTTGTTTACTTCGTCGACGTCGCAGCCTCTGCTTCTGCCTCAGTCTCTGCTTCTGCTTCTGCTGATGAGGATGTGGATGAGTTTGATGCATGTTTTGTTAGCTTCTGTTGTTGATTTGGAATGCAGTTTGGTGGTATTGCCCCAAGGCTTGTGATGCTGTTGTTCCCCACATCCGCTACTTCGGCTCGCCTCTGAATTTCGATTACTTTTTCTTATCAATATCGCAGTCAATACTTTATGTTCAGTCTCGAGCTGTTGGAATTTTTCTTCCTTTTGCAATTTGTCTGCATAATTGACCATTGATGTGCTGATTTCTTTTTGCTGCTTTTTTTTTCTTTATAACGTAATCACATTTTAAATGATTCCTGTATCTCAGATTTATGATAATTGAGTTAAGATCACAAAAAAAAATTGCTTTGCTGTAAATGTCATTTAAAATTGGGAAGTGATTTGAATTAATCTATTTATGGCTAAATAAATTACACTGCGAGTGCGTGCATAATTCATTTGTTGGCTATTTTAGAGTGGAGTATTGCTATCGCTAAATGTCAAAGGACATTGCTGTAATTACATTCATAAAATCTAGTTTCCAATACAACTCAATTCAGGCAATGGCCACAGCCATTTGCCTCCATCCACAGTCCAAAAATCGTTGCATGCAAATTTCAATTTTTCGCGAGTGACATAAATTTATTTTGGTTTTTCGTGTCGCCTGTAAAAGTTTTGCAAACAACTACTGCTGCAGAGCAGAGGAGAACAGGAAAGTTTCAGGCACTTGCATAAAATGGCGTAGTCATGGGCTTGAAAATGGCGAGCATTTGCATATTTTGCGCATTCTGCGACAGAACGCGACATTTTATTTGGAAAAGTGCAGCAGAGCAGCAGCAGCAACGACAGCAGCAGCAGAGGGTGCCAAAATGGCCGTCAGAATTGTTGGAAAATGTCAACCATGAGCGCCGACCATTAAACAGCCAGAGCCTGAGCCTACTGTGCGTGTGTGTGTATGTGTGTGTGTGTTATTTGTAGTCGCTACAGTCAGCCAACCAAAGCGTCGGCCATGCAATGCCAAGCCAAGCGGCGTACGACGAGTCGAAGCTGTAATTATGCTGTAGACCAAAGCAAAATAATTACTTTGATCGCAAATGATATTATTTTGTCGCCAGCCAGCCAGCGAGCGAGAGAGCGAATGAGTGTGTGTGTGGTAGTACTATGTTGCAAGTGTGAGGGGCGTGACCGACTCTATTCTCTGCATGCAATTGAGCTGTGCAATGGCCGCTGCCACCCGGCGATGTGGCCGGCGTCCATCGCGAACCAAGCCGGGGCGACGACAACGATGGCCACCATTAGCCAAAAGTGCAATGCATTTGGCAAATTTGCATATGCCAGAAATTGGAGTTAGGGACATCGAGGTCGAGGTGTGCAGTAGTAGGGATGTATATATATGTACATACATACATACATATATACGTATGTAGATGCACTGAAAGTTTCTGCAACCGTTTTCCCGCCTGTGTCCAGCCACAAGTTAATTACTTTTTCGTACATTTTCGATGGCCGCTCGCACAAAAATGTTATTTATTTCACTGCACACGGAGCTCGCTGCCCCTATTTCTGCAGCTCCAACTCCATTTTCAGCTGCAGCTCCAGCTCCAACTCCAACTCCAACTCCAGCTCCAACTCCATCTCCACATTCAACATCAACGTCCGCACTCGCGCCCTCGTTTCACCGTTGAAGCTGTATCCGCTTGCCATTGCTCTTTGTTAGTTCGAATGCGTTTTCGCATTTATATGTAAATTTTTTGTTTGCATGCTGGAAATATTGCTATCGTTGTTCGTTCCTAGAGAGTTCGACAAATGAACAAGGACTATTGAGTGTGCTCCGTGGTTACCAGAATTGCATAGAGAGGGGCAACTTTTATTTTACAACTTTTTTTTTGTTTTTTGGGGTCCGCCCAGGTACATATGTTATGACCCTGAGCTGAGTGGAGCTCTCGAATTGGCTGGCAAGAGCTGTAACCAATGGGCGACCAAATATATCCATTTGTTCGCCAACTGAGCATGTATTTCATCATAATGAATCACGGGGGAGATCTAATTTGTGCCACAACAGATTCAACAACGGATTTTAAACACTGTTCACTTTCCAGGGAATCAGATAAGTCCTTCTGCTTGTAACAGGTGCAGCTTTCTATTGAAATGTGATGATAAATTAGACAGCGAATTGCAGCTGATACTCAAGAAGTTCTAACTCTTTCCAGAAACAGTAAAGTCATCAATATTTCTCATGTTCAGGAAAAGAAAGGAATAGATTCGCATGTAAATGCAACTTACATAACTTTAAAGCGGTTCTAAAGTAATTTAAATTTAAAATACGCTTAAATTGCAGTTAATATTCAATTTTTGTTTTTCTTGCAAAGGAAAAATGAGGATGGGTATGTGAGAAATGAAGAGGATTACAATAAATAGCACCTCTCAAAATTTTGCTATACGATTCTCATGCATTCGAGGTGGTCCCTAAAGCATGCATTCGAGGTGGTATCTCAAGTAATTTAAATTTAGAATACGCTTAAATTGCAGTTAATATTCAAATTTTTCTCCTTGCAAAGGGAAGATTAAGATAGGTGTGTAAGAAAGGAAGAAGATTACAATAAATAGCACTATCCAAATTTTTTCTATGCTATTCTCATGTATTCGAGGTGGTCCCTAAAGCAGTTAAAATTTAGGATTCACTTAAAATAAAGTTCATATTTATATTTGTTTTGCCCAGAAAAGAGTAAATTCCTTGAACTTTCAGTTGTATACGAAAATACCACATAAATTTAAGAAGCGCTGTTTTTTCTCTTGTTCAAGGAAAAGGAAGATGGATATGTTAGAGTGGAAGAGAATTACAATAAATAGCATCGAACAACTCTCCTCTATGCGATTCTCATCCAACGCTGTTAAAATTGAAGGCAACTAGAAAGTGAATTTCTCCAATTTACGAATGAGGCAGCCTCTTTCTAGGTATTTCTGTAAGAGTAGAACGAAATTACAATAAATAGATTCGTATACGCATTCGCTCACAAAACTCTTCTATGCGATTCTCATGCATTCGAGGTGGTCCCGAAAGAAGTTGAAATTTAAGATACACTTAAATTGCAGATCACATTTAAGAAGCGCTGTTTTTTCTACTAAGAGCAAATTCCTTGAACTTTCAGTTGAATGGAGAAAATAAAGAAGCATAAGGAGGATAGAGCAGAATTACATATAATAAGCAGCTAAGAACATGAATTTATCATAAATTCAAGATCTTAGCAAATTCAGTTGAAATTGAAGACAAACTAGAAACGGAATAGTAGACATTTAAATAAAAGTCATCGCGCTGTCATCGTGTGTAAAAGTAGATCGAAATTGCAATAAATACATACACATGCTTGTGCTGCTTGCACAGACGCTTTCTCTGCGATTCTCAAACAGTCGAGACATCTAACAATGCAAAAGCTTCCAATCAGATGCTCTTGCGTTCTAGTCGCCCTTTTCAAATTCATAAATTTTATCATTGCCAATCACATTGGATGGGGGTGGAGTTGCACAAGTGTTGCGAAGTGTTCGAAGATTGCTGAACGGCGGCTGCATGGTCAGCAAACTCTACATACATTGGAGTCCTGGGATAAGCATATGCATTGGTTCTTTGTGGTTTGCTGCACAGGTACAGACGGGAAGGGGTACGAGGGGCGGCAAGCTGAACCAGGGGGATGAGACGACGCGTCGCCACCCAAACAATCACTCGACGCTTTTGTTCTTGCTGATGGAATTATTTGTTCGCACATTGTCAACTTTGCTGACATCCCAGTCCTGTCTCCTATCTGACCGTGTGCATCTCTCTCTCACTCTCTGGATGTGTGTGTGTGTGTGTGTGTGTGCAGGCTGTGTCTTTAACAGTGGCACGCCCCCATCCCTGCCACCACCCACAGGCAGGGCAGGGCACAAACAACATGCATATGAGGTCGCATCGCATGCAAAATGCAATTTACCGCCACCACTGCAAGAGGTTTTTTGCGATGTGTTTGGGATCGACTCGGCTCGGCGCTTATCTTTGCTTTCATTTCATAAACCAGTGACTCTTGCAGCAGGTCCCTGTCCTCTGTCCTCATCCGCATTCACATCCACATCCACATCCACATCCGCTTTCTGCTCCTGCACTTTGGCTCTGGCATTTGGTTACAGTTTGTACAATTTTCGGACCCCCAACACTCAACTCGAAAAACTGAAACAATGAACTGCGAGACACTCTGTTGCAACTGCAATTGAGAGACGACATCTGTATGCGTGTATTGTGTGTACTCGGATGTTTGCTGCAGTTTCAGCCACAATGTATCATCCGAGTATATCAGAGTTGAACTTTTGTGAGGCTGTCACAGGCTGAGAGAAGCACGTTGTTGCAAGCAGACAATAACTGGCAAACAGGCAAATTCCTAGCCCAGTCTGCGACTTGATTTGTAACTTCATTAAGTCATCGCATATGCCGTATAAGGGGGGGCCAAAGGCTTTTCTATAAATCATATGAAATTGTTTTTACTGGCCCTTTGGCTTGCCGATCATTGTCAACATTGTGCAGCAGAATATGATTGCTTTTTGATGCAGATCTGCAGCTTCCAATTTGTGTTAACATACGAGTAAATATAACATAGATTTAAAGAGATTTCATTTGCTGCCACATTCTCTATGTGAAAGACGACAATATTTATGACAGTCTTGCAGTTTATGATATATTTTAAATTATACCAAATATTGACTTAGGCAAATTTTCTGCTGTATATTTATTTGGTATAATATACAAATAATACCGCACTGTTTAGCTCATATTTAAAATGGGTAGCGCGTATCTCATAGTCGAGCACATTATATGGAAAACTCTACATTTTGAGCACATTTTATGACAATCTTGTATTCTATGGTATATTTTGAATGAAGTCGCTTATCAATATACCAACTATTTCGGTATATTTTAGTATTACTGTCGTATATTAAGTTGGCATTTTATAAGAAAATTAAGGCACTGTTTTCCATATATATTATTTAAAATGAGTATCGAGTATCTCATTGTCGAGTACACTCCAGAAAATTTATAAGAAACTCTACAATTTTGTATTCTATTTTAAATGAATACCAAATAAAGCCCTCGTTATCTATTACTATGCTGTATATTGATAAATTAATACTAAAGAAAAGTTCCGTAGTATTTTGCTTTATTTCAATTATTCATAGTGGGTATCTCACAGTCGAGTACACTCGACTGTCGTTTTCTTACTTATTCCTTCTTTAGGTGGGAGAGAATTCTTGTGACAAATGATTACACTTGATTAACATAATGCAATATGTACATAAATACTAATATATACGTCAGTGCCTATATATAATAAATATACATTACTTTTAGAGTTCGCTTTCAACTTGGATAATGACACGCTACCATGCAAATTGGTAATTTAGATATAATTTGTTAACCGTCACTGAGTCAAAAGCAACTCCGGTTTCTTATTACTCATTCCATATTTAATTTTCACTACAACAAAATAATTTTCCACATCATTTTCCTTATATTAATACACTGCAAAGGCGAGTTATGTCTGCTTATAAGAAAAGTCAATTATATTGTAATGAAATAAAGTTTTCAAATTTCCATTTTAAATCATATTTTTTCAACAATCAACTATTGGAAGTGTAACAAAACCAACCGCAAAGCCAAAGTATCCGCAATGTGTTATTTTTTACATGAAATTAATCTGTTAAATTGCAAGTCAACTAATTGAGGTTCAACAGATCCTCGACTTTTTATGGCTAATATTAAAATATATAAAAATTGTAATATTTAATAAGTTGAAGGCCTGCAGGCAGGGCAGTCTTCAAAACCCGAGAGAGTCAGACACTTGGGAAGCCATCAAAACAGAAAACAGAAAACCGACAACAGAAACCGTTGCAACAACAACAACAACTACAACTTATGCTAAGTGCTGGCAACAAGTGGAGAAATGGCTATAACTTGAATTGGCTATGCGATATCATGTCAAACAGACATTTCAATTCAATTAAGTTTTGTTGCACAAAGTTGCATCCAATGGCCAATTTGAAAAACTTTTATGCAACAATTTCCCATTTGAAGGCTGCATAAATTAATTAACGTAGTAGCAAAAAACGACCAGAAAGAGCGTACTTAGTCCGTAATTTTATTCTCTCTTAACCCTTGGAAGCCATTTGACGTTTCGTTTGTGGAAATCAGAGCAAAACAAAAGCATAAATCGATTAAATTCGCTGTCATTTTAAATTTGACACATGAAACACAAAATGCTTTGAGCCAAAAGGGATGAGCTTGTGGAGATGGGGGATGTTCCCCCTTTTGGATGGAGGATGGCGCTTGTTGCTTGCTGTATGTGTGTGTGTGTGTGTGTTTGTTACATGTATTGTCACTTGGCGTGAAAACAACAACGCACCAGCAACAAAAGCAACATATGCCTGGGCACAAACACCCCGCAATTTCCACTGTCAGCCCTTTGATGAAGCTTAATGGTTGTAGAGATAGTAGAGAAGGAAGACCGAGGTCTGTTGGTTGTTGGTTGTTGAGGGGGGATGTTGTTGTCCCCGCGACGTTTATGCAAATTGTCATTCGTTTGTCTGTGAAAACAATGTGAAGTCATTTGATCTTTGGCTGAAACAGCGAAACCAATAAAGCACTTTTCTAGGAAAGTCAGAGTTTAAGTTGCATTTCAGTTAACTTTGATTTTGCCTTGGCCAGCAAAGAAGACTTCAGCTACATCTCCATCCGGGCCAAGTATTGGGAACGCGCTTCCGAGTCGTGTTTGGCACATGTAGTTTGTAGTCGTCATGGCCCACACTCCTCACTCTCCACACTCGGAGCGATAGCGATCTCATCAAATGCATCAACACCCTCAACACTTGCGACAACATTATTTTTTACGTTACATGCACAAGTCTTGAAGTTTCCGTTGGCTGACGGTTGTTGTGAGGTCTAAGACGTTGGCCCAAGTCTTTCAGCCAATTGAAAACAATCAAGCTAAAGTATTCGCAGTGCGTGTTATTGCACAATTTATGTGTGTGTGTGTTTGTGTGTGTTTCTAATGAATTTTTAATTGTTTTTCAACCAAAAGATTCGATCTACTACACAGCAAAATGAAACTAGTTCTTGTAACATAAGAACTCCCACTCCCACTTGCAACTGCCTCAAGTTGAAGCCACATAAATAAATTGCTGGCAATTACGGCGTTAACAAGTTTTATTGACTGACTAAATGTGCTGTGTTGTCCTCGCCTCCTTCCCAATCGCAGTTGGCCCTTCGTCCTGCCAAAAGGACATTTCATGGGCTTGTACAAACGTTTAAATGTCTGTTAAGCTTCGCTCTCGCTCCCACCGAAATATTTATTTGCGCTTTGTCGCCGTCTGGCCAATTTTTTTCCGTCGTTTCTCTTATTTTATTTTGTGCTGCTTCTGTTGTTGTTGTTGGACATCAGTCGCTTTGAGGGTGTTGTCTGGCCTTTTTGGAAGGACCCCAACAATGAATAATACTCTCGCAGCCAGTCAAAATCACTTGCAGTCAGTCAGCTAGTTCATTCCCCACTGACCTCGCCTCTCCCCATCTCTCTCACACTGCGCTGTGTTAGCCCCATTTATTCCGCCAAATCAATCTTCGTTGTTCGATGTGAACATCCACATAGTTGGCTATCGGTTGTTCGACACTTTGTTGCATTTGAAATTTATTAGCAACATTCACCGGATCGACGACCAAAACCCAAACTCCCAAGTGTGTGTCGCGATAGGAAATGGAAATCCAAATCGAAATCGCAATCAGAATTCGCACATTATAAATGTAGCGTGTGAATTAACATCACAAAAAAAAAAACGTAAGGGAAAATCTTGGAAAAATTGTCTAGAAATATGAAAATTCTTGTAATGTGGCTTTTTCTATATGTTTTTTGTGCTTCTTTCTACTCGCTTGGGAGTCGACGACGACGGCAGCCAATAAAAAGATAAAGGAACGACTCATATCGCCCCGGTTCGGAACATGTGCCTGCTGCGTTGTCTGGGCCATGTGTAATGGCCTCGCTCTTGGTCTTTCTCTTGCTCTTGGGAAGTCTTGTTGCCGGTCTCGGGTGGGTTGTCACCACGCGACTGAAGGAGGTGGAGGAAGGAGCTATGCTCAGCCACAGCGCTATCAGCATATGCGGTTTAAGTTGCGGTTGACATTTATTTCACGCGCCATTGCACAAATAAATGCGTTGCGGCTTGCCATTTGGGTATTGATTAGACGTCGACAAGGGGAGGGGGGTTAGGACAATAAACGAGAAATATTGCTGCAGGATAACGGGTAGTTATAGCAAATACCATTCACTATAATCATTCGCCTGTCATATTCAAGAGTCTAAAATATGGTTCAAATACTAGAGCTCAATTCTGATTGATAGATCTCGCTTGAAATTTCTTGAAAACTACAATTGAATATTTATTCTTTAAAGAGTGTTTCAAATGATCATCTATATTCAAAAAAAATGCAAAAATACTTATATAAAGCCATTTTAAAATGCTGAATTTACGCAAAGCTGAATCCAAACAAACCTAAGACAATTCTAGTTATCAGTTGCAAAACTTGTTTTGAGTTACCGAATAGAATTGATTTACATCTAATTGTTGATTCGTAAATAAGTCAATTGAGTAAGTACATGAATTGTAATTAATTATAATTAAAAGAAAGATCAAACCCCTTTATGACTTTGTCCCAAACTTGGAACTAATATATTTAACGATCTTGCATATTTTTTATCTCTAATTGTTGCATTAGAAACAAGTTAATTCATCTAGTGAAATTACCTTAATTAATTTATAGAAATATAGAATTGTTAAATCACAAACAAGTCAATTCATCTAATAAAATTAACTGAACTAGATGACTAATTATGAACTATGATTAAAAATTTAAAGAAGCCCCTTTTTCATCTTTGGACTTTAACTTAAAATCAGTAAATTATTTGATGACCATTGATAGTTAGTTCACAAATAAGTCAACTTAGCTAGTAAAATTAACTTCATTAAAATAATAGTGGAAAGGAAACAAACTTCATTTTCGACATCGACCTAAACTTGAATTAATATATTAACTTAATCTTCATAAAATGAATTTATTTAGTTATATTTGTTAAATAACAATTAGGTAAAATCAACTGCTTTAAATGACTAATTATGAATTAATTGTAAAAACTTGAAACAAAACCCTTTTTATTGACTTGAACCTAAACTTGAAATTAATATATTAATTGATCTTGGCGTTTAATTTAGTGAATACCTTGACACTCACAACAATTCATATTCGTATTCGGATTCGCATTATCGGCATTATCTGCTGCTCGTTGTTGGTGCAACTTGGGGCAACGCCCACAACATTTGGCCTCTTTTTTCGGGTCATCCGACTTTGGCTTCAACTCGATTTCTTCGACGTGTCTTCTTCACTTGTTGTTGTTGCTGTTGTTGCTTCTTCTCTTGCCAATTTTAATTTTACGCTTCAAAGTTTCATAATTTTTATGCATTGTTTTTTTATTTTGTGTTGCTCATTCTTGGTTGTTGTTGTTGTTACTCCTTTCGGACCGAACATCAAAAGTGGAAACTTTCGACTGCTGCTGCATGAAATTCTTGTCACGTACGCAAAATTTTAATTGATGCCATTAAAAGGCCGGCCACAAAACGAGTTAGGAAAAAGGCATAGAAAAGGCAAAATACTCGGTACAACAATACTTTCCGAGGGCGGTTTCGAGTATAGGAAACAATTGTGTGCTGCCAAATGAATTTAAAGAGGAAGATAAACCGCAGATGCCTCACGATTGCCACGATTGAACGTGAACTAATAGAGTGTGACAGTTGAGTGTGCTTAGTTGAGTTACTTAGTTTGAAGTCCAGGCAGGTTTAGTTACCAAGATTCCAGCATCAGTTGGCTCCCAATTAGCTGAATGATTGAGCACCTTTCTGTTCAAGTGTTTAACATACTTCTTATTCCAAGACTAAGAACAAAAGACTGCCAAATGGACTTGAGCTGACATTAATTAATGGAACCGCTGATCATCTTCGCACTAACTCAACACACAACACAACATATATCACAAAACTAAATTAAACCGTAAAATGAATTAAATGGGGGGCAGGGAAAGCGGAGAAAACTTGACGTGGCATTTGAAAATTTTAATTGCGTCCCCACGGGCCTCATATGTGTGTGTGTGTGTGTGTGTGAGTGTGTGTTGACTTTAATTGTGTGAAAAAGCAAAAACATTCTAATTTACGATGCGCGAACAATGTGTGTGTTTGAGTGTGTGTGTGTGTGTTTGGAATGTGATAGCGTAATTATTATGCAGACTAAAAGTGCTGGCTGGCATTCAAGGACCGACTATTCGTATCGCATCGCATCGCACTCGCAACAATTGCAGCCAAGATTAGGCAGCTTAGTTGTCACGCCCTCCTCCTCCTGCCTCCTTTTGCCCTGCTTCTGATCCTGCCACACAACACACCCGGCACAAACCGGCAAGTCCTTTTAATCTTTCCACGTGAGTCCTGTGTGTGTGTGTGTGTTTGCCTTTTGCATACGCACATTGGCATTGCAAAGGCAATCGGAAATCTGCCGGCAGTTGGCATAACAGAGACCACAATGTGTAAATGTACGCCCAGAAAGTGTTTTATGCAATTTTCCTTTGTTTGCCATTGTAATTAAGTTGACAATCCATCATCATACATCATCATCATCATCCGCATCGAGCATCAGGCATCATGCATAGGAAATATATTTCTCCCTCCTCCCTCCTCATATATGCTATGTATTTCGATCCCATTCAGTGTGACGATTTTCTAATTTTTCACAATTTGTTTAATACATTTCAAATTCAAATTTAGCCAAAAAGATTGCCACATGATGTCAGGCATGTGGTCAGCATAGAGCCACAAATAACTCACATGCAGAAGTGAATAGAATGAATGAGTTTTAAGAAAATATTTCAATTATGAATATTAAAGAATTTTTATATAATTTTCTAACTATATTTTACCAATTTATATGTTAGTGGTCAGCGAAGAGCTACAAATAAATTACATTTGAAAAAGGCGCAGAAGTGAATAGTTGAATGAATGAGTTTTGAAAAGATATTTCAATTATGAATATTAAAGAATCTTTATACAATTTTCAGACTACCCATTTATATGTTAGTTTATATTTTGGCAAAGTTGAGCAAATATTTGTGCAATCAATCTTTATATAATTCTTAAATTATATATAAAGATATTCTTCCCATCCATAATTATGTATATATTCCTAAAGTTTAATGGATTAAACATATATTTCAATCATGAATATTTTAATATTTTAGTACTAAGAATATGTATACAATTTGTTGACTATAATTTAGGAGATTTTCTGTAATGAAATTATAAAAGTGTAATAATAAGAAGTTTTACAGAATCTGTTGTGTATATTTTAAGAGATTCGTCGTTATTATCTTTAAGTTTCAATTTCGACAATGATTCATATTTAATAATAAATATTTAATCGACAGTTATTCCAAAGATATTTTAGAATAACCTTTACATTTATGAGCTAGTTTATATACATACAACAAAAGTTTAATGGATTTTTTATGCTTGAATGAATACTTTAATAATTGTATTCTATATTTTAATACATTATTCGCCATTATCTGTTAGTCAATGTTTCGAACTTAATATAAATAAATTTATTGGCGCATTTTTCACTTAATAAGTAAATACTGGCTAATGTTCTTAAAAACCTTAAAAGTCGGAAAATGTTTTAGATAGCCAGGACTTTCTAGTTTTGCCGCAAGCATCATCAGTCTGTTAGTGGCAGGCAGCATCGAACCCTTTCCAAACTCACTTCAGCCACAGCACAAATATGACAAAAGTTGCAGGCAAAAAAAGAATAAAACAAAAAAAAGGCAATGACTGCAAAAAACAAAAAAAAAGAAGCAGATAGAACAGGAGACAGCGAGACGAACGAAAAGATGTATGTAAGTGTGTTTAAACTCAATTAGCATAAAATGCAATCCATCATACAAAATGTCAAAAACTGCTGAGCAAAGTTTTCACAAGTCAGTCAGCAAACTGATAAAAAAAAAACGAACGAACCAAAAAAAATTAGAACCGTGAATAGGGGAAGGAAAATGGGTTCAGCTATTGAAATTCTAATATATTAAAGAAATATGATAATAAAGTTGAGTAGGTAAATTTTTGGGTTCGTGTTCAAGTCAAACGATAGAAAAAAACACTAATAGAAAATCGCCACAAAAAATCACATGTGTGTCAGCTTATACCCTTTAAATGTTTGAATTGGTGGATGGAAGGACATACAAAATGATATAATATTTATAAATCTGGCTAAAGTAAAGAATTGTGAACTTTAATTTCTTTGCAATTTGGTAGATTATTTAGTATTCAATTATAGATATTTATAACAAATTCTATAAGCCTACAGGGTATTTAAATTTATCGTAGAGCTTGTTTTGCCAGTTCAACGATTTTCTCTTCAGGTATTTACGAGCTTCCTGAACTATAAAATGCGCCGTTATGCCAAATTTGAACTCTCCAAATAGCAAAGAAAAAAGTAAAAAGCAAAAATATCTAGCACGTGGCCTGTTGAAGTGGGTGGAGAGGATCATAAATTTGCAGGTGAACTGAGCTAGCCTT
Organism: Drosophila albomicans; assembly: GCF_009650485.2. Classification (NCBI taxonomy): domain Eukaryota; kingdom Metazoa; phylum Arthropoda; class Insecta; order Diptera; family Drosophilidae; genus Drosophila; species Drosophila albomicans. The sequence goes on along the minus strand of NC_047628.2, from coordinate 21,544,537 downwards.
TTGTCTGGCTTTGAATTATTGTCACATCTCTGGCGATGAAAAACCTGACCAGAGTGCTATAAACTTTCAACAAAAGGCTCACAGGATATGGCCAGGAGGCGCAGGACACTGCCATAAAATAGCCTTCGACACACACACACACTCACACACACTTGTTTAATAGCCGATCAGTGAGGTAAAGATGCAATAAAAATATGTAAAGAAATGCAAGTTTTTCATATCTAAATTACGTTTATCCTTTGGCATATCCAGCCACAGGACTAAAGAAGTAGTTTTCAACTAGAATTTCACTATAGATATTTTTTATGCAGTCCTAATCCCAGACTTAATTCTCCTTTGGGGGCGTGGTCGAGAGTTGTTTGCCCAATGCGCAGATCATTTGGCCTGCAGCGAGTTCCGGGCAAGGAAGCGAATGCAATAGCAGCAAGGAATTAAAATGGCAGCCGGCAAACAGTTAAAATTGCAAAGAAAATAAGCGAAAGGAGTAAGAGAAATGTCGACAAAAGGAAATTTTCGCTTGGCATGCCAAGAAAATTGCATTACGCAGATGTTGCCAATTGCCAAGGAGGAAGAAGAAAAAGCAGACGAAGAATTTGGCGTTGGGAGTGGTGTGTAGGCGTGGGCGTGGCAGCCAACGAAGTGCTAAAGAAAAAGTCATAAAATGCAAACATGAAAAGAAAATTGCAAATGAAATGTTGAGAGTTTTCCTGCCAAGCGCAAAACGCCAATAAAATAGTGCAAATTTTGCATTGCAAAAACGAACTTCTCTTTCTCTCTTTGGGGAAGTTTTCCTCCCAATCCCTATATATATAATATTTTTTGGGAGAAAAATCTGAACGTTAACATAAAATTTTCATGAAAAATAAAGAAACTAAGACAAGAACGAGAACGAAAACGACGACTGCACCTACAAAAACCAAATTGCCCAGCAAAATGTATAAAGCATAAATTTTAAATTAGTCCATGAGGAGGAGGAGGAGGAGAAGGACGAGCAGGATGTGAAGCGTGATAGGATATTCAACAGAGAGCTGACAACGGCCAAATTAAGCAGAGACTAAAACCAAAATATTGTTTTTACCTTGCAAGTAAAATATTTATTTAATACAGTATCGTACAATATTTTTCGATGAGGGAGCGAGCGCGCGCGCACTGCAAAATTCAAAGGAAATGCCTTTAAATTGTAAAACGAGACACATCAACAATTGCATGCCAGGACAAACATAAATATATACATACACACACACACACACACACACACTGTAAAAAGACAGCAGCAAAAACAAAAGCTCTTAAGTAAATAATGAATATTGTACTCTTAAAAGCCAGGCGCAAACACAATGCAAACACACTGCAAAGTCACAAATGCAAACACACAGTCCAATCGGATTGTACATAAGAAACGGAATGGAAGTAAAACACTGCGTGCCATCTTTAGGGGCGGAGCCAAGAGCTGTCGCAGCGGCAGCATGGAAATGAAATCTCGCAATGAAATTGAAATGAGTAAATGAAATATAATGGCAGTGAAACACAGTGCAGAGCGAGAAAGAGGGAGCGAGAGCGAGAGCTACCACCACTCACACACACATATACCAGAGAGACGCACGCTCAGAGAGCGCGAGCCAGAAACGAATACTAATGCAGAGTGTGCGAAACAGGATTACATACACACACACATAGTATGTATGTACATACGAAGTGTTGTAACGTAACGGCAGCAGCAGCAGTTGGCGCTCGGGTCGTGCATTGGTTGCCAAGAAGCCTTTGCAACTGTTGTTGTTCAGACAGCGGCGGCTGCAGCTGCTGTTTTATTATAACGTCGCTCTTACAATGCCAGACGACTACCAAAATTATGTGCGAGCAAATAAGAAGAACTCAGCGAACAAAAAGCGAAAAACGAAGAACGAAATTCAAGACAAGATTAATAAAATGTTGCTGTCATTAATTTCATTATTATTATTTCTTATCGAGTTTTGCCCCGCCCATCGTCTCATTTGCATATTGCAGATGTCTTGGTGTGTGTGTGTCTGAGTGTCTGTGTGTGTGTAGTGTCCACTTATCGTCTTTGTAGCTACGATTGTTTTCCTGCCGTTGTTGTTGTTGATGTTGTCGCGTCTCGCCAGCAATTAAAAAAGCAAAGTACAAGCTGCGATTTCTGTTGTTCACAATTTCCATAATGAAAATGTTTGTATGATAAACGTCTCACGCCAATTTCCATACGCTTAACAAGTCGGTGTAGTTTCATGAGTTATGGCTAGAAATGCAGACATAAACTGACTCCCATATATTAAATACAATATTTCAACTGTAGTATAATTTTGCAATTTGCCCCGAAGATGACACCTGCAACATTCATTCGTGGCAGGACAAACCCCATTTTAGTGGCCCATACACATGCTAGACTTGGCCAATTTTGCACAAGTCCAGAAATTAAGTTGAATTTCTTACAACTAAATCAAATGCCTTGATAAATTGCATTACACACGCAAACTGTACGTTCAACAAAATGGCCGAGCGACTTTTGATGCCTATCTGCCATTAAAATGGGACCAAAATAGTGCTCCCCTTCCCCTGCTCCCGTTTCCCCACCTACTCCTCCACTCCCTCTTCCCCTAGACTGCACTGTGAGTGAAGTGCAGTGCAATTTGCGTGTCTTTTAATGCTTTTTCTGCGTTTTGCATTGGAATTCTTCTCTCACTCGCGTTTTGTATTACACTTGGCTGTCTGCTTAACATTGTGTTTTCAACATAACTCTATACATATGTAAGAATTATGCACAGAAAGAAATAAATCAAAGATCTCAAAATTGTTGAAGAAAGAAATTTATAGAAAAACGTAAAGTAAAAACTTTATTTCAAAGTTGTCATAACTTCAAAATGTATTTGATTTATATTTAATATATATTTTAATTTATATTTAAAATAAGTTTTTCAAATGATGTTTATTGCGTGTGATATTTCAAGGATAAAATGAGTTTTCTCAATTATTTTTATTTCACATAATCTTTTAACTTGAACAAGTTTTATATTTAGTCAAGGTTTAAATGATAAATATTTATTGTGTATAACTTGTAGAACTCAAAAATTTGTGCTTTTCATTTAAATGTTTTTTTAAAAAAACTTTTTAAAAATGTTTTTCTTGCTGTGTATTTTCATAAGTAAATAGTGAATTGCATATGTAATACATAGAAATGCATTATGCATAGTTACAACTGGCTGTCAACACAATTGAGTAATTAGATATAGAATCATCTCGCTGTCTGAGCTGCTTTCCCATTCTTTATCTGGTCATCTTCAAATTTGAAGCCGTCTCACTGTCAGCGCTTATTTTCCCAAGTTGAAGAATTTTCATTTAGATATCACGTGATGCCATCAACGGAACTTTTACACAGGAAAAGCATTTGTTGATTTACAGCGCAGTTTTTGTTGTCAGCAGTGAAGATCTTGGGAGTTTTTCCTTTTTTTTTTTTGGTTTTTTAGGTTGTCATCGTTTCGCATATTTACGATTATTATTATGATTGCAACTCGCTCGTGAGCTTTGAACTGCAATAAATGCTGAAATTCGTTTGGATTTGCCGTAATTGCAGTCTGCACTCAACAGATTGAAGGCGAAGGCGAATTGAAGTCTGTGTTGAGAGTGGAGTTTTGAATTTGATCAGTCCATAGGAGGTCTATAACGATGAAGATGGAAATGGCTTTGGCTTTAGCTTTAGCTTTGCTTTTGTGGCTTTCTATTTTTATGCGGCATGTGTGCGGAATCAGCGAGTGGAAGGTAATTGTACCGAGCATTTCACATTATTATTTACATTAACATGAACGACAACAAACACGCTGCAAAGATGGAACGCCTGACGATGGCGATGGCGATGACGATGGCAGGAGCAGTTACACGTGTGAAAATCAAATTCCATGGCATCACCTACGCAAATTACCAAATGAACACACGCACCACAACAAAAAAGGGGGAAAGGGAAGGGAGGAGAGGGAACCTTGTTAAACTGGAGGGCCTCGACTCCACTTGAATGGGTTAAACGCGCGTTGCGTTGCGTTCGTTCATTATGCCAAGCAGCTCATTCATTCGCAATCGCATTCCCCACCACCCCCTCCCTACCTGCCTGCCTGCTCACTCATATTATATTCATTCATCGATGATTATTGCGTTAATTATTATCCTGTTGGCTGCCCGGGGAAGCAAACACTGGATAGAGAGCATATTTGTGCGTAAACTTCAAAAGGAATGCCAGCTATTTTCGTGTAAGGTCCAGCCTGTCTATAGTACCTGTATTCCCCTTCCCCTTCCCTTCCCTCTCCTCTACCTATTCCCTTCTATACACACATAGGCATGCCGGCATATCCTCGACCAGTCGAAGCAAAAACATCCTGCTTTCAACATCATTAACACAGCATCATCATCATCATCATCTTCATCGTGGTTGCGACGACGCCTCGGGCTGCGTCCAACTCCTGTTTTTCCAATACGTTCTCAGCTAACTGAAAGCAGCTGACCTAATAAGCATTCACACAGCGACCACCACTAAGCAGCAAAGTGTTGTGCTCAATTTTAATGCTATTAAGTATTTATAAAGCTACGTTTCTGAATATGAATATTATTGGCAGTAAAATTAACAATTGTAGCAAAGAATGAAAAGCTTCTAACTGAAAGTATATCACAATTTGCTTTAGCTTGTAAAAACAAATATAAAATTCTGACCTCAAATATATATTTATCTTTTAATTCATATTTTTTGAAGATTATTACAAAGTTAACAATTGCAGTGGCCAACAATGAAATAACTTGTAAATGAAATAAAACCATTTCAAGACAAAGAAATTGCCAAGACAAAGAGTCAAACTTTTAAATGCAATTAATTGGCTAGAAACATATGTATATACTTAAAATTTGACAGCTGTAGAAAAGAATAAAATAGCTGCTGATTTAAACAATGTAATAACAATGTATATTAACATATTTTTCTCTTAGTTCATATTTTTAGAATATTACAACAAAATAACAATTGTTGTAGAGAACAATGAAATAGATTGCGACTAAAGCAAAAATCATTTCGGATAAAATTTCCCCGAACAATCAGTTCAACTTTTAAATGCAATTAAAAATTTCAAACTATAAGCTTATTTATATATTTCCAATTTAACAATTGGAGGCAGCAATGAAATAACTCGTGACTTAAAACCCATTTCGGCTAAAATTCTCAACACAAAAAGTGTAGGCTTTTCAATCATATTGACTATAAAGATATTTAAGATAATTCCTACTGTTAGAATATCATTGCAAAGTTAACAACTGCTGCAGCCAACAAGGAAATAGATGGTGACTAAAGCAGAAACATTTCAGTTTAATGAACAAGTCAAAGAGTTTAATTTTCAAATGAAATTAAATTGACTGTGAACAACATTTATTCTTAAATATAAATAATATAGACTATTAAACTAAC